>NC_091070.1:153051666-153400000 GCF_032405125.1 Capricornis sumatraensis | reverse complement strand
CCTGCGCTCTCAAGCCCACCTCCCGTGCAGAGGCGATCCGACCGCGCCTGGGCAGGTGTCCCGGGGTCAGGCCGTCCCGCCAGGCTCGCCGGGAGGCGTCGGGCCGAAGCGCGGCAGAGTCGCGCCTCCGGGCGGCAGGTCTGGCGTCAGCCACGGGCGGCGCGCGGCCGCTGCCCGGGTCACGTGCCCGGGGGCCAAGGCCGAAAACTCTCCGGCCGACCTGCCCCTTCCTTAGTCCAACGGCGCGGCGAGTGGAAGGCGTCTACACCCGGCTCCGGAGCGCCAGCATCGTCCTTCTCCCGGGTGACCTGAGGGCTTCTTGGAACAGCTGTCGCGTCCCTCGGCGTCTGAGTGGGGGAGGGGAACCCAGGGAGACTGTACCTTAAGTCTTTGGGCGAAAGTCGACTGAGCCGAGGCAGCAGAGACCCGGATCAGAGAGGGACCACGCGCAACCCGCTCCCAGGGTGGCGCGCTCCAAGACTGGTATCAGATGGGTTGACAGAAGATTGCCTAGAAATCCAAATTTCCCTTCCTCGTTGGGTGCCTGAAGCAGTCCTTTGGCTGCCCAGTAAAACTATTTTTGCTTCCTTTCTCCCTGCCCTTCCCCCACAGGGAAAAGTCAGCGTCTTCTCCAGATCTTAACCTAGTTGTGCTTACCCCGAAAGAAAACACATCCCTTAACAGTGCCCTTAACAGTGGTCACAGACCAGTGTAACTAAAAATTCTGCCTGGAAATAACAGTCTTTAGACTGAGGTTATTAACTATACAAGCTGTTTTCCTGCTATTTCCTTCTGAAGAGATGAAAATCCCCAATAAAAGTATTACCACAATGCTGTTTAGAGTGAAGGAGAACAAAAAACTTGTTTCCTCCCAAAATTTCATTTTCTCATAACTTTACATACCTTGGCATTTTTAAGATTCAGGTGGTATTTTATTGGTAATTTAAACTTAAGGATTGTTAATCAAAATTTTGAAAGTTCATTTTGTCTTAAGTCATTTAAGAAATGACTTATTCTAAAAAACTGAATTTCTTTCCAAAATACCATACTGCCTGCCCATCTCTGCCTTGTTAAGGTGCATCTAAAAAAAAATTACTATTATACACGAGCATTTTTATAATCATGAGGCAGAATCTGAAAGTTTTAGGTTCAATATTTTCTTCTAAGGTGGAAGAGCTTTTTTGTTTTCATTGAACTGATTAACAAAAAAGATTGTTACATACAGGCACCCAGTAGCTCATCTGTAATTAAGTATATTTTCTGTGAAACAGGAGGCTGCCTGGTGGCAGTGAGACTGTGGCAGGAAAGAGCATTGTCAGTGTGGGTAATTTTTACCCTGAACACGGTATGTTTGTTTTTAAATTTTAAAATCTTTGTTCAATAGCTGCCAAGACTTCCACCTCTGCTACAAATGTGCATGTGTACAAGGTCTGTGGCTTTGAAGCAACACAGGACTATATGCTGCAAATGGCTCTTCAGTCCAGGTTTAGGAAAACTCTAGACGCCTACAGTTCTGGGATTCAGAGCCTCAACCAACATGAGCCCATGCAGATGTCTTCTGCTCTGGGGTGGATGGCAGTGTTCCTGGCAGAGTCTTATGGGTTAGAAAGGACTCCTGGGTACACAAGCATGGAGTGGGAAATAGCCCAACTGTAGTAGTGACAGCCCTGTCCTCCTGGACAAGAGAAGGAGCAAATATCACATTTATTTCTTCCACAGAAAATCAGTTGGTGAGGTTTATTACTTCATTTTATGAAAACCTAGAAATTCAATGCAAAATGAGTTTCAAACTCCCAGAAATCAGGAAGTACAATTTTCTAAATTGAGTGTAAAATATGCCTCATATACTGCTTGTGCCAGGATTTCCTTGTGGCAAGCCAATTCACCGAGGATCTGCAAGTGTATCACATGCAATGCGGAAATCAGGCATGTAACTCCCCTTTTAATCTTAATTGCAATACTATAGTAAATCTGATTTCAGAGCAGGCAAAGTATGATCAATTTGTAGATCTTTTATATAGCCTATGACTGTCTATATGCAACCCAACCTAAAAGAGTCTGTTTCTAAAATTAAGGAGAAATTTGAGAAGAAAACCTTTTGACAGTGGATTTTCCATTTTCCTTTGGCCATAGGTTTGGGGTAAGCTGTTTTTCTACTGTCCTGTCATTTGTTTCCAAACCTCACTTGAGGAAATTAAGACGAGTTGGATTTAAGATGCTAAGAGACTTTCTCCTTGGGATCAGCCTGAAAACAACATTTCCCACTTTGAAACTAATACCCACACTACTGCTGCAGTGAGAGAAGTAGGCATTTCAGAGAGCAAAAATTTCTATGGAACATGAGATAAGGGGTAAGATATACAGAAAAGACAGAGCTTTTCTCCCATTATCCCCAGGGGGAAAAGGTCAGTAACAATACATAGCTGTGAAAAGTAAAGAACCAGTTTAAGATTAATGTGCTAACTGGTCCTGGTCTCAATGTATAGAGAGAACATCCCCTCCACATCAACTTCTCATTCTCAATACTGGACTTGTAGAAAACAGGTCTCAATAGCTCTACACCTATTTTCTAGAGAGCTCAAAAACTGAAGACATAGACATCGTTTAGATTCAGGTATCCTACAACTAACATCAGTCTTTCGCAAAATAGGAGGTTCTCTCTGAATTCTGGAAACAATAATTAGATTCCTGAGCAGGCAGTTGCAACTTCTGGACAGAGAGCTGGAGGAAATGCTTCCAAATTTTGCCAAAGACTAGGAGTATCTGCATCTGGAAAAAAAAAAAAAATAAAGAAAAGTTGGGGGTGGGGCAGTACTCTTGGGCTCTGAGTGGAGAATACCTGTATGAATGTATGTATGTGAGTAGGCAAGATAGTGGTTAGGGCCTGACTGTACCTTCAGACTGTAACCTATACAGGTGGGATTGATTACTAAGAACACTCGGGTGGGCAGGGGGAGGCAGGGGAGGAAGGGGAGGAGCATTTCTGGTGGTTTTGGCAATTTTGCGGTGTCTTCTTCATGGCTTTGGAATTTCAAAGGCCAGCAATCTCCCACCTTCCGAGGTCACCCTTTTCTATGGAACAAGAGAATCTCCCAAGGAGGAAGTCAACTGTTCACGTACACGAACAATCCTCATCCCCTGTAGGCCTGAAGAGAAATTCAGCAGGGTGGCACTTTCCTGCTTTCTGAACACATCACCCACCAACTTACCCAGGGCGCTTGCTTCAGTGAGGGCAGGCAAATAGCAGGTAAGGGAAAGGAGATACAACCTTAAAACAGAAATAAACAAGTAAGTATTAGTCTGGCCTCTCCTCCTTACCCTGATCCTTCCCTCCCTGCCTCTGAGAATAAGCCACCAGAGTCCTCTAGAAGACTCTGAGTTTCTGCTCTTAAACGGCTCCTTTTCCAAGGAGGAACAAGGTCTGTTTTCTGATGTGGGGCCCCAGATGCTCTTTTATTGCAACTTAACTTTGTCATTGCTTCTTTTCAAAGATTATTTGGAATGAATTGTTTCTTTTGTTTACTATCCAACAAACGACCTCTGCTAATCTTATATTTTATCTCTCTAACATATGGAAAAGCTATTTATTCTAGCCAATCACAATAAAGTGAAGAAAACCCCATTTTATGGAAAAGTATATATCACTAGTCTGTTGATCATTAAAGATATGATTACCAGTGAAAACCCTCTGAAGGTGGCACATTTATGCTTCCAGGAACAGATGGGGACACGCATTTTCCTTGCAAATACTTTTGAAATTGCTCTACTGGTAGCAGTATAAAAATGATATACAGATGCCAGGGCCGGCATGGCCAGGATGAGTGCACCAGATTTACACAGTAAAGCCTTCACACGCGGGCTGTCAGTTTTGATTGATCTCTACTATACCTCAGGAACTTGTTGACTAGGTAGGGAAACAGTGCAAATAATTCACTGCAGCAAGTCAGATAATTCACACAACCAATCGGTCTGCTTCACTTTCTGGCTGTGACATATGAGCCTTCTCTACGAAGATGCATCATTTTCCAGCTTGAGCAATATTCAATGTCAGGGAAGAAAAGGTATTAAAGCCACACAAAAGGTGGAAGACTGTAGCAGGACCAGAAGTTGTTTTAGTAATGGAGGCCAGATCCTGGTCTACTCTAAGTCCTACCAGAGCATTCAGGCCCAATTGTCATTATCATATTGATTAAAAAAAAAAAAAGTTCATCATAGTGCAATTTTAGGTTTAACGCCAACGGATCGGGAAAGAGCAAAGAATTATCCCACAAAAGCACAACATTCTTACCGCAGGGACGTTTCCCTGTTCCAGTTCATTGATGGAGTTGATTAAGTTTAAATGAAGCAGACACTGGATAAAAGTAAGGGTATTGACCACTGGGCACTGCGATCCCTGCTTGAAAGGACCTGATACATGCAGAAAAGCAAGATTTGCTAAATGCTCTAATCTTCAATCAAATCTTACATCAATACAGACAAAGTTTGGTAATGAGAGATTCAATGAAGCATGTGGGAGAAAGAATTAATCCTCTTGGTCTAAACTGGCTTCAACTTTGAAGCTTGCTCCGAAGGAAAGATAGTTATCTAAATGCTAAATAAGAAACTTATTGTACTTTTCATGGCATGCTAATCTTTTGTCTATTTCATCTCTATTATGTGTATGCTCCTAGATTGCAGTTGTCATGGTGATTATATCAAGCTACGCTCAGGGGATGGTGGTGAGAAGCCAAGCACGGATGTGGAGAAGACCCCCACAAAATTCACATTTTGGAAAAACAGAGCGGGAAGAAGTAGGCGGGCACCTAACACCTCCCCGGCTCCTTCCCCCTTCCTGTCAGGCCCCGGCCAATCCATCAAAGGGCAAGGGGCCTGGGGCCTTCCTGCACCATTTCAGGCAAGGTCCCCTCAGCCAGGCGAGCAGCATTTGGTGACAATGGTGGTGGGGAGGGGGTCAGGCATCCTTCCTACCCCAAACTCCTTTCTCCGTAGAGGTTCTCAGCTTTTCGTCCAGAGGCTCCTCCCCCTCCTCACCACCTCCCCTTTGTCCGGTCACGTGGAGAGGCTGACTGCAGAGGGAACCGAGAGTGGCAAGGGCTGGGGACACTCACTGGCCCTACCTGCAGGCTGTGCCTCGGGGCGAGAAGTTGAGTCAGACTCTAAGTGCAAGAGAGGAAAGGAAACCAGATCCAGAGAAGAGGCCCACGAAGCCCTGGCGGGGGTGAAAGCTAGAGGGTCACACAGGGCTCTGGCAACCAAAGGTGACCCTGGGCCCTTTATGTGTTTTACAAAAGTTGCCAAATTAAGATGGGATTATAACTGCTCGAGTCCTTGTCAGGGCTGAAAGGTTGGGAGCCTCAAATATGCCCCAGCAGTGTTGATGAAAAGCTTAAAAAGTAATAAAAGGGAGAAAAGAGCGAGGAAAGTAACATGTATAACTCTTATTAAAGAGAAGAGCCACAGAGAGGTTGTGAACTTGAATCACTGTTTGAACTTTAATTTGTTCATTAACAGGATTTGCCCCTCACTGCGAATGTTATTACTTCCTTTGCCGCTCAGCAACAACTCCAGGCATAATGAAAGAGTCTGGCAAAAAGTTAAATGCCTGGTAATTAATTCATTTAATTGAAAAAAGAGGGAAGAGGGAGAAAGAGAGGTCCCACTGCAGGAGCAGAAGACAGAGGGGTTGGAGGAGGGGGCAAGACTGAAATTTGCATGGAGGCCCTCTCCAAGGCCCAATGCCTGCCACTCATGAAGGAGGGGAGACTGGGTCTCTTGTGAGGCTCTTTTCAACAAAATTAATGCCAGGAGCACCCTGAAGACCCCCTGCCCAAGGCCACCTGCCCCTGATCTGAAGCCCCTAGCCAGGGTTTCAGCCAGGAGCTTCTTTGGATGGTCTATTTAGGGTAAAACGGACACCAGAAATCCCAAATTAATATATACTCAAAAACTCTTTCATTAAAAAGTAGGAAGATGTCTTTTGCTTTCTCTCCTTTCTTCTCTTGGAACAGGTTTCTTATATAGCCTTCTGTTTCCAGGATAGAGTGAAAAGGAGTGTCAAGAGCCAGATATAATCTGCATGTTGGCATCTTAATAACCTTATAGCATCATGCTTTCTTTCTACCCCCTGCTATCACAGCAGATTTCAGTAAACTCAGGAGATGAGAAATGAAATACACTCCATGCCTCTGCTCAGAACATCAGGACAGTTTGCTCTGCCTCTAACCTCACAAGGCCTGCCTTTCCCTACCAACCACTGCACTCAGTCCCCTTACGTGTGCACCTTCCTTCCGGTGGAAGCAGTGCACAGTCACAGTTAACTGTTGTGACACCCCAGATGCCCCAGAGTTATAAGCAGCAGGTTGCCCTTACAGCCAAATGAGAGAACAGCAAAATTCCGGAAACCAGCAGAGGCCAGTCAGCCTTTCCTACATAAAATGTTTAAGGTCTACCACTGAACAGTTTCAATTTCCTCACATTTTAAAAAAGGGCTCCATATAATCAGTGTGACTTCCTTTAGAAATACAAATATCCACCATATATTCTCCCATTACAAAACTACTAGGGACAGAAAAGAGTGGTGAGACAGACAACATAAATGGATTCCCTAGTATCCAAAACCATTTCCTAGGTTTTTAATTAAATCACTTCTAAACCCCAGGGAGAAGACAGTATTTTCTCATCCAAGTCACACTGTCACCAAATAAATAGAGTCATCAAATTACCACTTTGCTGCAGCCTCCTCCCCATTTAACCCAATGCTACTTGGTACTCAACCCTAACCTCAGACTCTAGGCAATTATAAATGATCTACACCATGTTTTCCTGAAAACCAATGATAGGCACACACTTACATGCATTAACAGGAAAAGGAAAGTTTCTTTAAAAACAACTATTTCATAAATTGAAGCAAGTTCTAGCATTTATTTAGCACGAAAGTTACTTCCCACCTTCTACAGTCTCTGGATATTGATTGAGTTGTATTTTCCAAAGCTGTGGACCTATACTGATTTTATTCTGGAAAACTGCTGAACTCTAATCTCTTTTTACAAAAGAAACTTTAGAGAGATCACATCAACCTAGTCTAATAACTTTTGTTATTGTTAAGTCATGTCCGACTCTTTTGTGACCCTATGGACTGTAGCCTGTCAGGCTCCTCTGTCCATGGGATTGCCCAGGCAGGAATACTGGAGTGGGAAGCCATTCCTTCTCCAGGGGATCTTTCCCACCCAGAGATTGAACCTGAGTCTTCTACACTGGTAGGCGAATTCTTTACCATTGAGCCTTCAGGGAAGCCACTAATAACCTTACCACTATCCTAATCTAGACCCTTACTACTTTACATACGTGTGAGTTTCTTCCTTCTTCCAAAACAGCCTTCAGAGTGCCTTGAGATTAATTTCTCCTAAACCCCCACTGTACTCAAAAGCCTCAAGAGCACTGGCAGTATATAACAACCCCACCCAGCTCCTTAAATCGGCCTTTAAGCCTCCTCTCCACTCTGCCCATAGGCACTAACTGGCCTTTTCTGACTTGTTTTCCACTACTAGCCTACACCAGCAAGACAGCTCTTCAGGAAGACAGATCCTCTGTTGTCCCCTGAAAACACCACATGAATTATCTTCATTTTACTGAATACTTCAGAGGTGGCAAGCACATGTTAGGCCTTACAAACATTATCTCATTTCCCTTCAATTTAATGAAGTATGATCATACCCGTTCTAGGACTGGAGAAACTGAGACTAAAGAAATTAAGGTACTTGTCCAACGAAGATCTCATCAGAGACAGGATTCTTACGCTTCTCTGTCTGGCTTAAAAACTGGTTTACTTTCCATTTGACATACTCTCACTCCTGTGTGTTCTCCTTGCCATCTGGGACGCCTTCTCAACTCCAGTATACGTATCTGAATCCCACCCAGCCTACAAATCCCAGAGAGAAATTTCCACCTCTATCTTGAAGTCTTTCACTATCATCCTAGTCCTTGGCAGCCTGCTGAACCCTTCATTATCTGCAGCTTTTACTTGGCACTCCTATTCTCTGCCCTGTTCTGTCAGTTTCCATTTACGCAGTCCCTTCCAACCATACTGTAAGCTCCCTGAAGAGGGGAATTTGCCTTATATCTCTTTATCTTCCTCAGTCTCCAGAGCCTAATGATATAGCTTCCATTTGTTGAGCACCTTCATGGACAATAATCCTAAAAAGTAGACACTGTTTTTATTATCCTTCTGCACATAAACTGGTGCTCAGGGCTCAGAGAGATTAAGAATCTTGCCCAAGCCACTCAGCAAGAAGTAGCAGATCTGATATTCAAACACAGCCATCTGAATCAAATGTTCCTTTTCCTTAACATTAACAATGAACATTGTAGTGGCTCAAACACATTTTGTTTCACATAACGTGTATTAATGAAGTGTCGATGTGTGGAGGATACTCAATAAACCTCTAGAAAATACCCTCTAACTATGTCTTAAGGTAAGGGCACTGTTTTCCTCTTTAGTAGGGTAGACTCTGAAACTCAACCGAAGAATGAGTGTATCCACCCCTTCTATTCTCCCCTTCTCTCTAGGAACCATCGCCCCCAACTCCCTGCTGCCAGTTGGTGGGAGCCAGGGACACCACTGTCTGTATCTGTACTGGTGTTTCGCTGAGATGTGTGTGTGTGCGCTCAGTCAAGTCTGACTCTTTGCGATCCCATGAGGCAGACTACCCTGTCCCAAGCAAGCTTTCTACCTTTGAAAGACACAGGAGAAAATCAGAGAGAACTTTTCTAATGGCCTGCTGCTGTGGGAAGAGTAACAATTGCAAAAAATATACGTGGCATTCCATCTAGTTTCTTGCATGCTTTCTTCTGAGACATGTAGGTGGCAACAGGGATTCATAAACTCTCTAAGAAAAGAACTTCTGAGAGTACAAGAATCAAGGCCTGGACGCTTGGCTACTTCTCCCCACATGGAGACTGCAGCTTTGCTGCCAGTGCTGAAGATGTGGACTTGATAGCATCAGGCAAGCTAACAGGTTTCTTTATTTCCAACAGGTCCAACAAAACAAACAAACAAAAACCTCTTACAAAGGCAACAGGGTATTTCCTATAAATTTGAGAAAAGGGGGAATAATGACTATGATTTACAGGACGACAGAGGATAAGACAGCTGGATGGCATCACTGACTCGGACGTGAGTCTGAGTGAACTCTGGGAGCTGGTGATGGACAGGGAGGCCTGGCGTGCTGTAATTCATGAGGTCGCAAAGAGTTGGACACGACTGAGTGACTGAACTGAACTGAACTGAGTATTCATGTGAAAACTAGTCTGTTCTCCTAAATTCCCAAAGACAGGTTTTAAGTATCTGGACAGCTCAACAGCTACAACCCTTACCTTGACCTACAAAACCCATGTTGTGGCACACAAAAGCTTGCACACGCACAGCATTTAATAACCCCAGACCTTCCATTTATTTCATCTCAGATAAAGCTCAAAACCACCCTTGAAATAAATGTACTATATACATTTTGCCTATGAGAAAATGAAAATTTGCCTCAAGTAACACAACTGGTATATGATAAACCTAGTCCATATTCCTAGTCCAGGATACTTTTTACAATATGGTATTTCCCAATTCTCAGGGCGATTTCCTGTTGTTTCTATATTCTTGATCCACATGAATTCTACAACTCTAAAACCAGTAACCTCTGTAGTTGAAAGAGATGGGCCTCAAGCTATACTAACCAGACTTTAAAAAAAATAACTACCTGGCCATACAAAGAGTTCTCCACCCCAATCCTGAAACTATAAACACTATATACAAAATTTAACATTTAGAGTCAAATTAAGAAATATCTGGATGGTTCTTTAAATCTATAGAATATTCTGAGGATTTGCTGGGTACCTGACACTTCTTGGTACTTGTAACATAAAACTTAGGAAGCTGTTTTGTCTACTAGTAGACAGTCTTTTCTCCAGAAAAAAATCCAGAACTGGATCTCTCCACCTTGTTTACTGACCTTTTAGTTGGGTATATCTCTGATATCCAGAGCCCAGCAGGTCCCCTTCCCTAATTTCTAAGCAATAACCAAACTCATCAAAGCAGACAAAACTCAAAGTTCCAGATCTTATAAATGGCTGAAATAAGGATATTCTTTTTGTCTCGGCTCAAGCTTGGTTAATCCCCATATCCAATCAACTCTGGGGTGAAAGAGAGGAACATATTTGACGATTTGGCACTGTTGCCCTATTTCTTTGTCTGCTGGTTGACCTTCTCTCTGTAAGTTGCATCAGCATTTGCAACATTCAGTTTAAGCAGGAGGACTCTTTCATGTTTGTCCTCTGGTCTTGATCTCTCCTGATCATTACAGTCTGGATCCCTGCTAATCACTAATGATCCTGTGGCCCTCTATATAATACTAAAGATATTAGATCTGAATTCTTAGAAAAATTCCTACTCACCTAATTACATTCTTTCTGCTTTTCTTGGTTCTCCATACAGTCTCAGCTGGTGTTGAATTTGAATTATTTCCTCAGATTTTAAATCATTTGCCAGTGGTTTTTGGAAAGCACATCTCTTAAGTGAATTCAACTGATTATGATTCAAAAGTCCCATGACCCACTTCTTCCCATCTCCCCCTCTCTTTTCCTTGAGTGTCTTTCTACCCCATCTCCCATATTCTGGTCTTGACTATCATAAGAATTTAAATTCAGAGTAAGGAGTTTCATGATTCTGTATTTTGCACAGCACATAGCATATTGTTAGCTTACAGCAGCACACAGTGGTTCCACTATATGTGTGTGTGTGTGTGTGTGTGTGTGTGTGTGTGTGTATACATACTTTGGGTCTCTATTCACAACCATCCACTTAAAAATGACAAATGTTTCAACCTACAATTTAGACTTCATCTACAGCTGAAGGGTCACTGAGGTTTTGTTTTGTTTTGGATTGTGGTACATGCCTTGCTCACTAAATAGAATACAGGTTAAGTTTGATTTCTTAACTGGGTGTAATTCCTATATTTCAGGGAATGTGGGGCGCCTAATCTAGAGAAGTATATGCATGTGTGTAATGCTAAGTTGCTTCAGTCGTGTCTGACTTTGTGCAACTCTATGGACTGTAGCCTGCCAGGTTCCTCTATCCATGGGATCCTCCAGGCAAAGAATACTGGAGTGGGTTGCCATTTCCTACTCCAGGGGATTTTCCCAACCCAGGGATCAAACCCATGTCTCTTGTATCTGCACTGGCAGGCAGGTTCTTTACCACTAGCATCACCTGAGAAGCCCAGAGAAGTATATAGGGTAATTCTGATTTTAGCCCATCTTGGATTTTTCCTACCGAATCCCATATTCCAGAATTTAACAGCTTCTATAATCATAGCAGCATAACTGAACTCTTATAAAATCTAGATCAAATTCTTAACAAAAAAAGCTTTCTGAAATAAGGTGTCTCTATACTGCATTCCAATGGATTTCCCTGTAGTTCAGATAGTTAAGAATCTGCCTGCAATGCAGGAGAGCTGGGTTCGCTTCCTGGGTTGGGAAGATCCTCTGGAGAAGGGAATGGCAAACTACTCCAGTATTCTTGTCTGGAGGATCCCATGGACAGAGAAACCTGGTAGGCTACAGTCTGTGGGATTGCAAAGTAAGACATGACTGAGTGCCTAATGTTACTACCACTCATACTACATTCCACTGTACTAGAGATGTATATGATTGTTAGATTAATAAGTCATTGATAATCAAAGAGATGCTGTAGGCTCCAAATGGACAGTTTTCTCAGAGCTTTCCCGTGGCAGCTACTTTTATTCCAGTGGTGCTACCAATGTTCAAACTACGTTTATATTATGACTTTAGAACTAGTTTAAAAACTACTCAAGAAAGACATCTAACAGTCTTTCCAATTGTTTTGACCTCCAATTATATTCACTGACTTGATCACCCAACTCTTCAGGGCACAGAAAGGCTTTAAAGGACGATGACTTCCCACTTCCAAAACTTTTAACAAGATGTGCTGTGGGTTCTGAAGAGTGCCCAAATGAAGAGCTTCAGAATGAAATGTCAACAGTGGCAACAATGGAAGCATCATTTCAGTAAGTGACAGACTTCCAAGATGGCTAGTTGGATAAGGACACTAAAATGTATGTGCAAGTTCTGAAACAGTGGATTGAACTAGTTTACAGTCATATCTTTTACTCAGTTTCATCCCTACAGCACAATATTAGCGTTAAGGATAAAATTATCCTTAACAGTTTTCATTATTGCACTTAATAAAATTTTACAGTCTTTAGGTGCATCTTACAAATGTCACACAAAAATATCTTCGATATTCAAGGATCTCATATTGTTTGGGATGAAACTACAAATAATTGAGATAAACATATTGGATGTTTTTCCATTTTTATCAAGCCAATGAAAATGAACTTTAAACAGGTGTAAACACTTGGCCTGTGTTTCTTTGCTTGAAGTGAAGTGAAGAAGTGAAGTTGCTCAGCCGTGTTTGACTCTTTGGAACCCCATGGACTGTAGCCCACCAGGCTCCTCCATCCATGGGATTCTCCAGGCAAGAATACTGGAGTGGGTTGCCATTTCCTTCTCCAGGGGATCTTCCCGACCCAGGGATCAAACCCAGGTCTCCCACATTGCAGGCAGATGCTTTAACCTCTGTGCAGGTAATTCTTACTTCAGGTTATGCAGGGCAACAGGATATGCAGTTTTGATTTTAACTAAAAAGAGTGCTTCACTCACACAGCATGAGCCAGTTCAGCATATCATCACAAAAATTAAGCCTTTTTAAGGAAAGTTACATATTCTAAAATTATTAAAAGAACATCATAAACCCATTCAATCATGCAGGTCCTTTAAACTTTGTTTTGAAAATCAAAGGAGAAAAAAAATACGGCATTGTGATTAGGGCACAGACTGGAGAAAACTTTCTGATTTCTAATTTTTCTTCTTTTAATTTACTACTTGAGAGTAGTCAATACAATTTTTCATATGAATGAAAGGCCACAGGTTTTAAACTCTTTTATAGTAATATTCCTTGAGTCTGAAGAAGATATACATACTTTCCACATTTCAGTTACATTTCAACAATTATGCATTAAATGCCTATAGGGATCATGTTCAATGGCAAAGTGAAGCTGACAGGTTATAGGTATAATGAAAAATTACTGAATTAATGAATTGAAAAGAAAACTGTATCTTGGGTGAACACAGGCAGAGTTCATTATAAAACTAACTCCCATTGGATTTGGTCCATGTAAATAAAGTTGCTATTACATAATATCAAACCTAAAGCATCTGCTTAGATTTGGATCACTTTAGATTTCAGAATTCATTCATTAGGACCCAGTCATACTTTTGAAGTAATAAATTAAGACTGGGTTTTACAGAAAATTTACCTGATTTCCATACCTGAGATAAATGGATCATTTCACACAGCACTTGTGCTAAAAGCATAAGGTTTCTCATTTAAGCTAGCAGACAATTATCTTTCACAACAGAGATATAAACATAACCAGTTTCTTCCCTTTTCCATTATTCTAGTTTTAGAAGATGCTTGGTCTCATAAATACAGCTCTATCACTGGCTTATAAGGACTATTTATTGGGTAGGACACATAACATCTCTGTTCCTTGGTTTATGTGATAGAACAGGACCAAGACAAAACCCTCCTCCTTCCTACAGGGGCTTTTGTGAGTACATTGATAAATACCTACAAAATGATAAATGCTACTTTCAGCATTTTGAAAGATGTCAACCAAACACAAAATATTTTTGGTGTGTGAATTAAAATGCCTCTTACTGATGGTCTCAGATGTTTCCTTGTAAGATAAGCGTGTCAAGAACTGACATATATTATCCGTCCTCCAAACTGACATCACACTTCATAATAGCTTGGTATGATGACTGCTGTCAAAATCGCCTGTATGGAACCATCCGTGCCCTAGATTGACAAAATTTATTAGCGTGACAGTAGACTAAGAAACGAAGAGACTTTGAGCGCAGGAATTCGGGGGTAGGGGGTAGTGGGTGGAGTCTGCTACATGTGAGCAAAGGGCCACAATCTTTCTTACGGACTAACTTAATTTAGGAAGAAAATGAAAGTTGCCCGGAGATCTCGTGGGCGGAGGAGGGGAAGGCCAGACTGGCAAGTGCCTGCGACAGAAATAGGAAAATACTCTTTTTTCAAAGCCGAATCCTATGTAGGAATAGGAGTTCCCTTCTCCATGACCACCACGCGACGGCACACACTTTGCGGGAAACGAAATGGAAACGAGGGCGCGGCGGCCTGCAGGGCGGGCTGGAGAAGCTGATCCGACGGAGTGGGGTCCAGGGCCGGTCGGCTAGGAGTGGCCTCCGCGTCCGGGGCAGAGTTTTCAAGCCGCGCTCTGGCCGCCTTCCACGGCGAGTGACCCGCCGCTCTCGCGACCTCGGCAGCACCTCCCGGCGCAGACCCGCCAGTCCCCTCCTCGCCCTCTTCTGCGGGTGCCGGTGGGCGAAGCTCCCTCCGCGGCCGAGACGCTCCGCACGCGCCCCTCCCCAACTGCGGCGTGAGAACCAGAGCTACAGAAGCCGTGGGCCCCGACTACACACAAAGCCCCCGACGGCGCCGCGGCGCCTCTCCGCCTCGCTACTCCCGTTCCGTGAGCCCAGAGAGCGGCGGTCCACGTTACCGCGTCCGCTCCCGCGGGGAACCCCGCCGACAAGAAGCCTCCAGCGGGAGGTGAGATGCCGCTCACGCGAGCACCCCGGCCCCTCTGCCCGACGGAGACTCTCACCTCAGAAGAACGGGCGCTGCCGCCTGCGGGAGGGGAGCGCGTGGGGAATACTCACACTGGGCCTGGCCGGGCCGTGCTGTGTAGGGACCTCACCGGGAAAGACGCGCGGGCTCGCGCCAGGGTGCCGAGCGCCAGCAGGTAGCATCCGCGCCGCCGCCTCAGAAGGGAGGCCTCTACCGACCGGCCGCGGACCTGCAGCCTCCGCGTGCGCGCCGCCGTCGGCCCCACCCATCTCCCCGCCCCGTCCCGGCGGGCCCGCCCATCGGGCCCTTAGGCCCCGCCCCATCCCGCTCGCCCCACCCCACCCCGCCACTCCTTTCCCGGGCCGGTTCCCTCCCCTCCTCTCTAGCAATCGGCTCTCTGACTAACCCGAGGCGACGTGGAAATCCTTCCACCAAAATGAGCTGTGATATCCTTTTGAAGGCTATAATTTATTCCAAATCGTCCCTGGACTGAAACGATCAATTAGCAGCCCGAAACGTACTGTGAAGTAAATTGTCACACTCTCTATTACAGGATGGTTATCGTATATTTATAAGGTGTGTTTTCTGCAATCAGAACCAACAAGGTGTTGAGCGATCAGTCATAAACGCGCTTCTTCAAAAAGAGCGGGAAAGAAGCCCCAACACTGAGGGATGGAGGGGGCCGTCCTTTTGACAATTACCTCCCCCACCATCCTACAAGGGTGCTGTTTCCTCCTGGCATCTGGAAAGTGCAGTGAGGGCGAGAGCTCAGCGCCAGTTCTGGCTGCTCCTGTGACCGGGGAGGAGCGTCCCTGTGAGCAACAGGGAGACTCGAAGCCCCAGGAGGGGATGGTTTCTTATTGTGAGATGCAGTTCAAGCATGAGGATCGCACACTCCGTTTTCCCCGTTTTCAGTACCATCCTGGAAAATAATGTCTTACTCTTTCCTTCTAAATTTCTAGCAAAATGTCCTCATTCTATACTTGTCTCTTTTTCCCCTCAAATCTCAGGGTGTTGCCCTCCTCTCTCTGTTATTTGGGTGTTATATACTGTAGAGATTATGCCAGGGTGATACAAACATTACCCACGGAGAGAACTCTGCATTCTGAATCGGAATCTCGGCCAGAACGCTTCCATCATTCGTAAAATGAGATGGCACTAAGTTCTGAGAAAGTCTTAAGAAATTCTCACTCGGTCTGGTAGGCTGTCTTGACTGGATCAAGCCATGGAGACATTGATATTTTCCTCCTGGTCATCCTCAGTGATGTATATGAATATATGAATACATTCAGAACTTCCGAGTTTCCCCTAACTTTCATCACAGTGTCATCCACCAACCACCTATCAATCATTTTTAAGAAGGATTCTGGTTTGTATCCAGTTAATTGTTCTCTTGCCTGAAAAACAGCTCTAGAGCCCAGCCTACTGATGGTTGTGAGCAAAATTTAGACGCTAGAAGAGCTAGAAGTGTTTAGTATGTTTAGAAGTTTAGTATGTCTCTGTGGGCAATAAGGTGACATGGAGAGTCACAGGCAGGGTAGGATGGAGAGTTTACTCTGCATTTTTTTTTTTTAAGTTAACTGCCACCATGACTTCTGCATGGAGGTACTTGTCTGCAATTCCAACCTCTGAAGAATGGAGAGAAAAGAAGTCTGGTTAGGTATTTGAGTTGTAGGTGCAACTGTTACCATTGGGTCTCCCAGAGCATATACATGGGGCACTGCATCCTTCTCTCAGAAAGCAAGGGGGCTGGGGACCTTTGCCTCATTTGAGTACCAGCACAGCAAAGAGCCAGACCCAGAACTTTCTTCTACAAACCACCTTATACCTTCCAAAGTCATTAATTTAACAGCTAATATTTATTAAACACTTATTTCATGTTAGGCACTGTGCTTTAATATAATACCTCAAACATTTAAGATTTTTATTTAAGATTTCCCACCAAAAAGGTTGTGGTGGAGCTGATGATTAAATGAGAGTGGTGAATTCTGGGAGAAGAATGAAGTGACAGCTCTGTGCAAAGGAAGGACACTATAGATACACTAGACCTAGGTAGGTACCCTTTCTCTGTTCTACACTCACTGCATTCCATGATTTTTCAGACTTACCACCTGCCATCTGGTGTCTAGCCAAAGAGACCTTACCCAAGGTCAGTGATGACTGCCAAGTTTGGGTGGAGGTGGGGGGGCAGGGTAGATGCAACAGACCCCAGGGAAAACAGAGCTCCCTGGAGAGAAGCCTTAAGTAGGAGCCATAGCTGGCCAGGGGCCCTTGTCCCAGACCTCAGGCTCTGAGACTGAAATGTTGCTTCCTAATAGACTTTAAATTACCAACATCGCTAAACTCTCCCTTAATAGACTTGTAAAGATCTGCTTGCTACCTTTTCCCCCTTCATGTAGAATTTGTAATCAAGAGCCCAATTTTGTCATTTGGAAATACTAATTATCTAATCACGCCATGCTGCATAACGTACTTGTCTGCCCAATTAGCTAGGACAATTATTAAAATTCAGAGGCCTAATTATGTCTCAATTTAATGCTGGCAAACTTGCATACAGAGCAGTAATTAAAATCCTCTCTTTCCCTCTGCCTTTAGGGCAGGGGATGATTAGGCCCCGTCAGGGGGTGTAGTGAACTAAACCAGTGAAGCGTATTGTGCAACCTGACCCTGCATTGTTAAGTGTGTCAACATATTAACCTGAATTCCCTTCAGCCCCCACATAATCACATTTCGTGGAGGAATAAAGGAGCTAAAACATGAAGCATTTTATTAAAAAAACATAAATTCTTTTTAATTAATGCTATGAGAGTTCTGATGAATTTCATGCTTCCAAGTGCTGGAAGACATAAGACTGGTTCATCTAATTATGAGCAAATTTGCTCTTGTTAAAACTACTTTTTTTTAATTCATTTAAAGAAAATGATTTTTTTTTTTGGTGGTGTAATAAAAAAAAAGGAAAGGAAAAAAACCCTAGCTGGTTGGCTTCCAGTAACACAGCTGATTATCAGTTTTGTTTGATGATGGAACACAAGTGAATGTTGATTTCCAAAAGAATCAAACCCAAGACCGGAGGCATTTTTCTTAAAAGGCTAGAATTGAATACTTGAAAGATAATAATAAAAGTGAAACATTAAAAATCATAATATTGAAACAAATTAAAAATATTTATCATTTGAGCTCATAAGTTTGATGTCTGAAACAAAACTAGGGTGAGATCCACAGCTTCATGTTGCTTTGGAAGCCTCTCGGCCTGCAGGAACCCAGACAGTGTGTGTCTATTCTGCTAACATCTCAACCCTCTTCTCCACCAACTAGAGAGCCACAAAATCCATTAAGATCTGCAGAGCTGTCCTCTGACTTTTGACTTTTTCTCATGATGGATTAGTCATGGGCTCTTCTAAAGAACCTAGGCTTCCCTGGTGGCTCGGACAGTAAAAAATCCACCTTCAATGCGGGAGACCCGGGTTTGCTTCCTAGGTTGGGAAGATCCCCTGGAGAAGGGAATGGCTACCCACTCCTTTGTCTCCCTTGTCTGGAGAATTCCATGGACAGAGGAACCTGGCAGGCTGCAGTCCATAGGATCTGGACAGTCCATGCAGTCACAAAGAGTCGGACACGACTGAGAGACTTTAATTTCTAAAGAAGGAAAGCATTCAATCTAGTCCAAAAATGAATTATTCTGGAAAAAGGACTTCTTTCAGTTGCTATGTGTGTGGATAGCTTACACACACACACACACACACACACCCAGAGTCACTTACTTGGGCAGAGCTTACTCTCAACTGATCTTGTTTTGGATTCTCCTGACAACCTAGGGACATAGTAGGTAAGGCAAGCATGTCTCCATTTCATTAATGTGGGGCAGTTCATATACTTATCAGAGCTGACCATTTTGTCCCAACACTTCCTATTATGGGCAGGGCGACACTAGCACTCAGCTCCCCTTGCTGCCCACTGCATCAGAGTGGCTGTAGATGAGACACCAATGACAGAGACGCTTGGTTTAGTAAAATATCTCAAGATGAGATCAAAGTATAGATGATGTTACAAATAATGAGGCAACAAGGGAATAGCCTATATACCAACACCAGGGCATCTTCCATCCTTCAGTCAATATTCATTTGCAATACATTTAGTCATTAGTCATATTTGTTCATATTTGGTGCCTTTGGCCATTTACTTCCTCTTTAGGTTTTTATATTCCCCAGTATATATATACACACACACACACACACAGAGTTACATCTGAGTTAGTGGTAGTGAAAGTAGAGTTCCTTCCTTCCACTCTTGCTCTGGGTACAATATGGGGTAAAAGATGGTGTTTAGGGACAATCCTGGCTGGTCCGTGCCCTCTGACTAACAAAGGCAGTGACTAGATAGTCTCTACAGGAGATATTGACTGGAGCAGGGACTGGCCCTTAGGCACTTGTACTATAAAACCAAGGCAGGGAGCCCCTCCCCTAGGCCTCCCATGGAGTGTGCCCTGCGTCTTGAAAATGGCCTTGCTCTGAGTCTCTTTGGATGGCAAACTGAAGTGCAAATCTGTGTTCTGACTTGTTCCCGTGGCTGTCAGCATGTTTTCCTCTTGTCAGCAGCAATTGACTGGTCAGACTCACCCCTGTACAGCAATTGTAACAGCTCATTGACAGACTAGTGACCCAGCTGGACCTGATAATGGAAAACTATTGATTTTTGTGGGCTCCACGAATCTAAAATGAACGACCGATGTAATGTCATCAATTGTCTCGGACTCTGATAACCCAGGGGAAAAAAGTTTCAGGGATTGGTTGTATTTCCTGACAATGGTGTTTCAAAATCACACTGAGTATAGGTAAGAAGCAGCCCATTTCTAGGCTGTTTTCTTTAAATAACCCCAAATAGGCGATCAGTGCTTCAATAATATCTAGCCTTGCATGTTAAATAAACTGGGAGTTAGCACTGCCGATTAACCAATTGGGACCTGATATACCATTTAGGAAAGATACTTGAGGAGGACCACTTTGGAAAGGAAGTGTTTTAAATGTTGATGTATTATTACAAAACAAGTTCACAGAAAAGAAAAAAAAACTTGGGATTAAATCAAAATAGACTGGCTTTCAAAAAGTCCTGTCAAATTTTGACAGAACAAATAATATTCTATTGCTTCTGTTTACCTGTGTTGATCTGTTTTGTGAAAGTGTTAGTCGCTCAGTCGTGTCTGACTCTTTGTGACCCCATGGTCTATAGCCCGCCAGACTCCCCGTCTTTGTCCATGGAATTCTCTAGGCAAGAATACTGGAGTGGGTAACCATTTCCTTCTCCAGGGGGTCTTCCCAACCCAGTAGTCGAACCTGGGGCTACTGCATTATAGGCAGATTTTTTATCATCTGAGCCACCAGGGAAGCCCTGTTTTGTAGTAGAATGAAAAGCTTGAACATAATGTAGAGGTGCCTTTGGGTGTGTGTTAGAGGAAATCACTATTTAGTTTTGTTTAAGCGCTCGTCCCCTTAGCTGATCCTTTCAAAACTCTCAAACATGGCTCAGCATTTGCTTTAGAAACAAGAGCGGTTTCTTCTGGAGCCAAATTAGCAAGAGGCTGAAGCTAATTTTGCCCACTAGACAAGTTCAGCAAATGCTGTATGAGGACTCTGTGTGGAGTTATGGATAAAATGTCTGCTAATGGCCTCTGCTAAAGGAAACTTGGCTTAAAAAAAAAAAAGAAAAAGAAAAAAAAGAGGGAAGGCTATTGATCTCTGCAGCCAACTTGATACATTTAGTTCACAGTCCACTTGTAGTGAGAACATAATCATGTTATGGTCCTGATCAAATTCAGACGTCCTTAGAAGAGAGTTCTGAGGGTTAGATGAATCATAAAGCACAGAAATAACAGGGGTGCTTCCCCAGCCATTTAGCTCAAAGAGCGCTAAAGAGAGGTCTCTGTGAGGAGCTGGAAGAATGGACAGAAGATGAGAGTCCATGAGTGGCTGGGCTCCCATTCACAGGATGGTGCGGTCTTCACACTCTCCTGTAATGGTCCCTTTATGGCCTTTGATTAGTTTCACTGCTTACGACACTACATTTCTGGCTTCCTAGAGCTATCAAAACCCACACTGCTAACTGTTCGACTGCCTAGTAAAGACATACAAGTTGGAGACTTGAAAGAAATTAAGCTAGAACTAAAAAGAAAAGAAAGTCTACTGGCATTTAGACTTTAATAAATATAAAACAGTTGGTGCAGAGAACACACGGTTCACCTGGTTCTGTGACACATCTTGCGGCCAAGGCATCAGCAGCTAAAGGTCAGGGGCTAGGTCTTACACATTTTGAGGCTCTCCATGGTGACTGCCGTGAAATCTTGCAAATGTCATAGACACAGTAAATAGTCACTGAATGAAGAAGCACAAGAGCTAATTTTAAGTGTAGAAGGATGAAGTAAACATTTTCCAGTCTATAATAAATCTGGGAGAAAATAATTGAAATCAATGGTTTCTACATGTCTGCAGGCTCATGCCAATCCACAAAGAAGTTTTAGCTGTCTGTGACAAATACATGAACAAAATTAAATTAATGTGATTTTACAAAGCAAAATGTAATCTTTTAGAAATCTAAGATTATATCCTTTTGGTGAGTTAAATGACATTTTTAAAAATAATGATGACAGCAGGTGAAAGATGCTTTTAATTAATATCCTTACTTGACAAGACAACATGAAAAGTGAGTAAAATCATGCTTTGGCTCCAATATCTTAAGCATTTCTCTTCCATAAAAGTCAAAAAAAGTGAGTGAATCTAAACAGGCTTTTTATGAAACTTATTCAAATTAAAACAGTTACGGTCATATGACTGTCAATAAACATATATCTATGATTAAGACACAGCACTAGTTGTGATAAACATGACTGCGCTGTACTAAGATCTAGTCATTTGGAGCTTCTTTTAGGTTTTTCTTTTGAATCCTATCTTTATAAACCAGTTATGGATCTTAAAAAATTGTTTATTAATAAATGACTTACTCATTTATTTTAAAATATTTACTACCTTGTTGCACATGTCTATGAAGACATTGAAAGTGAAGTCACTCAGTTCTGTCAGACTCTTTGCGAGCCCATGGACTGTAGCCTACTAGGCTCCTCCATGGGATTTTCAAGGCAAGAGTACTGGAGTGGGTTGCCATTTCCTACTCCAGGCAGTTATCGATTTTTAAACCCAAATCTTTGATTTGATTGAAATGCTGAAAGATGTGCTCTTAGTCACTGTGATTTTAACTTCAAGATAATCTTTTCTGACAACATGATTTTTACCCCCAGCTCTGTGCAATGGTGGTTCTGTTGCTGGCACCAGTTCCATAGTAATGGTCCCATTTGGAGGAAAAAAAAGTAATTTTATTTCTTTGGCTTTTGATTTATAAGGTACAGGTTTAAATTCATACTGTGTGTTTTGCTATTTTGTAACTTGTAGTGTGGATTTAAATGTATTAAACATCTCTCCAATAACCTACCATAAAATTATACTATTTAATAGAAGGTTAATAACTCTGGGTCCCATTTCATTTCTATTTTAACCTCGTCCTCATATACTTCAGAATGTTTTAGGCTGCAAATAAAATTTATTTTACAAAATAGAAGGGCAAAATCTAAAAGAAAAAAAAATTTCATGGTTCTCCCATTTGTGACAACACAGATGGATAGTCTTTAAAGGCATCATGCTAAGTGAAATAAGCCAGAGAGAAAGACAAATACAGTATGATAATCTCACTTCTATGTGGAACCTAAAATAACTGAACTCACAGAAACAGAGAACAGTCTGATGGTTGCCTAAGATGGTGGGAGGGGCTGGGAGAAGTAGGGGAAAGTGGTCAAAAGGTATACACTTCTAGTTATAAGAAAAAATAAGTTCTGGGGATACTGTGTATAGCATGGTGTCTGTAATTCACAATATTGTATTGTATATGTGAAAATTGCTAAGTTAGTAAAAATTAAAAGTTCTCATCACAAGGAAAATATGTTTGTAACTATATGAGGTGACCAGTGTTAACCTTATTGCAGTAATAATTTCATAAGATATACATATAACAAGGGCTTCCCGAGTGGCTCAGTGATAAAGAATCCACCTGCAATGCAGAAGACATGGGTTTGATCCTTGAGTTGGGAAGATTCCCTGAAACAGAAAATGGCAACTGTAACCCACTCCGATATTCTTGCCTGGGAAATCCCATGGACAGAGGAATCTGGCAGGCTACAGTCTATGGCGTCATGAAAGAGTAGATATGACTGAGCGACTAAACAATAAGACATATAACAAATCATTATGTTGTATGCTTTAAATGGATACAATGTTATATGTCAATTGTATCTCAAAAAAACTGGGGGAGGGGGAAATATTGTGGTTCCAAGGTTGATTGATTTAGTTACCTCAGTAAGGACCCAGATTTTTTTCTTTATTTCTCTTAGGACATCACAAGATGTTTGGCTTGTCCTTTTATGTCCTTCCTTCATGGAGGAAAGATGAGTAGGCAATTCCAGGTTTCATATGCAAATAATAATATCCAGCATTAGAAAAAAGGGACATTCCTTTGTTGTGTCTCTTTTTGAGACCTGAGGAACACTTTAGAGGCCCATCTACTGATCTTACCTTAAACCTCATTCAGACTTGTGTCACAGGTCTATTTCTAAACTAGTCCCAGGCAAGAGGAACAGAGTTATCATGACTAGGTTACTAAACATCTATTTCCATCCTCTGGGAATAGAAATGGGCACAGCCTCCCCTAAAGGATACCAGGGCTGAAAATAAATTACCTGAACAAATATTGTTTCTGTTAACAAGGAAGAAAAAGGTACACATGAACTTAAAATAACCATTTTGATGACATTACCTCTTAGAAGCCAGCTATCATGTAAAAAGCTGAAAGACCCTGAGGTCACCAAACCATGATAAGCCTAAACTAGCCTTTTGGACAAAGACAAGTTTCAAGTGAGTGAAACTTCTTGGATCTTCCAGCTCAGTTCAAACGGATGCGGCCAAGTGAAGAACCTGGAGCCAACACAAAAGAGCAGAACTGCACAGCCAAGTCCTGCCCCAACAATCCTGAGCAATAAAATGGTTAGTATGTAAGCATCTAAGATTTGTAGTAGTTTGCTACAAAGCAATAGATAAGTGGAACATACTGCAATATAATATCTAGAACAGAGGTGTCATTCAAATAAAAGATACTGATTGGTTGAAATTATAAAATAGAAAAAATATACCATGAAAATAGTAAGCACATGAAAACTGGAATTACTGCATTAATACTGCACAAAGACTTCAAGACAAGAAATATTGCCAGAGATGGTAAGTAACATTTCACCATGATAAAAGGATTAGTTCATCAGAAAGACATTACAACTAAGTGTGTGTATCTGAATAAGAGTTTCAAAATACATTAAACAAACACTGATAGAACTAAAGAGAAAAGTAGATAATCCAGAATTATGAAGATTTTAGTGCCCCTCAACAACTAGAACCCCCAAATCATTAAGAATATAGAAAATCTGAACAACACAACCACTTTGACATATTTGGCATTTATGAGACATTATACCCAACAACCACAGGCCATACATTACTTTCAAGGGCACATAAAATGTTCATTTAGATAGACTATATGCTAGCCCATAAAATATGTTTCAGTAAAGTCTGAATGAACTAAATCATACAAAGTGTGTTTTCTGACCACAAAATAATGAAATTAGAAATCAACAATAAGATATTTTTTAAATCCCTCAAATATTTGGAAACTATTAACAAATAACACACTTCTAATAACCCATGGGTCAAAGAAGAAATCATACGGAAAATTAGAAAATATTTTGAACTGATGAAAATAAGGTCTAAAATCAATTACCTAAATTTCTTCATTAAGAAACTGGGAAAAGATATTAAATCTAGAACTGTTGTTGTGTAGTTGCTAAATTGTGTCTGACTCTTTTGCAACCCCATGGACTATAGCCTACTAGGCTCCTCGGTCCATGATATTTCTCAGGCAAAAGAACAATGGAATGGTTTACCATTTCCTCCTCCAGGGGATCTTCTCCACCCAGGAATTGAACCCATGTCTCCCACACTGGCAGGTGGATTCTTTACCACTGAGCCACCAGAGAAGCCCCTAAATCTAGAGTAAGTATTTTTATTTAGAAAATAATAAAGAAATAATTAGATAAAAGCAGAGATCAACCACATAGAAAAATTAAATAAATTTACACAGCCAACATGTGGCTCTTTGAAAAGATTGATAAAACTGATAAACCTCTAGCTAGACTGATCAAGAAAAAGAAAACACAAATTTAAAATGTGAGGAATGAAAGAGATGATATCACCTCAAATGCTACAGATATCAAAGTGATAATAAGGAAATATTATGGACAACCTTTAAGTCTATTTTTGACAACACAGGCAAATTTCTTTTTTCAACTTTTTAAAAATGGAAGTATACTTGATTTATAACATTGTGCTAGTTTCAGGTATATGGCAAAGTGATTCAATCATATTCATACATGTGTATATATATAATTATTATATATATATGTAATTTTCAGATTCTTTCCCCTTGTAGGTTATTACAAAACACTGAGTACAATTCCCTGTGCTATACAGTAGGTACTTCTTGGTTATTTTATATAGAGAGACAAATTCCTTTAAAAAAAATAAAACTTATCAAAACTGATGTATAATATGAGAATACTTGAATAAGCCCATATATATCCAAGGAATTGAATTCATCATTTAAATAATTAAACTGTAGTCTCTGTTGGTATCGTGAAGTTCCATCACATCTTAAAAGTAGCAATGATATCAATCATAAAATAGAAAGGAAACCATTTCAAACTCCTTTTATGAGACCAGCATAACTCTGATACCAAAACCTTAAAAGTCATTAGAAAAAAATAAAAGTGCAAGCTAGATATTCCCTAGACTGGGAAGCCTGGTGTACTGCATGCAGTTAATGGGGTTGCAAAGAGTCAGATGCAACTAAGTGACTGAACAACAATAGATGCAAAACTCAGTAACAAAGTAGTAACATTAAATTCAGTAATATGTACTAGGGATGCAAGCTGTCATAATCAAGTGAAGCTTACCCCAGGAATTCAAAGTTAGTCTGTCACCTGAAAATCACTGTAATTTAGCACGTTAACAAAAATAAATGAGAAAAACCCTTTGAACATCTCAATAAACAGAAAAATCATTTGATAAAATTCAACACCCATCCATAATCAAAATTGTCAGCAAACTAAACTATGTTAGCTGATACTGTGCTATATTGAGAAGTATATATTTTGGGTTTTGTCTGTGGTTCCTGGCACAGAACACTTGTAATTTCCTAAGTGATAAGAGCTCTAAGACCATATTTTGTTACAATACTTAGCTTTTGTTCTCAGTTTCTGAAATAGCTCCAGAGCATAAAGGTGAAATGAGTGTATTTTGTTATTCATACACGCTCCTTTCAACCACATCTGAGTTCATGTTAAGAAGGTGATTTTGCAAAGTCCTTAGTTCACCCTAAGATGGGGACTGATTGCCAGGGGAACCAACTATGTAATTAGAGGATTGGAACTTTCCTCTGTCTCCCACACCTCTCTCTAACCCCCTCAAGGAAGAAAAGGGGACTGGAGATTCAATTAATCACCAATGGCCAATAACTTAATCAATCATGCCTATTTAATGAAAATTCCCCCCCAAAAATGAAAATTCCATAAAAATTCTGAAGTACAGTGGTGAGTATGTGTGTGTGTGGGGGTGGGGGGAGGAGTTGTTCAGAGAGCTTTATGGAGTTCACTGGGTTGGTGAACACATGGAGATGCTAGAAGTGTGTCCTGATAAAAGCATGGGTGTTTTGCACCCCTCTCCATTATCTTTCCCTATGTGTCTCTTCCATCTGGCTATTCCTGAGCTATATCCTTTTACAATAAACCGGTAGTCTGGTAAGTCAGTATTTTCCTGAAGCTCTGATTTACAGCTGATCGGTCAGATGCACACACGATAACCTGGACTTGCATCTGAAGTGGGGGCAGTCTTGAGGAACTGTGAGCCCTTTGCCAATGGGACCTGATTCTATCTCCAGGTAGACAGTGTGAGAATTGAGTTAAATTGCAGGACACCCAGGCTGAGTCTGGAGAATCAGAGAATGTTTAGTGTGAAGAAAAACCCATGTACATTTTGTGAAGTACACAGAAGTGTCAGAACTGAAGTATCAAAAAGACTATTCTGTGAGAAGACAGAATACGAAAGGTTTTTTGTTTTTTTTCTCTGTATAGCATCTATGGAAAAGAAACAGCTAATATCATACATGGGCTTCCCTTGTGGCTCAGCCGGTAAAGAATCCACCTGAAGTGCGGGAGACCTGGGTTCAATCCCTGGGTTGGGAAGATCCCCTAGAGAAGGGAAAAGGCTACCCACTCTAGTATTCTGGCCTGGAGAATTCCATGGACAGTACAGTCCCGGGAGTTGCAGAGTCAGACTTGGCTGAGCGAATTTCACTTTCAATATCACACATAGCGATAGTATATCCTGAGATTAGGAACAAGGCAACAATGTCCACTCTTCTTACTATGTGGCACTGGAGTTTCTAGCCAGGACAATAATGCAACAACAAAAAAAAAGGCATAAGGTTTCAAAAGGAAGGGATATAAATATCTTTGTCATAGCTATTTGTAGATAAACCTAATTAGTAAGTTAATTTAACAAGCTGTTGTTCAGTCGATAAGTCATGTCTGACTTTTTGCAACCCCATGGACTGCAGCATGCCAGGCTCTTCTGTTACAGGAGACACAGGAGATGTGGGTTCAATCCCTGGGTAGGAAATTTACCTTGAAATTGCAATTCACTCCAGTATTCTTGCCTCGGAAATTCCACGGACAGAGGAGCCTGGTGGGCTATAGTCCATGGGGTCGCAAAGAGTTGGACATGACTGAGTGATGGAGCACTCACAATACTCACTGCTGCTCCTGCTGCTGTCGCTTCAGTTGTGTCCGACTCTGTGCGACCCCACAGACGACAGCCCACCAGGCTCCCTGTCCCTGGGATTCTCCAAGCAAGAACACTGGAGTGGGTTGCCATTTCCTTCTCCAATGCATGAAAGTGAAAAGTGGAAGTGAAGTCACTTAGTCGTATCCAACTCTTAGCGACCCCATGAACTGCAGCTTACCAGCCTCCTCCATTCATGGGATTTGCCAGGCAAGAGTACTGGAGTGGGGTGCCATTGCCTTCTCCGACAATACTCACTACATTTTGTTTATTCATTCATCTGTGGACATTTAAGTTGCTTTCACCTCTTGGCTATTGTGAATAATGCTGCTGTGAACATGGGTGTACAAATATCTCTTCAAGACCTTGCTTTCAATTCTTTTGGCTTGATACCAAGAAGTGAAATTGTTGGATCATATGATAATTCTATTTTTAACTTTTTGCAAAACCACCACGCTGTTTTCCATAGCAGCTATCATTTTATATTCCCACCAATACTCCACAAGCATTCTAATTTTTCCACATCATCAACACTTGTTACTTTTTTCTTTCTTTCCTTTTTCTTCCCCTTACCTCTGTCTCTCTTTGTCTTTTTTTTGACAATAGCCATCCTAATGGGTGTGATTGTGGTTTTGGCTTGCATTTCCTTAAGGCTAGTAGTGTTGAGCATTTTTAATGTGCTCCTTGGCTATCTGTATGTCTTTTTCAGAGATATGTCTAGTCAAGTCTTGTGTCCATTTTTTAAATGATCATATGAACAATCTCCCATTTGTTATTCTCAACAGATATTACAAGTTTAGCTGATAATATTGCCAGTTTCAGATGTTTTTAAAAGCATATTGTCTATTTTAAGATATAAAGTTATTAAAATATGAAAATTAAACTAAACTATTCTCTAATCCACACTTTATTCAAACTTTGCCAATTGTCCCAGTAATGATTTTATAGCAAAAGAATAACCAAGACTGAATGCACTGCATCTGGTTGTCACATCACGTTAGTCTCCTTAATCTCAAGTTATTGAATCTTGTTTTTCAAGACCTTGATATTTTTTTAAAGTATAGTGCAGTTATTTGTAGAATATCCCTGAATTTGGATTTGTGTGATGTTTTCTCAGATTCATATTATGGACTTTTGGCAGGAGCACCTCAGAGGTGATATGGTGATCTAAAGTTCTCCTTAAAGGATCACATCAGGAGGTACATGCTGTTGATTAGTCTTGTGACTGGGATTAATTGGCTAAAGTGGTGTCTGCCAGGATTCTCCACTGCAAAGTTAGTATTTTACCATTTGTAATTAGCAAGTCTCTTATGAAGAGCTAAATTGAGACTGTGTAATTATTTTTGTTTTGATAACTGGATGGCATCGCAGATTCAATGGATATGAACTCCAGGAGATGGTGAGGGTCAGGGAGGCCTGGCGTGCTGCAGTCCATGGAGTTGCAAAGAGTCAGACACGACTTGGCAACTGAACAATAACAGTTATTTTGTTACTCCTTACACTTTCACCCACTGATTTTTATATTTATTAATAATTATTGCATGGATCAGATTATTATGACAAAAGCCAATAAAACATTTTTTAAATTTTATTATTCTTTCCACATTTATTATTTGCTTAGATAAAACTGTGAGATTTCTCTTTCATTTCATTCACTATGTGTGTGTGTGTATATACATATACAATCACATCTTTATTCACTTATCTGTTGGACACTCAGGTTGGTTCTGTATCTTGGCTATTGTACAGAATGCTGCTATGCATACTGGGTGCATGTATCTTTTCAAATTAATGTTTCATTTTTTGAGATATATATATACCCAGGAGTAGAATTGCTGGATCATATGGTAGTTCTATTTTTAGTTTTTTGCAGAATTTCCATACTGTTTTCTATAGTGGTTGTACCAACTCACATTCCTACCAATAGTGTACAAGAGTTACACTTTCTCCACATTCTTGCCAACATTTGTTATTTATGTTCTTTTTGATGACAGCCATTTTGAAAGGTGTGAGGTGATATTGTGGTTTTGATTTGCACTTCCCTGATTATCACCAATGTGGAGTGATCTAAGCATTTCCAATTCCCATCACTTCTTACCTCCAGGCCCAGCAGTGACAAGGTCCTGTGGTAACAAGGAAAGAAACCAATTTTTATTTAATGTATGTATTTTTTATTCCTGGGATATATTAATGCTAACGAAGTCCTTTTCCCCTGATCCAGAATCCTTTTTTTTTTTTTTTTGATAATTTTATTCATTTATTTGACTGTGCTGGGTCTTCTTTGCTGCACAGGCTTTTTTCTAGTTGCTGGTAACAGGGGCCACTCTCCAGTTGTTGTGCGAGGGCCTCACTGTGGTGGCTTCTCTTGTTGCAGAGCACAGGCTCTAGGGTGTTTGGGCTTCAGTAGTTGCAGCACGTGGGCTCGGTAGTTATGGCTCCTGGGCTCTAGAACACAGGCTCTGGTAGTTGGGGCACATGGGCTTAGTTGCCCTGCGGCATGCAGGATCCACCCTACCTGGGGATCAAACCCATGCCTCCTGCACTGGCAGCTGGATTCTTTACCACTGAAGCCCCACCCCTTCTTCTACTCCTGCACCTTGGCTCCCCTTTTCAGGTCACTGTCCTGAAGAACCCCCCACCCCGACTCCCATTTACTAATCATTTCATTCCAAATCAAGTTTGAGAACTCCTGCCATGGTAATTCTGGACCTTTCTTTCTCCTAAGAAGGAGCTCTCATTTGAGAGTAATTTATATCTTTGAGAACACTAGTCATTACATTATATAGTTTGGGGGGGGTTATGAACACTTTAGAAATCATTTATATTAAACATGCACTTAACAACATGAATTTCTTTCTCAGTTGGCCTTAGGTATAAATTTATTCAGTCTCCATGGAAAGTCCAGTCTTCACAGTTTCTCTATTTGATGCTATAAACAACAAAGGATTTCTCTAATTTTTCCAATATACAGGCTTGGTTTTTTTTTTTTTTTTTTCAGGTTTCCACAGTCCCTGAAGGGTGGTTTTGTTTTTCTAAAGTATTGGTAACTACTGATCAACTCTTCGGGTTGGGGGTGGTGGGGAGGAGGGATAGGAAGGGGAGGAACTCTGTTGCCAACAACTCTTTCTGGTTAAGAATATGTTGGGTATATTTCTGTCTTCAAAAAGCAGTCCTGGCCAACTTATGCTCTTTCTGTTTGGAATGACTAGCCCAAGTCTCAGCAATCTACGTGGCATGGGAGCTTTGGTCTCCTACTATTGGGCCATGCTGCTGAGAGCACTGGCAACTTCCAGTGTGATTCCCACTTCACTACTGAACAACTATTCTTACCTTGAAGCTCTCCAAGGCTATGAAAAATATTGAGGTTCATATGAGTTTTATCAGAGGCATCTCTGAATTTATAGGTCATTTCCAGGTGGCTTCAGTAGTAAAGAATCTGCCTGCAAATGCAGGAGATGCAGGTTTGATTCCTGGGTCAGAAAGATCCCCTGGAGAAGGAAATGACAACCCACTCCAGTATTCTTGCCTAGGAAATCCCATGGACAGAGGAGCCTGGTGGGCTACAGTCCATGGGGTCACAAAAGAGTCAGACACAACTTAGAAACTAAACAACAACAACAAATTGCATTAGTATGAATTTGAGCTCCTACACAGTTAGATGTTAAGCAGAGCCCTAACCTAACATTTTCTTCACAAAGGAAAAAAATAATCAAACAATTATTTTCATATTATTTACTATTTACTTCGTAAGAAAAAAGTAAAGTAAGTTGCTTCAGATGTGTCCAACTCTTTGCGACCTTATGGACCTGTAGTCCTCCAAGCTCCTCTGTCCATGGGATTCTCCAGGAAAGAAGACTGGAGTGGGTTGCTATGCCCTTCTCCAGGGCATCTTCCTTACTCAGGGATTGAATGGTGGGCATTCTGCATGGCGGGCAGACTCTTTACCATCTGAGCCACCAAAACATCTCCCCAAATTGACATATTTTCTTTAAACCCAGGGAGAAGAGCTTGGGATTTTAAATACTGCAGTCAAGGAAGGACTTGCAGGAAAGGCGACATTTGAATTAAGACTTGAAGGAACTGAGAAAAAGAGCCATGTAGAGATGCCAGGGAAAAGCATCCAAAGCCAAAGGAACAGCAGTACACAGGTTTGAGGAAGACTGTCTCTGGTGTGTTAAAAAAGCAATGAAGTAGCCAGAATGGCTGGAGTAAAAGAGGAGGCAGGCAGATGTTGGCGGTGAAGAATGGAGGCAGATTACACAAAGGGTTACTGTAAATTGGTTTACTTTGGTATTTGCTTAAAGTAAATTTGGAAGCTACTGGAGTATTGCAATGGCTATGTGATGTTCAGTTCAGTTCAGTCACTCAGTCGTGTCTGACTCTTTGCAACCCCATGAATCGCAGCACACCAGGCCTCCCCGACCATCACCAACTCCTGGAGTTCACTCAAACTCACGTCCATCGAGTCAGTGATGCCATCCAGCCATCTCATCGTCTGTCATCCCCTTTTCCTCCTGCCCCCAATCCCTCCCAGCATCAGAGTCTTTTCCAATGAGTCAACTCTTCGCATGAGGTGGCCAAAGTCCTGGAGTTTCAGCTTCAGCATCATTCCTTCCAAAGAAATCCCAGGGCTGATCTCCTTCAGAATGGACTGGTTGGATCTCCTTGCAGTCCAAGGGACTCTCAAGAGTCTTCTCCAACACCACAGTTCAAAAGCATCAGTTCTTCGGCGCTCAGCTTTCTTCACAGTCCAACTCTTACATCCATACAAGACCATTGGAAAAACCACAGCCTTGACTAGACGGACCTTTGTTGGCAAAGTAATGTCTCTGCTTTTCAATATGCTATCTAGGTTGGTTATAACTTTTTTCCCAAGGAGTAAGCCTCTTTTAATTTCATGGCTGCAGTCACCATCTGCAGTGATTTTGGAGCCCAAAAAGATAAAGTCTGACACTGTTTCCACTGTTTCCCCATCTATTTCCCATGAAGTGATGGGACCGGATGCCATGATCTTCGTTTTCTGAATGTTGAGCTTTAAGCCAACTTTTGTGATGTTACTTGGGTTTTAATAGAATCATCTGAATTCTGTGCAGATAATAGATTGGAAAAGGGCAAGAATAGGGAAAAGTTAGAAGTTTACTGCAATAAGCCAGGTGAAAAATGATGGTGACTTTAATCAGGATTGAAACAGTATAGATGATAAAAAGTATTTGGAGTCTAGATTTATCACTTTTCCTGAACTTTACTGAGATGCAATCTACATACAATAAAACATACTCACAAGTGTGCATTTCTATGTACTTTAACAAATTTGTGTAACCACTGCAATGATCAAGATATAAATATTTCATCACCCCCCAGACTCCTTTGTGTCCCTTTGCAGTCAAACCATCTCACCTCTACTCCAGGCAACCACTGATGTGTCACTATACATTAATTTTTCTATAGTTTTGTACAAATAGGAACTATACCTCTTGTTCTTTGTGTCTGGCTTCTTTTAATCAGCTTGTTTTTGAACTTTACTTCTGCTTTTCATGTATCAGTTTGTTGTTGGTGTTTTTTTTTTTTTTTTTAATTGCTGAGTAGTATTCTACCATTTGGAGAAACCAGTTTATATATTCAATATTGTCAACAGACAGCTGGGTCATTTTCTGCTTTGAATTGCAATGCATGAAGCTATTATCCATACTTGTATAAATTCAAGACTAGTATAATTCTTTGTGTGGATATATGTTTTTATTTTTCTTGAGGAAATGCCTAGGAATGTGATTGTCATGGTAAATATACCATGGGTCACAGTATGTGCGTACTAAGTCACTTCAGTTGTGCCTGACTTTGCGACCTATGGACTGTAGCCCGCCAGGCTCCTCTGTCCATGGGATTCTTCAGGCAAGAATACTGAAGTGGGTTCCCATGCCCTGAGGGTAAGCACGTTTAATTTTATAAGAAACTGATGTTTTCCAAAGTGGTTGTGTCATGTCATTTTATAATCTCATCAACAATGTGTGAGAGTTTTGGTTGCTCTGTATCTTCACCAAAATTTATTGTCAGTCTTTAAAAAAAAAAAAACAACTTATTTTTGGCTGTGCTGAGCATGGGCTTTCTCTAGTTGCGGAGAGCTGGGGCTACTCTCTAATTGAGGTAGTAGGCTTCTCACTGCAGTGGCTTCTCTCGTTGCAGAGCACAGGCTCTAGGGTGCCCGAGTTTCAGTAGCTGCAGCAGGCGGGCTCAGTAGTTGTGGCTCCCAGGCTCCAGAGCACAGGCTTAGTAATTGTGGCACACAGGCTCAGTTGCCCCGCGGCATGTGGGATCTTCCCGGACCAGTGACTGAACCAGTGTCCCTTACACTGCAAGGCTGATTCTTAACCACTACACCACCAGAAAAGCCTGCTGTCAGTTTTTTTTTATTGTAGCCATTCTGATGCATGTGTAGTATGTGTGAGTTGGAAACATTCGCCCAACAAATTATTTGATACTCCTTCCAACAAGAGGTGGAATCTTACTCTCCTTCCCTGGAATGTGTTTGATTTCCTTTTCATTTTCACAATTTGAAAAACTGAGACATAATACACATACATAGAATTCAACATCTTAAAGTGTACAGTTCAGGGGTTTTTATTTTATTCACAATTATGTACAATCATCAATCAAAACTCTTGATTTCAGAACATTTTTTTTCCACACCAAAAAGAAACCCATTACCTGTTAGTAGTCACTCCCCCCTCTCCCCTATTCCATGCCCCTCTCCCAGCTCCCTGGCAACCGTCAATCTACTTTCTGTTTCTGCGGATTTGCCTACTCTGGAAATTTCATACATGGACTCATGCAGTAATTTGGCTGTTTGTGTCTGGCTCCTTTCACTTAGCATGTTTTCAAGATGCACCCATGTTTTACCATGTATCAGTACTTCATTCATTCTGACGGATGTTGTTTCATTGTACAAACACACCCGTTTAGTTTATCCATTCATCAACTGATGGATATTTGGATTGTTTCCACTTTTTGGCTATTAGAAATAATGTTATTAAGAAAATTTATGTGCAAATTATTTTGTAAATATATTTTTTTCTTTTTCGAGGAACTGCCAAACTGTTTTACAAAGTGGCTGCATCATTTTACAATCGTACCAGCAATATACAAAGGTTCCAATTTCTCCACATCCTTGCCAACACATTTTATTGCCTTTTTTTTTTTAATTAGAGTATCCTCAACCAGTCCATTCTAAAGGAGATCAGTCCTGGGTGTTCATTGGAAGGACTGATCGTGAAGCTGAAACTCCAATACTTTGGCCACCTCATGCGAACAGTTGACTCATTGGAAAAGACCCTGATGTTGGGAGGGATTGGGGGCAGGAGAAGGGGACGACAGAGGATGAGATAGCTGGATGGCATCACCGACTTGATGGACGTGAGTCTGGGTGAACTCCGAAGTTGGTGAAGGACAGGGAGGCCTGGTGTGCTGCGATTCATGGGGTCACAAAGAGTTGGACACAACTGAGTGACTGAATTGACTGGGTATAAAGTGGTATCTCATGGGTTTGGTTTGCATTTCCCTAACTTAATGCAAAAAAAAAAAAGGTGTCAAGCACCTTTCTGTGTGCTTATTGGCCATTTGTCAATCTTCTTTGGAGAAATGTCTATTTGATTTCCTTATTTTCAAATTGGGTTATTTGTTATTCAAGTGCAAGGGTTCTTCATATATTCTGTATATTAGATCCTTATCAGGTATATGATTTGCAAACACTTTTCTGCTATTCTGTGGGTAGTCTTTTCACTTTCTTGATAACGTCCTTTGATAACAAAAGCTTTTAATTTCAGTGAAGCTCAATTTATGTTTTTTGTTGTTGTTTTTATGTTTTGCCATATCAAAGAAACTGTTTCCTAATCCAAATTCACAAAGATTTACACATTTCCTTTCAAGAGTTTTTAAAGTTTTACAACATTTAGATTGTTGATCCATTTGAGTTAAATGGTATGTGGCAGTGGCCCAGTATGAAGACAGCTATTTGTATCATCACCATTTGTTGAGAAGACTATTCTTTCCCCATTGAATGGCCTTGGCACCCTGTCAAGAGTTTTAGGATTTTCTATATATGTAAATTCATGTCACAAGAGATCATTTTACTTCATTTTCCCCAATCTGAGTGCCTTTTTCTTTACTAACTGATCTTTCTAAAACCTCCAGTACAAGGTTAAATAGAAGTGGTGAGACCAGACATACCTGTCTTGTTCCTGATTATTAGGGGCAAAGCTTTCACTCTTTTTCCAATAAGTATGATGTTATCTGTGTCTTTTTCATAGATGCCCTTTATCAGATTGAGGAAGTTCCCTTATATTTCTTGTTTGTCAAGTGTTCAATCATGAAAGAATGTTACGTATTTTTTCAGCTTTACTGAGGTACAGTCAGCACAAAGGAAATGTATTTATTTGTAAAATGATACCACAATCAAGCTAATTAATGTATCCATTACCTCATATGGTTGCCATTTGTGTGTGGGTATGGAAAATGAAAACACAAGATTTACCCTCTTGGCAAATTTCAAGTATACATCACAGTATTGCTAACTGTAATAACTGTAATCACCATGCTGTACATTAGAACTCTAGAACTCATTCATCTGACATAACTGAAATTTTCCACCCTTTGACCAATATTTCCTATTTCCCCCACCTCCACTACTGTTCTACCCTCTGGTAACCATGATTCTAATCTCTTCTGTGAGTCTGAGAGTTTTTAGATTCCACACGAGTGAGATCATGCTGCATTTCTTTCCGTCTGGCTTATTTCACACAGCATAATGCCCTCCACCTTCATCCATGCTGCTGCAAATGGAAGGATTTCCTCCTTTTTAAAGGCTGAATATTACTACTGTGCTGTGTGTGACATTTTCTTTATGTATTCATCTCAAAGACATTTATGTTTCCATTTCTTAGATACAGTGAATAATGCTGCAATGAACATGGAAGTACAGATATCTCTTTTGTGATAGTGATTTCATTCTCATTGGCCATATACCCAGAAGAGCTGGATCACACAGTAGTTCCATTTTTAAAAAAAACTATTTTCCATAATGGCTGTACCAACTTACATTTGTACCAACAGTACACAAGGGTTCCTTCCCTTCTCCTCACAGCCTTCTTAACATTTGTTATCTCTTGTCTTTTGGTAACAGCCATTCTAACAAGTATGCACTTTCTGATGATTAGTGATGATGAGTACATTTTCATGTACTTTTGGCCATTTGTATATTTGTATGTCTTCTTTTGAGAAATGTCTATTTGGGTCCTTTGCCTACTTAAAAAAAATTGCTGTTCATTTGCCATTGAGATGTATAATCTCCTTATATATTTTGGATATTAACCCCTTGTCAGATACATGGGTTGCAAATATTTTCTATTCCATAGGTTGCTTTTTCACTCTGTTGTTTCCTTTGCTCCACAGAAGCTTTTTAGTTTGATGCGATCTCATTTTTCTATTTTTGTTTCTGTTGCCAGCACTTTTGGTATTTTGTAGCCAAGATCAATGTTAAGCATTTTTGCCTATGTTTTCTTCTAATAGTTTCATAATTTCAGGTCTTAAAGTATTTAACCCATTTGAATTGACTTTCGTATTTGATGTGAGATGTCCAATTTCATTCTCTGCATGTGGATATTCATTATTCTCCACACCACTTACTAAAGAGATTATCATTTCTGCATTGTGTATACTCGGCACATTTGTTGAAGATTAACTGACCATAAATGTGTGCCCTTATTGTTGGGCTCTTTATCCTTTTCTGTTGGTTTATATGTCTGTTTTTATGCCAACACTGTTTTGATTACTGTAGTTTCATAATATATTTTTAAAGCAAGCAGTGTGATACCTCTGGCTTTTTTCTTCTTGCTTCTTCTGCATCTATTGAGATGATAGTGTGGTTTTCACCTTTTATTCTATTAATGTGTTTTATCACATTTATTGGTTTTCATTAAGTGGAAACATCCTTGTATTCCAGGGATAAATCCTATTTGATCATGGTGTATAATCCTTCTAATGTGATGCTGAATTCTGTTTGCTAGTATTTTGTCAAGGATTTTGCATCTATATTCATCAGGGATATTGGTTTATAATTTTCTTTTCTTGTGACATTTTTGTCTGACTTTGATATCGTGATGCTGGCTTCATAAAATTAGTTTGGTAGTGTTTCCTCTTCTTTAATTTTTGGAAGAGTTTAGGAAGGATTGGTTATTAATTCTTTGAATGTTGGCAAAATTCACCTATGAAACCATCTGTCCTGATGTTTTGTTTGATGACTGATTCAATCTTTATATTTGTTATTGGTCCAGTCTTGATAGGTTTATGTTTCTAGGAATTTATCCATTTCCCCTAGGTTATCCCATTTATTGACATATGATGACTCATAACAATCTCTTGATTTTTGAGACATCCACTATGATGTCTCTCTTTCACTTCTGAATTTGAGTAGTCTTTTCTCTTAGTCTACCTAAGGGTTTGTCAGTTTTACCTTTTCAAAAAGTTAATTCTTAGTTTTGTTGATTTTTTCCTACTCTTTTAAAAAATTCCTGCTGTAATACTTATTTTCTTTCTCCTGCTAACAATGGGCTTAATTTGTTCTTTTTCCAAGTTCTTGGAGGCATAAACCTGGGTCGAGATTTCTTCCTTATTTAATGTTAAGTGTTCATTGCTATAAACATCTTAGTGCTGCTTTTCTGCACTTTGTAAATTTTGGTATGTTTTCATTTTCGTTTATCTTGGGTATTTTAAAGAATTCCCTTTTGACTGCATCTCACCATAGGTTCTTCAAGAATGTATTGTTTAGTTTTCATGTACTTCTGAATTTTCTTGTAGTTTTATTCCATTGTGCTTGGAAATGATGCTTGGTATGATTTTAATCTTTTTAAGTTTGTTAAAACGTTTTTGTGATCTTTTTGGGCCATCTATCTAGGAGAATGTTCCATGTGTACTTAAGAAAAACATATATTCTTCTACCATTGTCAGAAAAGTTATGTATATACATCCTGTTAGGTTCATTTTTTCTACAGTATTGTTCAGTTTCTGTTTTTTAGTTGATTTTCTGTCTGGATGTTCTATCCATTATAGAAAGTGGGGTATTGAAGTCTCTTACAGCTATTGTATTGCTCTCAATTTCTCCATTTAGATCTGTCATATTATATTTATTTGGGTGTCCCTATATATTTAAAATTGTTGTATCTTCCTTTGAATTGACCCTTTTATCATTATATAATGACAATCTTTGTCTCTAGAGATAGATTTTGACTTAAAAGTATTATTCTGTCTGATATAAGTACAGTCACTTATGCTTTCTTTTGGTTAGCACTTGCATGGAATGTCTTTTTCCATCTCTTCACTTTCACTTATTTGTGTCCTCGAATTCAAAGTAAATTTCTTGTAAACAACATATGGTTGGATCTAGTTTTTTAAGAAATCCATTCAGCCACTCTATTTCTTCTGATTGGGGAGTTTAATCCATTTACATTTAAAGTAATTATAGATAGGAAAGGACTTACTTTTTGACATCTGTTGTCTTATAATTATTTTATCATTTTTTTCTCTTGCTGTCTTCTTTTATATTTCATTTTGTGTGTTTTGCATTTCATAGGCTTTGGTTCCTTTTTCTTTTGAGTAACTTCTACAGGTTATTTTGTGGTTACCATGGGGTTTACATAAAATATACAGTCTATTTTAAGCTGATAACTTCAATTGCATGCCAAAACCCTACATTTTTGCCTTTCTCTCTGCACTGTATGCTCTTGATATCACATCTTACACCTAGTTACCTTATGTAGAAGAATTCTGCCAAATGCTCTTTCTGCATCCATTAAGATGAACATGTGTTTTTCCTCCTTTATTCTATTAATATTGTGCAATACATAATTTTCACATTTTGAATCAACTTTCCATTCCTAGCAGAAATGCCACTTAGTCATGATGTATAATTCTTTTATATGCTGCTGGGTGAGGTTAGGAAGTATTTTGTTGAGGATTTTCACATCTAGAAGAAACCTGTTCTTTAATTTTTTCTTATCATGTCTTTGGCCTTGCTATTAGGATACTTCTGGCCTCATAGAATGTGTTATGAAGTATTTCCTCTTTTTCTTTCTTTGGAAGAGTTTGAAAATAGATGCAAATTCTTCTGTAGACATGTGGAAGAATTCAACAGAGAGGCCATCTAGTCTTGGGCTTTTCTTTGTTGCAATTTTTTGATTACAGACTCTATCTCTTTACTTTTTACAGGTCTATTCAGGATTTCTATTTCTTCCAGAATCAGTTTTGGTTGCTAGGAACTTATCCATTTCATCTAGTTACCTAATCTGTTGGCATGCCTATAGTATTCCCCTATATCCTCTTTATTTCTGTAAGGTATGTAGTAATGCTTTCTTTTTTGTTTTGACTTTAGTATTGTCTTGTTTTTCTCGACTTATCTGGAGTTTTACCAATTTTGTTGGTTTCCTTCAAAGAAACAACTTTCAGTTATGCTGATTTTACCTACAGTATTTCTATTACTTATTTCATTAATTCTCCCTCTAATTTCCATTCTTTCCTTCTGTATGCCTACTTTGGGTTTTCTTCTTCTAGTTCCTTAAGACAGAGGTTAGGTTATTGATTTGATATCTTTCTTCATTTTTTAACATAGACATGTATAGTTACACTTTACTTTTTACTACTTGTGCTTTTGTTGCATTCCATGACATTTGTATTTTGTGGTTTCATTTCTGCATATCTCAAAGTATTTTATAATTTCCCTGTGATTTTTGTCTTTGACCCATTGGTTCTTTGTGTGTGTGTGCTCAGTTACTCAGTTGTGTCTGAGTCTTTGCAAACCCATGGACTGTAACCTACCAGGCTCTTCTGTCCATGGAATTTTTCAGACAAGAATACTAGAGTGGGTTGCCATTATTCCTACTCCAGAGGATCTTCCCAACATAGGGATTGAACCCATGTCTCTTGTGTCTCCTGTATTGGGATATGAATTCTTTGCCACTGTGCCACCAGAGCCGCTTCAGTTCAGTCAGTTCAGTCGCTCAGTCGTGTCCGACTCTTTGCAACCCCATGAATCACAGCACGCCAGGCCTCCCTGTCCATCACCAACTCTTGGGGTTCACTCAGACTCACGTCCATCGAGCCATCTCATCCTCTGTCATCCCCTTCTCCTCCTGCCCCCAATCCCTCCCAGCATCAGAGTCTTTTCCAATGAGTCAACTCTTTGCATGAGGTGGCCAAAGTATTGGAGTTTCAGCTTCAGCATCATTCCTTCCAAAGAACACCCAGGGCTGATCTCCTTCAGAATGGACTGGCTGGATCTCCTTGCAGTCCAAGGGACTCTCAAGAGTCTTCTCCAACACCACAGTTCAAAAGCATCAATTCTTTGGTGCTCAGCCTATTTCACAGTCCAACTCTTACATCCATACATGACCACTGGAAAAACTATAGCCTTGACTAGACGGACCTTAGTCGGCAAAGTAATGTCTCTGCTTTTCAATATGCTGTCTAGGTTGGTCATAACTTTTCTTCCAAGGAGTAAGCGTCTTTTAATTTAATGGCTGCAATCACCATCTGCAGTGATTTTGGAGCCTGAAAAATAAAGTCTGACACTGTTTCCACTGTTTCCCCATCTATTTCCCATGAAGTGATGGGACCGGATGCCATGATCTTCATTTTCTGAATGTTGAGCTTTAAGCCAACTTTTTCACTCTCCTCTTTCACTTTCATCAAGAGGCTTTTTAGTTCCTCTTCACTTTCTGCCATAAGGGTGGTATCATCTGCATATCTGTTATTGATATTTCTCCTGGCAATCTTGATTAGAAATGTTAATTTTCATATATTTGTAAACTTCTCAGTTTCTTCCTATTACTGATTTCTACTGAATACTATTCATTCTTTTAGATGAATGTTGTTAAGCCATTCCACTAAAATTTTGTTATTGCACCCTTCAACTGCAGAATTACTTTTTAATAATTTCTATTAATACCCTTCATTTGTGAGACATCATTTTCACACTTTTCTTTAGTTCTTTAAATGTAGTTTTTTGAACACATTTTTAAAAGCTGATTTGATGTTTCTGTTGAGAAAGTTCAATATCTGGGCTTCTTCTGGACACTTTCTATTGATTACTGTTCTTCCTGAGCAGTTAGTTATACTTTATTTCCTAACATGCCTCATCATTTGTTTTTTTTGAAAACTGGCAGTGTTGTATATTATAATGTATTAAGTCTGGTAATCAGATTCTCTCTCTTTCCTTAGGGTCTGTTATTTTTTGCTTAGTGACTTGTCTGAACTAATCTAGTAAAGCTGTATTTTCTGTTGTGTGATGCCACTGATATTCTTTGGTTGGTTTAGTGGTCAGATGATAACTGCACTCAGATTTCCTTAAATGCCTGCAACCACAAAGTATTGGTCTTTCCTGAGAGGCTCTGTGTGTTGAGGATAACTTCAGCACTCAATCAAGCAGTTTACAACTCTGCCTTAGCCTTCACTTTCTGCTTGTGCAGTCTCCAGATCAGCCAGAAGTGATAGCCTAGGGTCTTCTTACGTGTTCCTGAGCATGCACACAGCCCTATGCATGTGTGACCTTCTAGATTTCCAGAAATATGTCAATAGCTTCCAAAAGCCCTTCTGGACATGGCATTCCCCAGCCTTTTCTTCCAAGCTTTTTCATTAATACATTGTTTGTCTCAGCTGTTATCACCACTGTCTGAATCAACTAAAAGCTTTGCCTATACATATTTCATATGCAGTTCACTGCAATATTGATGTATCTTTATAATACCAACACAAGTCATGATTATTACTTGACAATGTTGGAATAAAGACAGTGGTAACCTAGAAACGTTGGAGAAGGCAATGGCACCCCACTCCAGTACTCTTGCCTGGAAAACCCCATGGATGGAGGAGCCTGGTGGGCTGCAGTCCATGGGCTCGCTAACAGTCGGACACGACTGAGCAACTTCACTTTCACTTTTCACTTTCATGCATTGGAGAAGGAAATGGCAACCCACTCCAGTGTTCTTGCCTGGAGAATCCCAGGGATGGGGGAGCCTGGTGGGCTGCCGTCTATGGGGTCGCACAGAGTCGGACACGATGGAAGTGACTTAGTGGCATACGTGTTTCAACCAACATCATCAGTGTAGCAGATCTAGCACTGCTCAGGTTCTGAGTCAAGTTAGAAGCTTGTAACTGTTATTCCACTAAGTCACCAGACAGTTCAAATAATGACAGTTCTCTGTGAATGGAGTCTGCTTTTCTTCCTGAGTTACCTGGAATGTGGGCTATTGCTTTCAAGGCTGCTGCTGAGCTGAAGAATGGGGAGATATGGTGATGCAGTTTCCACCAGGCTCCTTCTTGAGACACAAATTCTTGGACTGAGTGATAAATGGTGATAGCCAACATTTTGGAGGAACATCCAGAATATATGGAAAGGCTACATGATGGTGTTCAAGGCAACCCCAGCCAAAGCCCAAGCTGCTAGCCAGTATTAACCATGAGACATGTGAGTAAATTGAGACTTCAGTAGATTTGCCAATGAGGAGCCCCAGCTAACACTAACTGGAGAAGGGGTGAGTGTTCCCTGACTGAGCCCTGCTCAAAGTAACATTTCAAGGCTAAAAACCATGCTTTATTATGTATTTATTTAATAAAAATGATATATGTTTAAGGTATACAACTTGGTGTTTTGAGATACATATACATAATGAAATGATTACTACAGTCAAGCTAATTAACATGTCCATCTCTTCATATACTTTTTTTCCCCTGTGGTCAGAGCACCTGAAATCAACTTTTGTGGCAAATTTACAGTATTCAATACAGTAATAACTATAGTCCTCATATGGTCCATTAGCTCTCCAGACTCATTCACCCTTCATCACTGCAACTCTGTAGTCTCTGGCCAACATCTCCCCCACCTCTACCATTGTTCTTCACTCTGCTTCCATGAATTAAACTTTTTTAGGTTCTATACATAAGTGAGATCATGTGGCATTTTTCTTTCTGTGTCTGACTTATTTCAGTTAGTATAATGTTCTCCTTTCATCCATGCTGTTGCAAATGGCAACATTTTTGTATCACAGTAACATCACAACTTCATTATCCATTCACCCATCAAGGAACACTCATGTTTTGTTTCCATATCTTGGCTGTTGTGAATAATACTGTGATCGAGATGGAAGTGCAGATATCTCTTTATGACATTGATTTTATTTCCTTTTGATATACTGCCCAGAAGATGCATTGCTAAATCATATAGTAGTTCTACTGTTAATTTTTAAAGGAACCTCTATATTGTTTTCCAATGGCATCACCAACTCGATGGACATGAGTTTGAGCAAGCTCATGAGTGGTGATAGACAGTGAAGCCTGGCGTGATGCAGTCCATGGGGTCACAAAGAGTCATACACGACGGAGTGACTGAACTAAAATTAACTGATACTGCTTTCTTTAATGGCTGTACCTATTTACATTCTAACCAACAGTGTACAAGGATCCCTTTCCTTTACATCCTTATCAACACTCATGTTGATAATAGTCATCCTATCAGGTGTGAGGTGACAGATATCTCATTGTGATTTTTACTTGCATTTTCCTGACGATAAGGATGGTAAGCACCTTTTCATGTACCTTTTGGCCATTTGTATGTCTTCTTTAGAGAAATATCTATTCATATTCTTTGCCCATTTTAATCAGGTTGTTTGTTGCCATTGAGATATATAATCAGTGTTCTTGTTTTAAACCATTAAATCTTTTAGTGGCTAATACAACTATAGATATTTGGGATCCACCCAGAGACCTAAAAGAGGTGTGCTGCTATAACCAAAAACCTAAATTTTGGTAGTGGCTTTGGGTGGAAATGTTAATAAAAGAAAAAATGGCTTCAAAGATAGTCCTAGGGGAAACCTGATGACCCTCAAGGATGCTGTAGTGAGGAACTAAAACAAAGGGAAAAATGTTATTGGAAAGTAAAGAAAAGGGGATATTTGCTGTATAGTGCTAAAAGTTTACTCTCAGTAACACAGAAACTAGGAAACATAAATAATAAACTGGATGTCCTAGCTAAGAAGATTTCAAGGTAAAGTGTTCAAGTTGCTGCTTGGGTTCTTGTGCTGCTTCCAGTAAAATGCAAGAGAAGAGCAAAAAGCTAAAGAATGATCCTAACTATACAGTAACAAAGATGGGCTCACTAAAGGACAGAAATGGTATGGACCTGACAGAGGCAGAAGATATTAAGAAGAGGTGGCAAGAATACACAGAAGAACTGTACAAAAAAGAGCTTCACGGCCCAGTTAATCACGATGGTATGATCACTCACCTGGAGCCAGACATCCTGGAATGTGAAGTCAAGTGGGCCTTAGGAAGCATCACTATGAACAAAGCTAGTGGAGGTGATGGAACTCCAGTTGATATATTTCAAATCCTAAAAGATGATGCTGTGAAAGTGCTGCACTCAATATGCCAGCACATTTGGAAAACTCAGCAGTGGCCACAGGACTGGAAAAGGTCAGTTTTCATTCCAATCACAAAGAAAGGAAATGCCAAAGAATGCTCACACTACCGCACAATTGCACTCATCTCACACGCTAGTCAAGTAACGCTCAAAATTCTCCAAGCCAGGCTTCAGCAATACGTGAACCATGAACTTCCAGATGTTCAAGCTGGTTTTAGAAAAGGCAGAGGAACCAGAGATCAAATTGCCAACATCCAGTGGATCATAGAAAAAGCAAGAGAGTTCAGGGAAAACATCTATTTCTGCTATACTGACTGTGCCAAAGCCTCTGACTGTGTGAATCACAATAAACTGTGGAAAATTCTGAAACAGATGGGAATACCAGACCACCTGACCTGCCTCTTGAGAAACCTGTATGCAGGTCAGGAAGCAACAGTTAGAACTGGACATGGAACAACAGACTGGTTCCAAATTGGGAAAGGCTGTATATTGTCACCCTGCTTATTTAACTTATATGCAGAGCACATCATGAGAAATGCTGGGCTGGATGAAGCACAAGCTGGAATCAAGATTGCCGGGAGAAATATCAATAACCTCAGATATGCAGATGATACCACCCTTATGGCAGAAAGTGAAGAACTAAAGAGCCTCTTGATGAAAGTGAAAGAGGAGAGTGAAAAAGTTGGCTTGAAGCTCAACATTCAGAAAACGAAGATCATGGCATCTGGTTCCATCACTTCATGGCAAATAGAAGTGGAAACAGTGGAAACAGCATCAGACTTTATTTTTGGCGGGCTCCAAAATCACTGCGGATGGTGATTGCAGCCATGAAATAAAAAGATGCTTACTCCTTGGAAGGAACGTTATGACCAACCCAGACAGCATATTAAAAACCAGAGACATTATTTTGCTAACAAAGGTCCGTTTAGTCAAGGCTATGGTTTTTCCAGTGGTCATGTATGGATGTGAGAGTTGGACTATAAAGCAAGCTGAGTGCTGAAGAATTGATGCTTTTGAACTGTGGTGTTGGAGAAGACTCTTCAGAATCCCTTGGACTACAAGGAGATCCAACCAGTCCATCCTAAAGGAAATCAGTCCTGGGTGTTCATTGGAAGGACTGATGTTGAAGCTGAAACTCCAATACTTTGGCCACCTGATGCAAAGAGCTGACTCATTTGAAAAGACCCTGATGCTGGGAAAGATTGAGGGCAGGAGGAGAAGAGGACGACAGAGGATGAAATGGTTGGATGGCATCACCGACTCAATGGACATGGGTTTGGGTAGGCCTCAGGAGTGTTGGTGATGGACAGGGAGCCCTGGTGTGCTGCAGTTCATGGGGTCACAAAGAGTTGGACATGACTGAGAGACTGTACTGAACTGAATACAGTAACAAGGGCTTGTTGCTAAAAAATAAATCTGCTTATCATTTTTAGATTTTCCAGATGCAAATATTGCTAAAATTAAGAAGTGACTTCTGGGCAGAATTTAAACCTGGGGTGCTGTCAGGAAAATATAATATAAAAATGCAGCTCAGCATATGACTATAAGACTTTTGATAAAACTACAGAAAGGCTTAAATGATGTTTCAAACGGACAACAAAAATCCTTCAAGTAAGAGTGTACCACAATCACAGACCCTCTCTGTTAAAAAATAGGTCTTTAAAGGATCTTATAGTCATTGTTCTATGGGAGACTTCTAAGAAGTCCAAGGTAGAAAACAGCTTCTTGTGACATGATTTGTGAATGCTGCTTTTGTATAATGGATTGACTCATTACAATTTGAAAGAAAACGTGTGGACCCTTGAACTACTAAGAGCAGGAAGCAGGGTAGGTAATCTACCCAGCTGCATTATGAATCATTTCTTATGTGCAAGAAAGGATTACTCTTAAGTTCAAGAAGATAGCCGCCCCCAAAAAATGTCCAGTGGGAAAAGCCTAAGAACTGTGTAGAATCATTCCCGTGTAGTATGACTAAGCTCTAATCAAGAAAGAACACGTGCCCTGCTGGATTTCAGAATGGCTACCAAGCTAACCAAAATGATCACATGGATCACAGCCTTGTGTAACTCAATGAAGCTATGAGCCATGCTGTACAGGGCCATCCAAGATGGACGGGTAATGGTGGATTCTGACAAAATGTGATACAATGGAGAAGAGAATGGCAAACCACTTCAGTATTCTTGCCTTGAGAACCCCATGGACAGTATGAAAAGGCAAAAGATATGACACCAGACGATGAGTCCCCCAGGTCAGTAGATGTCCAATATACTACTGGGGAAGAGTGGAGAAACAGCTCCAGAAAGAATGAAGAGTTGGGCCAGAGCAGAAACAGTGCTCAGTTGTGGATGTCTAGTGGCAAAAGTAAAGTCTGATGCTGTAAAGACTAATATTGCATAGGAACCTGGAATGTTAGGTCCATGAATCAAGGTAAATTGGACGTGGTCAAGCAGGAGATGGCAAGAGTGAACATCGACATTTTAGGAATCGGTGAACTAAAGTGGACAGGAATGGGCAAATTAAATTCAGATGTCCATTATATCTATTACTGTGGGCAAGAATCCCTTAGAAGAACTGGAGAAGCCCTCACAGTCAACAAAAGAAACCGAAATGCAGTACATGGGGGAAATCTCAATAATGGCAGAATGATCTCGGTTTGTTTCCAAGGCAAACCATTCAACATTACAGTAACCCAAGCCTATGCCCCAACCACTAATGCCAAAGAACTAGAATGGTTCTATGAAGACCTGCAAGACTTCCTAGAACTAACACCAAAAAAGGATGTCTTTTTCATCACAGGGGATTGGAATTCAAAAGTAGGAAGTCAAGAGATACCTGGAGTAACAGGTAATTTAGGCCTTGGAGTACAGAATGAAGCAAGGCAAAAGCTAAGAGTTTTGTCAAGAGAACAAACTTTGTCATAGCAAACATCCTTTTCCAACAACACTGGATGACTCTACACATGGGTATCACCAGATGGTCAACACCAAAATCAGACTGATTATAGTCTTATCAGCCAAAAACAGAGAAGTTCTATACAGTCAGCAAAAACAAGGCCTGATGCTGACTGTGGCTCAGATCATGAACTCCTTATTGCAAAATTCAGGCTTAAATTGAAGAAGTAGAAAAAATCACCAGACCATTCAGGTGTGACCCAAATCTAATCTCTTACGATTATACACTGGGGGTGATGAACAGATTCAAAGGACTAGATTTGGTAAATGCAGTGCCTGAAGAACTATGGAAGGAGGTTTCTAACACTGTTCAGGATGCATGACCAAATCCCAAAGAAAAAGAAATGCAAGAAAATAAAATGGTTGTCTGAGGAGGCCTGGCAAATAGCTGAGAAAAAAGAGAGGTAAAAGGTAAAGGAGGAAGGCAAACATACACCCAACTGAATGCATAGTTCTAGAGAATAGCAAGGAGAGATAAGAAAGCCTTCTTAAGTGAACAATGTAAAGAGATAGAAGAAAACAATAGAATGGGAAGGATCTCTTCAAGAAAATTGGAGATATCATGAGAACATTTCATGCAAAGATGAGCACAATAAAGACGGTAAGGACCTAACAGAAGCCGAAGAGATTAAGAAGAGGTGGCAAGAATATACAGAAGAACTATACAAAAAAGGTCTTATTGACTCAGATAACCACAATGGTGTTCTCACTCACCTAGAGCCAGACATCCTGGAGTGAAGTTAAGTGGACCTTGGGAAGTATTACTATGAACAAAGCTAGTGAAGGTGATGGAATTCCAGCAGAGTGATTTCAAATCCTAAAAGATGATGCTGTTAAAGTGCTGCACTCAATATGCCAGTAAATTTGAAAAACTCAGCAGTGGCCATAGGACTGGAAAAGGTCAGTTTTCATTCTAATCCCAAAGAAAGGAAATGCCAAAGAATGTTCAAACTACCATACAATTGCATTCATTTCACATACTAGAAAGTAATTCTCAAAATCCTTCAAGCTAGGCTTCCACAGTACATAAACCGAAAAATTCCAGATGTACAAGCTGGATTTAGAACCAAAGATTAAACTGCCAACATCTGTCGGATCATAGAAAAAGCAAGGGAATTCCAGAAAAACATCTACTTTTGTGTCATTAACTACGCTAACGCCTTTGACTATGTGGATCACAACAAACTGTGGAAAATTCTTAAAGAGATGGGAATACCAGACCCCCTTACTTGTCTCCTGAGAAACCTGTATGCAGGTCAAGAAGCAACAGTCAGAACCAGACATGGAACAATGGACCAGTTCCAAATTGGGAAAGGAGTTCATCAAAACTGTACATTGTCACCCTGCTTATTTTACTTATGTGCAGAGTATACCATGCGAAATGCTGGGCTGGATGTAACACAGGCTGGAATCAAGATTGCTGGAGAAATATCAACCACCTCAGATATGCAGATACCACCTCTCTAATGGCAGAAAGTGAAGAGGAACTAAAGAGCTTCTTGATGAGGGTGAAAGAGGAGAGGTTAAAAAGCTGGCCTAAAGCTCAACATTCAAAAACTAAGATCATGGCATCTGGTCTCATCACTTTGGGGCAAGTAGATGGGGAAAAAGATGGCAGATGGCATCTTTTATCTTCTTGGATGGCAGATTTTATCTTCTTGGGCTCAAAAATCACTAAGGACCATGATTTTGGACCATAAAAGAAGGGTGAGTGCTGAAGAATTAATGCTTTCAAACTGTGGTGCTGGAGAAGACTCCTGAAAGTCCATTGGACAAGCAGGGAGATCAAACCAGTCAATCCTAAAGGAAATCAACCTTGAATATTCATTGGAAGGACTGATGCTGAAACTCCAACACTTTGCCAACCTGATGTGAAGAGCCAACTCACTGGAAAAGACCCTCATGCTGGGAAAGATTGAGAGCAAGGGAAGGGGGCGACAGAGGATAAGATGATTGGATGGCATTACTGACTCAATGGACATGAGTTTGAGCGAACTCTGGAAGACAGGGAAGGACATGGAAGCCTGGAGTGCTGCAGTCGATGGGGTCGCAAAGAATCAGACACAACTTAGCAGCTGAACAACAACAACAAAACAATAATGTCTGTGTTCCTCCTGTTTTCTCTTTTTGAATGGGAGGGTCTATAGTTATCCTGCCCCATCACTGTAACGACGATGGGAATGGGAAAGATTACTTTTCAGCTCACAAGTTTTCAGAGCTGTACTTAGGAAACCACATCCAAAGAGCCTTGTCTGCCTCTGGATCTGACTTAGGTGACAAAATCCTGAACCTGAACCTCATCGTGACATTGTAATAAGATGAAAGGCTTTAGGGAGTTCTAAGGAATGATGAAGATATTTTACAAGCAGTAGGAATGAAGTAACTTGTGACACACTGTGTAACTCCTCTCCCCTTGAATATGGACCATCTTTAGTGACTCACTTCTAATGAACAGAGTAAGACAGAATGCTGATGTGTGGCTTCGACTTCTGAGGCTAGGTTAGAGACAATGATACAGTATGTACCTGTTTCTCTTTTGGAATGCTTGCTCTTGTAATGTAGCCATATTTTCCACAGGTTATAGGGTGAGGCCTTATGCAAGTATTTGGTCAACAGGGTTAGCAATGGTTCCAGCTGATACCTAGTATCAACTGCCAGACAAGTGACTGATAACTTACAGGTATTTAATGGTTTCTACCATTAATGAAGACACTGTAGCAAAGGTATTAATAGAAAGTAAACTGGTGGTGACTGAGGGTAAGAGGAGACAAGAATATTGAACTGAACATATTAAACAGAACTCAATTTCTTTACCTGGAAACGAAGGGCTAACATTATATTTTCTTTTGTTAGTGTGACTGAAGAACTGACTTAAATTTTATTTAATTTTAGCTAATTTAAGCTTCAACTGTCATATGTGGCTGGTGGCCATTATTTTGGACACTGCAGCATTATACAATTATTTTTTTCTGGGTCCCAAAATACTAAATATTAAAAAGAGACATCACTTTGCTGACAAAGGTGCATACAGTCAAAGCTATGATTTTTCCAGCAGTTTGATACTGTCGTTATTAACAGGTTTGTGATGTTAGACTTCCTTCATTCACTTTATTAGTTTGGAAGCCCTACAAAGGAATAGTTGGCAGAAGTTTGTACTCCTATGAGTGAAATGCCAAGAAAAGTAGTTACTATTTTTTGAGTACCTACAATGATGTAGGCAGTCTCCTACATATTCTTTTTAATCTTCACAATGACTTTCTAAAGGAGGAGTTATCATTAATTACTTTTCAGATGATGAAACTGAAGTAGTTAATCTGAAGATAAGAAATGAAGTTAACAAAAAGAAGACAATACTGAGGTGTGTCTGATTACCAAAGCACAGATTTTTTGCCTTCCATCACATACTAAACTTCAGCAAAACCTGGATTTGAAACTTGTTTGTTTGGCATACTGTTTATGACACTGGAGAAGTTATTAAAGCTCTACGAATATACCTCTATTTGTTACTCTATAAAATTAGGAGAATGACTCCATGTTATAGGAGCACTATAAGGAGGGTTATGTACTGTCAAGTAGTTTATAAACACATATCTTTAACAGAGCTATTCTAAGGAATTAGTGTTTTCACAGTATTTTCTCATATTTTTGAAAAATATAGTTTTTTCCTTTTACCCCATAAAAATGCCATTAAAATACCATTTTGCCTCTCCCTTTATCATCAGATTATCCTTAAATTTTATAGAGAAAAATTATGTACTTCTACTCAATACTCCTTTCAAATGGTAAGCCTACTTTCCTATGTTTACAACCAAAATGTACTCTTCATTATTTTCTGTGGTCTTTTATGATCTGTTAGCAAACACAAAAGCTAGTCTAAATGATCCAGAAATCATGGATGAAAAATGACAGGAGTCCACATGCCACTTGTGCCCAGGGACGGACCAGGGCAAGGCTAGCATAGCCAAGCCCAACCCTTGGTTGCCTGCAGACACCTATGAAACTGTCAGGTGGCAGAGGACCTGTGGATGGCATCACAGGTTAAGGCTACATTCTGGGTGGGAAAGTCCACAGCTAAGGTTTTGCACCATCAGTGCAAAAAGACTAATACTCAACAGTACATGACCATTCTTGATCTATTCTATAGCTAGCTCCCTCCAGATTAAAAATGAAAAACACTGCTTGGTGTTGTATTTCTTTGGGGTTAATACTTGCTTAACTAGAATTGCTTTCTCTCTCTCTCAAAAAAAAAAAAATCCTCACAAACTTGCAGTTTTCTTAAATCATCCCTGGGCATAGCATTTTGGATTGGAATTTTTTTTCAATTAAGGAATTGACTATAGTGTTTTTAAAAAATTTATTTTGGATTATTGTCTTTCTAGCACCCTACTACTAGTAAGTCATGGAATATTTTAGTGTGTTTTTTACATATTTTACAAATTTACCCTGTGTCCAATAGTTTTTTAAGTTGAACCACGTGCAATGATCATTTTTGCAGGTCACAGATCCTGAGTAGCATAATTTTTGTATGGCTCCACCTGATTACACCATGAATAAGAAGTGATCTTCTCTTCTTAGATAAATGGGTTACATTAGTATTTGGTAGAAACAATTTTCTTCCATATTTCTACCTTCTGATGCTTCCTCCTGGTTCACCCCAATTTAGTATTTAATTTTTATTAGGATCTCTCTGCCTCTTCCCCTTCCTTACCCCATGTAATTTAATTATAAATGGGTTTCTGGTAGTTTCAGAAATGTCATCAAACCACAACACTACAAGCTTACAAAGGTAATTTCCACCACTGAAAGTAAGCAATTATTTTTCCTTTTCCTTCTTGATCACTGGGCTGAGATGTTTAAGAAAGTCCTTAAGAAACCAGGAAGACTTAAACTAGCATCCATCCTGCAGAGATATAAATGCCCTTTCATTCTCCACACACTGCCATCTGGTGGTTCTATACACAAACCAGTGCCATTTGCTCTGGCTTCTGTTTGTAACACAGAAGAGAGAAATTCACAACAGGGGCTCCAGATTTGGTTCTCCCTAGAGACTGGGCTACCCTGGTGGCTAAACGCACCTGCATTTAGCCAGAGAGAGCCTGGTGCACTACAGTCCATGGGGTCGTGATGGAGACAGATACGACTAAACACATGTTTGAAAATCATGTATCTACACCTACACATCCTAGCAGAGGCCCAAGCCTGACCATGCATCCCAGAAATCAGGGGAAAGGATTTTTCTTGGAAAAACTCTAGTGAGGATATTTTGGGCTGTGAAACCATGACACTGAGCAGATTTCTGGGTACATCTGATTCCTTTAAAGAGCTTTTCACTTCCTAACAACATCCTCTGAAGATCTGGAGAGTACAGATATCCCAGAGGAACACTAGGTTGTCAGTACATCCCTTGTCCCCAGGGAGAGTCACTGCTTCATCATGTTTCAAAGTTCATTGGTAACACTGTCACTTGAGTCAGGGAGCCCATCACCAGCCCCAGTTAGAAGATTAAGGAGCACTATGGTTTCCTCAATAACTTTTCATTCATATGTGGAGCTTACAACCTGAGTTGTCAAAAGTACTTTAGCTATTTTCTAGTACCACAGAGTGGACTGAGCAGGAGGTCTGACTGTAAGATTTACAGAAAGCTTTACTGTGAAGCTTCAAAATAATGTAATTCATGACTCACTTCTACCGTTTATTTTAATATCAGAGAAGAAAAAATACCTAATGTTACAGCAAATGATTAGGAGGTGCTCTGTAATTTTTTCATTTGGCCCATTTTCCTTGGGCACAGACTGAAATATTGCATTAGAATGTCTTAATGTGTTGACTGAAGTTTGCTTTTCTTTTGCTTCTTCCCTCTCCTTTTCCTAATCCTTTTCTACAATGTCACACTGTCAGTGACATGTGATGTCAGCTATATCAGAATCAATGAATCCAACTCATTATTAACCCACAGCAATGGAGGGGAGCTGTGCTAACTCATAGCAATTAAGATGACTACATCACACTGTCATTAACTGTTACTGTTGGAGAAAAATTCAGTGAAGAAATAAACCCTGAGTATGACCTTAAGACATGTGGTATATCAAATTTGTTGACTTAGGGATGTGTTGATCAACTGGGATTGAGTTATTATATACACTAAAAAACAACCAGCCAAAAACGAAAAACCACCAACCAACCAAACCCAAGAAGAAAAGTCTTATTAGGACCATGGTAATGACTTATTTAAACTTAAATTCTCTCCCAGTGATAAATGAAAGGAGCTAAGAATTTCATAGTCTAAATATGTGTGAGCATTTCCAAATCTTGGCCACTGTGAGTCAAATAATAATAATAATCATCTTGATTCATCTTGACAGACTCCATAATGCCTCACCACAGAAAGCACCCATCACCTACTTACTGAATACATACATGTTAATCACTGGTAGGGGCCCTGAGACTGGAAAATGACATTTTATGTTACTAACTTTATTCAGCATTATGTACTGGGAGGTACATACATGCAAAAAGTTCATTCATTGTAAGTGGCAATGTGTTATGAACATTACCACTAATTTATTAACCGTATCATGATTGGAACTACTGTGTCCTAAGAATCCATCTGCTTTCTCCCCTAATAGTCAGGGGAAGTTTTTGGCAATTTGCCAAATAGTTTCTGCTTTTTAAATACACAATGCAGAATTTATAAATAAGTGTGAATGTATTTTATGGGTAGGAACCCAAGCCATTTGGGCATTTTGGCATTGGGGAAGCTAATGCCCTTTTGTTTTACAAGAAATCTTTTACAGACAGATTGAAGGTAAGAGATGAATATATCCTGGGGTTACAAAGATATGGACAGTCTAGGAATAAAGATAGGAGGTGGGCCATGAACTGATATTTTAATACAATAACTGATATTAAATAAATATCAATATTAACATTGATATTTAATATTAATATTTTAATATAGTTCTACTTTTTCAAAAATAAGCAAATGGAGACTGGTGTCAAATGTTTGTTTCCAGTCAGTTTTTCTATCAAATGGTAAGCAGTGTTTCTCGGTGTGTTATCAGCCTTTTTAACAGCCAAAATATTAAAATCCAAAATAAAACATGCCTCAAAACTATTTTTCTGATCTGGAAGAGCACTTACTGCTCCTAAGCATTAGTTCTGTTGACTTGTAAACATTTCATTTTCTGATGATAAAAGCCAGAACATATAAGGAACTGGGTAATATTACTACAAAGAGCATTATGGGGAAATCTTCTGTTAAATATGAAAGTCTTTAGGACTCAAGTCACAGCTCTCATATGGAGGAGAAGCCATATGCTAGGTCTGCTTTTAGGCATTTGTCACAAGGTGGAAGGGAGAAGTTCTACTTGATAATGACAATGATGGCTGTCATTAAATGACACAAACTGATGCTTCTCAACTTCTGTGCTCTACATGCATTTGATATAGGATCACAGGTCTGATGGAGCAATGAGCAATGATTCTGCACATCTCTTCCCAATTCTGCTGACACTGATGTCAATCTGGTAGCTGGCAATCGGCTATGGTGGGACATTTACATTATAGAAATTGGCAAATGCTACAAATCAGACACCTGTGTACTCCTGCCTTCCCTAGCAACACACACACTCCTTGTGAGGAAAACCGGATATTTTAACTAGCACACCACTGCACAGGGCTAAAACTTTTTGAACACATTATTCTTATGTTGAATCTGTGATTCTACAGGCACAGGGGGTTTATGATTTTTAACGAGTTGTTTGAAGTTACAAAATTCTAATCTAAAAAACCACAGATATCTTTCTGTATCTATTCCAGCAGAAACAGTTCAATCTCAGTCAGGACAACCTAGTTCTCAGGATTTTATATGCCCAGGACCCAAGCCCTCAGTGTAATTCACTTGGCATCGGTCTATTGCCCTAGGATTCTGAGTCTTTAAGACAGACAATCTTCTGGAAGCTGAAGACTGTACTATGAATAACACTGACAGTTTGATTAAAAATATTCTGTTGATGCCAAATGTTTGTTTGAAAACTTTCTCTAGAAGGCTGTTCCACAAACTGTATACAGATCATAGTTGCTAATGAGACTCTGACTCAGTTCAAAATTGTGTTAAATGACAAACCTAAAAATGCAAATTCCTATGCTTTCCAAAAGCAGAATGTTTCCAGAGAGCTTAATTAGCTAAATGCTGTTATTATGTATATCTATGAAAATGTTAGTCACTCAGTCGTGTCCAACTCTGCGACCTCATGGACTGTAGCCCGCCAGGTTTCTTTCCATGAAATTCTCCAGGCAAGAATACTGGAGTGGGTTGCCATTCTCTTTTCCAGGGGATCTTCCCAACCTGGAGATCAAAAACACATCTCTTGTATCCCCTGCATTCCCAAGTGGGTTCTTTACCACTAGGGCCACCTGGGAAGTCTATATCTCATTTGTGTGGTTTTTTATTTTTATGCTTTCATCTTATGTTATTTGGTATTTGCGTTGAGAAAGTCTCCAGTTCGGATACTTCCTACTTCTTGCATTAATTCATTACATCTCTTTCCACCAGGCTACTTACATCACAAACAGTAAGTATTTGGGGATAGACAGTAGATGGTAATAACTTTTTTTTTTTTAAGCCAAGTAGTAACTTTTGAAGAGACTTACACAGAAAAAGATTCCTTCAGTACCCCACCTTCAATGATCAATATTCTTTCTTATTCTCTGCCCAAATCCTTCATGCTAAAGCTTATGCTCATCTCTTATTATTTAGAACTCAGGGGAGAAAAAGAGCAGCCAGCTCATCACCATCTTCCCTAGAGTGACCTTTAATATTCAGATGTGGTTTACATTCAAGACAGAAGCTTACAGTCCAGTATCAGACTGTCTGAACAGGTTTCATTCTTTAAAAATGTTAACACTGCTATTACCCAGCCTGATGCTCTTTTAAATGAGCTTATGAATTAAGGATTTTTTTTCCCTAGCCTAAGTTCAGTGTTTACCAGACTAGGAAGTCTAAGAGACTATAGACATTTGAAATGTAACATTATGAGGCTTTTCTGCCACCTTGAACACCTCACTGCCTTCAGGTCAATTCTTGAAACATGAAACATTATCAGTGCTGTAGCCCTGAAGAAGTCTAGCTTAAGTAGGCTTTCCCAGGATTTTACATTATTTCTTACCTTATTAGTCACATGCTCTATTTCCACTGCAGTTTCTAATTAAGTTTACATGAACTTTGTATTAATATTTCTTCTTTCTCACATCATTTAAAATTTTTGCCCCTCATTTATAAAGATATGCTTTTCCTCTTTCTTTGAATTTCTTGTGTCTAAATAATGCTATTTTATTTCCTGTTGTATCTATTAATTGCATCTCAGTTCCTAAGTAAAGTTTTCTCATATTATTCCAACAAAGGGTTGTACTGGGGTAGCCAAAAAGTTCATTTGGTTTTTCCTGTAAGATGTTACAGAAAAATCTAAGTGAACATTTTGGCCAACTCTGTATAGTTTTATATAATTTTGTGAGGAAAAAATGGTTACTTTTAGTTATTTTTAGTTCCAATTTCCCCATAATGCTCTTGCTTTAGCATTTATCTTTGTCAGAGAGGATGCCACATACCATCAAAAAGTCTTCAGTATTAACTAGGGATCCGTAGAATTGGGGTGCTTTTTAAATAACAAAAGAGGCTACAATATAGTCTCCTTCCCTCCCAAGAGTCAGTTAAAAAAAAAATTTAGCAGTCTGAGGAATGCCAAAGATGTACTTAAAGGAAAAATACTTTCTATAGCCAAATCATATTGTTTCTCCTGAAATGTGAAATATTTCCAAAGTAATACAGAATAAAAGAAGCCCAATAAACTCTCAGAAACTGAAAAAACTGGATCTGATTATCTTTATTCTGGAACATGCCTGAAACTGAAGTAGAAAATATAAACTAAAAAGTCAAAAATTTTGAGCAATTTTTCTTGAGTGGTGCTCATTTGGCACACTTCCCAGAAGCTTGTGACAAAGAACAGAAACTCTAAGTTTTGGAACTTTCTGCTCAAGCTCTTGTATTGGAGGATCAGATTACCTAGTCACAAACTGATTCTTTTTCACTTGATAGTTTACCATATAGAGAATGAATTTTAAAGACACATCTAATTGGCTTCTCTATTTAAACTGGTTTGTACTTCGTGAAATTGTGGCTTTGACAAAGTAATCAAAATCAGTATATGTTTATAGGCCTACCCAGAAGACTTGTTTTAATAATTTCCACAACATTGTTTACAGAATGCAAAATTAGGGTCATGTCCAGCCTTTGTTATGAGAAGAGGATGTGCTCATGTTTAAGTAAATTTGGTGCATCCCACCGGGCTATGTGTCATTCAGGGAAATGTGCTCACTGAGTCAGGGGCCAGATGGTGGATGCAGAAGTCTTTTGCTAGACTACATCTCTATAGAAGATAATGTCACATTGGACTTGGTGACCAGGCTGACACTGAATGCAACTCAGTCACGGTATTTAAATCACATTAAGATTCTCTTTTATTTATGGCTCTCCTTGTGATTTTTGTCTGGCTTTATGTCTAATTGCTAGCCTCCATGTGGCGATATGATACGTTATCAGTTCTGCCTTTTATCTTTGCCAAAATGAACTCTGCAAACCTTTCTGAGGTACAGAGGTTCCGGGGGAGGGGGAAATCATTACATAAACCTATTACAGTTCAGCATAAAGTTAATTAAAAGGACACTATACTCTATAAGCTATTTTTCATATTCTTGATACTGTTCGGGGTATTTAATTAGTGTTAGCATGGATACTTTCTGTTATAACTACAAAATTTTAGAGGTAGAAGGACAAGAGATCATATAGTCCAATCTAGCAACTAAAAACAATATGAATTCAAGGTTTCGTGTTTGCTAAAGCAGTGAACAACTCAGGTCTAAAAATCAAGTTACAATACTTGATTTGTACTTTTTTCACTACTCCCAACTTCCTTCTTCCAACCACTAACTTCAAATATGCCTCAGACATTGTCATCATTGTCATTTCACCATCATCCACTGACCACAGTGGGAAATACCGTCCAAATTTTCTTTTAGTTAGGCTATAGAGAAAGGCCCTCTGTTTTCACAGTACTGTTCTTTCTTCTGGTCAAGGGAAAACTGTATTTATTCAGTAAAAGTAAACATCAACTGAAGTTATATTTGTCATCTGAGTGTTTCTAATAGTGTTACAGAATCAGAGAATTATGTGAAAATTAGTGGAAATGTGGAGAAACAGAGCTACTCTTGAAACTTCAGTTCTCTTTCTTCTTGCATCAGTTTTAACAGTCTCCCTCCCACCCCCAGAATACCTCTCTTTCCCTCAGTCTGTAAGGAAGCAAAGTTTTTGGTTTTTTTTTCTTGTTGGCTCTTTAAGCATATCCACTGGATTGAGTTTGAAACTGCTCTAAACAAAGTCTCCTTCCTTACACTCCCTAATGCTAGTTTTATTCTCTGATCTTCACTTTCAGAAATTAGACTCTGACCTGTTCAGCCTCGTCAAACCTCTTATTATTTTTCCTATGGATTTTACTCAATCCATAATTCATTTGGAGTATTTCTTAGTATAAATATGATTTTATCCTCATCCACAGTATTGGCATCAACATGAAGGACCTGTTATAAGGATTAGTATTTACATTTAACACACATAAAAGACCTTTCTTATATTAAGAAGTGGCAGCAGCCAATAGAGATACAACTGGAGTCATCACAGTTGTATCTATGATCAAGCTGTATCAAGTCAAAGCTTGGGCCAAAACACTTTATTTACTAAAAGTGATTAGGACAAAGCTCTAAGACCGATGTCTAGTATAAAAGATCAACTCACCCCAAAGCATACAGTATTTAACACTTCTAAGTCAAATCTCTATCAAGTTATACATTTTCTTTAGAAACAAAGAGGTAAATGTTTCAGATATTATCCCTAAAGGATCAACAGGGTTTGTTCATCAAGTTTAGGCCAGTGTGGCCAAATTATTCAGCTTTATGTTTTCTAAGAAATAAAACTTCCATAGTGAATAGACATCACTTGGATAATGATTGCATTTTCTCCCTAGGGACGTGGGTGACTCTGCAACCTGTATCACCCAGGAGAAAAGGGAAAAGTCAATCATAAGGATGGCTTCCCCTTGCCAGTAACTGTTTAGCAAAGGGCATGTGACTTTGGCCATTTCTGTCAAGGAGAATGAGGTTAGTCAACCAGAGTGTTTCTGATGTTCCTTTGCTCTTAACTTAAAAACTTAACTGCTTTTGAGGCTTTAGTATTTAAAAATTTCTAAATCAGTAGTTATTTACAAAATATCCATACTAAATGTTTACCTAAATTCTTCCCTCTCAAAGATGACATAAGACGTAACAAATAAATAATGGATTACAAGGGATTATCTGAGCATGAAATTCTGCAGAGAGGACAACTCAAACAAAGAAATCAGGATCAGAAAGTCTTTTCTACAGCTCCCTCTCTCTGAACCAACTCTGGTTCCTGTTTGGCATACTATGAACTTCTACCAGAGAGAGGCAGCCTTGAGCCCTTTATCAACAAACTCGGGTGCAGTGTAAAAGAGAAATGCAAAGCAAAAAGAAATTTTAAAAAGGGTTAAAGCCTCAAAATCACAAGAGAGTGAGAGTCCTCAGCCTAAAAACAATTAACTTTAAACTTAAGGTTACATGAAAAACTCTACCTTAAAATATCACAGCCCAGAACCACTCAAGAAGAATGAAGACTCAGGTGGGTTGTAGTCATTCTTGGAAACTGGAGTATGATGCTAACGTGTCTGACAACTGGGATTTAGAATATACTTTGGTTTGGCCTTAATAGTTAAAGAGCACAGGCTCTGATGCCAGACTGCCTGGAACTCAATTCTAGCTTCACTACTTGCCAGCTGTTGGGAAAGGAAGCTCTTCATGCTTTCTTTTCATTGTAAAAGATGATATTCTCTACTTCATTTTCTACTTTACTATGACAATAAAATAAGATTAATATATGTAAAATATTTGGAACACTGCCTGGCACATAGCAAGTGCATGATAAATGTTATCTATTATTATAAATGTTATCATGATTATTATATCTGGCTCTGACAAGGAGTTTTGCTTTAAAGGGAAAAGTAGAAATGGCTAGTAGCCAAAAGAGGGTTTTTTTAAAGATAGGGAGGAAAAAACATGAAGTGTGGAAAGTTGGTTTAATTAGGGTTGGGATTTTGGCAAGAGAATATACAAAGTAAGAGAGAGACAAGGGATGAGTGATTATAAGAGTCATCTTGATAAATGATTGAGGAATAAAATTTGGGTAAGCAGTAAGGGGTAGCAAGAGGGGTAGTAGATGGAGAGACTGAGAATCAAATAAAAAGGTGGTAAAATCAGATTTTAGGCTCTGGTGGGGCTGAGGTATTACAGACTCAGAGTTCATGAGAGAATAAAATTGGAAGGCAAGAAATGGTAATTCAGACAGTAGGAATACTGATACCAATTGCAGGCAGTTGGTAAAGAATCCACCTGCAATGCAGGAGACCCCAGTTCGATTCCTGGGTTGGGAAGATACACTGGAGAAGGGACAGGCTATCCACTCCAGTATTCTTGGGCTTCCCCTGTGGCTCAGGTGGTAAAGAATCAGCCTGCAATGTGGGAGACCTGGGTTCAATCCCTGGGCTGAGAAGATCCCCTGGAGAAGGGAAAGGCTACCCACTCTAGTATTCCGGCCTAGAGAATTCCATGGTCACAAAGAGTGAGACACAACTGAAAGACTTTCACTTCACTTTCAGGAATACTGAAATAGGAAAAAAACAGGGCTGCTGTTATGGACATAGAAAAGTTTACGGCATGATCATGCAAGTGTGAGACTGAAATACCAAAGGATAACCCGTTACATAGATCTTATGATCTTACATGCCTAATCGTGGCACAGAAGGGTCCTACATGACCCCAAATCTCCATTATTTCTCTAACGTTATCTCCTACTTCCCACTTGCTTTTGTCCAAGTATAACCGGCCTTCCTGTGTTCCTGCAGCACACTGAACGTGCTCTCATTCAGTCTTTGCACCTGTTTCTCCCTCAGTCCATACACTTTCCCTACCTCCCTCATCTTCTTCAGCAATTTGCTCTAATGTCACCTTCTCATGGACAGTGAGAGTGTTGCAGAGACTGACCTGCAGCTAAAAGCCTTCAAGACTATGGCATACTGGGGGATTGGTAACTGCGACAGGGAGGAGGAGTGAGTAGTACAGTCTGATAGCGTGAGCTTCACAGCTAGGGATTTTTGAGAGAGAGAGAGAAAAGTCTAGAAGTAGCAATGAAGAACAAAGAAGATCAGACCTTTCCTTCCTCTGAAGAGTTAGATAAAATATGAAATTTATTGGAAGATCTTTTATAAGGTGAGCCCTGACTGAATCTATTCATTTCTTTAGTATATAATGCATTTTGTTTATGCTTTTTAATTCATAAAATAAAACTTACTGTTGTGCCAATATTACCATTTAGAGCCCTTTGATTTTACCAGGAATGATGTGAGGCACTGATTTGTGTACTCTCTGTCATGTAGCAGACTGTGCACTCTACTAAAGCTCCTAATTACCAATTCACACAGCCATGCTGGCTTTAGGCCCATGGAGAAAGCATCGCCTGTTGTGTGAGAAGAGGAAATACAATAGTACCTGATGTCTAACAGAGAAAATATATGTTCAGAATTACATATGCAAGAACATAAGTTTCTCCCATCTTCTCAGTAAATAGCATTAATTCCTTTTTGTATTGGCCTTCTGGGTGTGAAGTGGTCTCATGATCTATGATCTTCCAAAGGTCTTGGAAATACTATATAAAATAATAGCACAGGTCTTGAAAAACCATGTTCACAGAATATCTTTCACCTTTGGTAAATAATGCTCCAGTTCTGAAATGGCCCCAACAGGTATTTCAAATACCCCAACAGCTTGGTCACTTTGAGCAAAGAGAAATGAATAACAATAAATGTCACCCCCTTATAACAATCAAATAAAAAATTAAAAAGCAGAATATAAAATGTTAACCACACATAAAAAATTTACTCATTTTAATCATCTATGTCTTAAATTAACTTCTAAAAAATGTTTTCATTCCTTATCTATTTCCATTTATCTTCATGAAGTATATATATATCTAGTGACTGCAGTGAATAGAAAGCACTGTTCCCCTTTTCTGGAAGAATTGGCTTATTCATTATACACAGAAGAGAAAGATTTGAGGGAGCTAAAAAGAACAGTTTTCTGAAGAAGTACCATGTCTTGTAATATGATTTCATTAGGGAAGTAACATTCCAGTCCAATTTGCATGAACTGTTCTATCAATCAAAAAAAGATTTTCATGTAGAACTCTCTCTTCAAAACTGTATTATACTGAAAAGTTTACCAGTGATAAAAAATTACTGGGGAAGAGATCTAGGGGAATCAAGAAAGTTATATATGCAATAATTTATGGATTAACTTCTGAAGTTTGGATCAAATATATATTACAGTATCCTCTATTTCCTAAAAACTGACATAATGAAAAAATTTAAAGTACTGGAAAAGAAGAAAGTATATTTTGATTAATCATAAATTATGTGTAATTCCTGGAAAAAATACCAGAAGGTAAATGGAATCTGACTGAAGGAGGAAATCTTAAGCCAGACTATGCATGGGAAGACAGTTACAAAAGGTGGCAAGGACTCCAGATGTTGGGATCCTTTTAAGGGAGAGGCAAGATATTGCTCTACAATACCAAAAAAGAAACGAAGTTTACACTTCTAGAAGACTTGATACTGGTCATAGTCTTTATCTATAATCACTAGAAACAGGCTGAATTTATAGACATTTGCTGAAAGACTAACAAGAAACATGAAATGTAAGTGAGCAAACAAGCAAAGAATTACCAAATATTTGAGGGAAACCAACACCACAAAAGGGCATCAAACTCAACAGATAGAACTAAATCCCTAAGAAAACAATCAATAGGGTGAAAAGTCTTAAAAACATGTACAATTAATATCCTTAGAAGGCAAAGAGGAAATCACAACCATGAGACAAATAGGCCTTTAAGAACAAATAGATATCTTAGAAAAAATAAGTATAAAAACAAACACACCAAGACACCAAACCTTAAAACACTTCAACAGATAGGCCAAGTAGCAGAATGAACATAAATTTATAGCCAGTGTGTTGGAAGAAGGAGCTAAGGAATTCTCCCAGGGCACAGTGTAAAAAAACAAGGGGATGAAAAATGTAAAAGAAAAAGTAAGAGACACGCAAGACAGATTTTGAAGTTGTAATATCTGCCCTAAAGAAGTTAAATCATGATAAAAATATATATGTAAAAAATTCTGTACCCCAAAGGCCAGGTATTATACATTATTTTCAGACACAAGAGAAACTGGTTAAAAAGAAAATCAAAGTTTAAATGTACAATAATAAACAACAGGGATAACTTTATATACAGAGAAATACAGAGATAGGTAGATAGGTAAAAAACCTTCGGCAAGTCTAATTAAAGAAAAACGATTAAGTAGAAGTAAACACTGGAAACCCCCTGGAGGTCCAGTGTTAGGACTTGGTGCTTTCACTGCTGTGGCCTTGTTTTATTTACTAGTCAGGGAACTAAGATATCACAAGCTGTACTACATAGCAAAAAAGAAGAGCAAATGTTAGGAATATGCGTAAACGATGACAGATATGGGGACTAAATAGAATAACTTGTAAGAAATGTTGTTGTTGTTTAGTTGCTAAGTTGTGTCCGACTCTTCATGACCCCATGAACTATAGCCCACCAGGCTCCTCTGTCTAGGAGATTTTCTAGGCAACAATACTGGAGTGGATTGCTATTTCCTTCTGTAATGTATTTTCCTGATGCAAGGATCGAACTTGCTTTTCCTGCATTGGCAGACAAATTCTTTACTGCTGAGCCACCAGGGAAGCTCTGCAAGAAATATACTATGTACAAACTATTCCAAATTTTGAGAAAATCTATAAGAAATGTATACTCCTCTAAGAAAAACATAACTAAAATTGGCTCAAAGGGAGAGAAAAAACCTAACAACCTTTGATTATACACAAAACAGTAAAAGGAGTCAAAATATCTCTCTCTCAAAAGTTAACAGCTCATATGAATTTATGAATAAGTACTATCAAATTCTTAAGAAATCAATATTGTCTGTTATGAAAACTCTTTCAGAGCATAGGCAAATTTAAACTTTTTTAAACTTCCCAACTCATTTTATGAGGTTAACGTAACTTGGATATCAAATCCAGAAAAATATAGCAGAAGAAAAGTAAAGGCTAATATCACTAATACACACACAAAAAATTCTTCAATGACATAAAAGCAAATCAAGTTCCTAGTATAAAACAACATGTCATGACTAAGGAGAAATTTAAGGATGTTCCAATGTTTAAAAGCCTATTGATAAATTTTATTGACATCAATAAATTAAAGAAAAAAATCACATGATTTTCTACAGCTCAACAAAGGCAGAAGAAACAATTTGTCAAGAACAAAAGTCCATTTTTTATAAAATAAAAAACACAGACACACAGGAATTCCCTGGTGGTCCAGTGAATATGACTCAGTTGCTTTCATTGCCTTGGCCTGGGTTGAATCCCTCATCAGGGAACTAAGATCCCACAAGTCATGTGGCACAGCCAAAAACACAAACATACAACACCATATAAAAACTCTTATCCAACAATAAACAAATTGTTTTTAACTCAATAAACTGTGTCTACAAGAAACTTCCAGGAAAATTATACTTAACGATAAAAGAAAAGTACTCCAGTTACAATCAAGAATATGAGAGAAATGCCAGCTATCACCATTCATGCATTGTACTGGAAATCCTTGACAAAGGATAAATATTTGAAAGCAAGAGACAAATGTCACAATTTGCAGATATTACAACTAGCAACTCAGAAATTTCAACAGAACTAATTAAAAAAATATTAGAGATATGTAACAGAGTTGAGTAATATGGAAAGATATAAATAAGACTGCCATACACAGAATCAATAATTTCCCTTTACATCAGCAATTTCAATAAGAAAAATGTGAGAAAAATCCATTCACAGTAGCAACAAAAACAAATATATAGAAATAAAATCTTTAACATACAATTCTTTACAAAGAAATGGTAAGACTACTGTAAGACATAAAAAAATGAAGATAACTGGGAAAATATACCATGTTCTTAAAAAGGAAGTCTCATATTTTCCCATTTCCACAAATTCTTTCTACAAGGGGGAAAGGAGGGGAGAAGGATAAACTGAGAGACTGCAATTAACATATATACCCTACTATATATAAAATAGATAACTAATAAAAACCTATTGTACAGCACAGGGAACTCTACTCAGTACTCTGTAATGACCTATATGTGAATAGAATCTAAAAATGAGTAGATATATGTATATGTATAACTGATTCATTTTGTTGTACAGCAGAAACACAACATTGTAAACCAACTATACTCTAATAAAAATTAATTAAAAATAAACTCAGTGCAGTTCTAGGTAAAATCTCAGGGTTCAAATAGAATTTGATGAACTAATTCTAAAATACATCTGGAAAAGAAAAACTCTTAAGAATAGCCAAATTTTAAGAGGAAAAAAGGGGAAATGTACCCCTTAAGAAATTTCAATTTTCTTTAAAATAATAGCTTACTCACTTAATGAATATTGACTGGATGCATAATATATACCAGGATTCTTCTAAAAAAGCAGAAGTGAACAAAACCTATAAAATACCTGCACTCAAAACATATTTATATTCTGATTCCTATAATGGTAGACTAAATAATAGGGATAAATTCTCTCTCACTGGTGTCAACTAAAAAAGTTAAATTAAAAAAAAAATCATATAAGCATTAAAGAAGTGTCGAGATAAAAAAGAATTACCAAGCCAAACTCAAAGAGGAGACAAGAAAAGTCAGAGTATTACCCAATAATGAAACTTTTTATTCCTGCCCTGAAGACACGTCCTATATGGAAGAGAGAGTTATGAAAATAAGTCACACATTCAATGGCCTTGGGCTAGGAAAATAAAACTATATTCACAGGGTAAAAGGTAAAACCAGCAGTATGCAAACCTTTCTATAACCTTCCCATGACACAGCTCTTACAATCTGACTTTGGGTCATCTGGATAGACCAGAGAAATGCAAACCTTGAACCTGGACTAAGGTGTTCTAAGCTGGCAGTATCTCAAGGCACCTGACAGAAGTAAATGAAAACTCTATGAGGGACAATACCAGACTTCAACATAGTTCTATAATAGTTTCCAAATATAATGTTCACCATATCGTTAAACATAAAGGCACACAAGAAAACAAGACACCATGAACAAGAAATAGAAAAGGCAACTATCAATAAACTTGGATCCATAATTATTTTATATTCTGGAATTATCAGAGGCAGGATATAAAAGCAATCATGTAGACCATATTCAAAGATAAAATATCCAAGTAGGATACTAGAAATAATAGAAAAGCACATCTGAAAAAAAAAAAAACACAGAAATTCTGAAAAAAAAAATCATAACCAAAATTAAGATCTCAGTGGATGAGATTTAACAGTAACAGAGAAAATCAGTAAGCTGGAAGATAAGTTAAAAGAAATGATCTAGAATATAACACCAAAATATAAAGATAGAAAATAGGGAAGAGAAGATAAAAAATCCAGAGGATGCAGTGAGAAGGATTTAACACACATTAACTGGAGTTCCAGAAGAACAAGGGAGCTAGAAAGTGAGGCAGGAAAAACAAGTTTATAGACAAGGTCTAGGAAATTTCCAGAAGCCCAGCGGAGTTCCCAAACTTGACAATAACAAAAGGCATTCCCAACAGGACATTTCATAGTAAAAACTTTAGAAAACTAAAGATAAAGATCTTGAAAGCAGCTAAAAAAATATAGGACAGGTTATTTTAAAATGAGTAACAACAGATGAACTTGCAAGAATGAGGCAGAAAATAGTGGATGATAACTTCAATATGCAGGGGGAAAATAACTGCCACTTCAGATAGAATTCTATAGCCAATAAAAATATCCTTCAGGAATTAAGAGAACATAGGCATCTTTAGATAAACAGGAACATTCAAAAGGATGTATCTAATTATAAGAACTGTTCACCAACAGTCATGATAATTGCAAGTGGAAAAACAGACTGACAAAGTAGAAGATACCTACACCACCTAATAACCTAAGAATTAATGGAATTCCTAAGTATCAATATGAAACAATACAGATACTCCAACAGAAAAAAATGGGCAATTTGTCAATTTATTTCTCAAAAGAGGAAAAATAAACAAACATAAAAAAGGTTATTATTCAATCTGATAGAAATTAGGGGAACGTAAATTAAATTCACAATGAAACATCATTAACACTCACCAACTGGCAAAAATTTAAGTCTGACAATTGTATCATTGAAGACAGGGAGGAATGAGAACTCTTACGAATTCCACATGAGAGTATATATGTGTACAGTCATCTTGGAAAACAGTCTGGCTTTGTCTAAGAGGCATATACTCTATAATCGAAAAACTCTACTCTTTGGCATATACCACCCTAGAGAAACTTGCAGATGTTTAAAAGACAGACAAGAATGTTCATAGCTTCACAGCTTTTAAAAGTCAAAAAACATGCAAAGACAACCTTAATGTTTATCAATAATAAAATGAATAATTAAATGGTGTCATATATAGATATGTAATAATATACAACAACAAAATGAATAAACTACAGCTATGGGAAAAATAAAGATGAATTCCAAAGATAACATTAACCAAAGGGAACGAGTCACAAAAGAATACATATGGTATTAATTCCACTTCTATAAAAAAAAAAAAAACATGCAAAACTAAACTATATGCATTCCTAGAAGATCAACTTGTATATTAGGTCAGAAAAACGGGAATGGGAGGGGGTGAATTTAATTGGGGCTGAGAATTGGGAGTGCTGGTAATGTTCTACATTCTGTTCTTGTAGTGATTAAAATGGCTTTCCAGGTGGCTCTGTGGTAAAGAATCTGTATTTCTTTAAATGGTCATATGCTTAGAACTTTACATCAAAAAGTAATCTGGCAAGACATGTCAATGTATGGCAATACCACTACAATATTGTGAAGTAATTAGCCTCCAATTAAAATAAATAAATTTATATTAAAAAAAAAGAAAACCTGGCCTATTAGATTTATAGTTCAACTTTCCAAATTTTACTTTGTGTAGTTGAGTAGTCAACTTTGACTTGCAAGTCATATGAGGCATTGAAATATTCAAGAGAATTTAAGGTTCTGCATATTTATTAAGTTTATTGTATTTATAAAATATATTTATGTACTTAAGAAGGTTTTAAATCAGGTACCAAGATTCTCAAAACAGAACCAATATATTGACTTTATAAATGAAATTTAAAAAATTTTTAAAGTTTTAAGTTATAAATGGGACTAAACATTATCTAAAAGCTCCTTACTGAAAGTATTTGCTGAAATCTGCCAATCAATAGAAAAATAAAATTTCAGAGGATGACCTTAATAGTTTAAGAAAGAACTAATTCTCTAGATTTATATCTTTAAGAAATCAAATACTAGTTTTAAAAAACAAATAATTATCTGTTTTACCAATTTGTTCAGAAGAGGCAAAACTTCACACTATCTCTTCTTTCTACCATATTAAAAAAATCTATGTCAGAATATTTTTGGGAATTTGCCTCAATTGTAATAAAAATATAAACCACCTGACAGTTGATATGGCAACACATGATACTTTCAAAGTAGCTATTCCTTACTTCTGGAGGTGGGGTGAGGGGGTGGTGGTGGTGGCTGTGGTGGTCATGGCCCAATTTGAGTCTCTGAGAAGTGTTGTGGAACTCACAGAAGAACGCATATTGATACACAAACAAGCTTTTGGAATAAATAATAATCAAAGATCTCTTCAAAGACTATGGGGTGCTTATACTCCCTATTATACCACTGGTCTATTATAAAATCAGAGTTGAAGTAATTTTAAACACATCATCTAGTAGATCATATTCACATGTATTCTTATTTTAAATCAGAAAGTTAATGCCTTTGTGATAAAAAATTCACTTCCTTTGTTTTCATTTGTCACTTAAAGATGAACAAGATACTACTTTTTACCAAAATAAGCAAAGTTTTAAAGACTACAATGGCAAGGACAAGAGGAATTGTAAGCCATACTCATAAGCTGCATGTAGGAGCATAAAGTTTTTTGGCCCTTCTGTACAACAATTTGGAACATTCATATATAAAACCTCAAATGTGTGAGCCATATCCAACTCTTTACCAATTCTACTACTAGAAATTCATCATAAAAATAATTATGGATCTGTATAGTGTATAATGCACTATAGGAATGTTGATCAGAAGCACTCTTTATAATACCCAAATCCTAGAGACAACACAAATGATCAACAATGGAGGTGCAATAATATGTGGTACGATGGTACATTATGCAAAAATTTAAAGCATACTTAGGAATAATACTTAGTGGTATGAAAATGCTTATGGATCTACAGCTAAGAGAATAAATAAATGGTTAATTTCTACACAGCATGACAATGAGTTCGTGTTTTTTTAAAAAGGAATAGTCTATAAAACAGAAAAACTAGAATAGAAATGACAAACTTTTAATGTGGAAAATGTATAAAACTTTGTCTAAAACTTTAATAACATTTAAAAACTCTGTAACATTAGAGTATAACCACTCTGTTCATCTTGACTTTTGATTTAAGAATGAGGCATCAATTAACTTTTACTTATTACTGTTGTCTACCTAAGCAATTAAAAATATTCAATTATTTGTCATCAAAGTAATCAAGAAAGAACGATGTTGTACCTATGTCTATAATATAGGCTGAAGAACCAAGAAATCAGTTATGAGCTATTGACTAAACATCAGTAACTGGCCCTCAAAAAAAGAAACCACCAAATTCCCATTGTTGAAATAAATTGGATAGCTACCTTCTATACCAGGAGTGAATGCTAATTACAGTTCATGGTTTGAAATATTATTGATGTTGACTAGTTTTTGTCTCCTAGAAGTGTTACATCTAGTGTGATATAAAAATAAATATTTGGTCTTTGTCCCTGGTTCCTGGCACATATCTCCTAAAACTCTCAAGATCTCCAGGGTGATCAAAGTGTCTTTTAAATGGTAATGACATGAGAGGTGGCTGGGGGCCCCCAGATATCTTCAGAATGGGTGTGGGTCACCAGAAAGACCAAGGCATGATGATTAGAGGGTTGGAGTTTTCTGTCCCACCACCTCCCGAAACCATCGGGGAGAGGAAAGGAGCTAGAGAGTAAGTTAATCACCAATGCCCAATTATTTAATCAATAAAGCCTAACAATGAAACCTCCATAATAACCCCCTAAGGGATGAGCTACTGGGTTGGTGAACACATCAAGGTGCTGGAAGGGTGGTACACCCAGAAAGTGCAGAGATAGATGCTCCATGTCACCTTCCTTCCTAGCATACCTTGCCCTATGCATCTCTTCCATTTCACTGTTCCTGAGTTATGTTCTTTATAATAAACTGGTAATGTCAAGTCTTTTTCTGAGTTCTGTGAGCCATTCTAGCAAATTATCAAACCTGAAGAGTCAGTCATGGCAATCTTTGATTTACAGCCAGTCATCTCAAGTATAGGTGACCCGATATTTGTGACTGGCATCTGAAGTGTGAGCAGTCTTTTGGGACTGACCCCTTTAACCCATGGAGTCTGACATTAACTCCAGGTAATTAATGTCAGAATTGATTTAAACTGTTGGACACCCAACTATTGTCTGGAGAATCAAAGAACTGGTTATTGGTGGTGGAAAATGCTCAAGATCAAGTACCAAAGATTAGTCTATACAATGCAGCACTTATATTTCAAATAAACTTGGGAAAATGGGATACTGAGGGGAATACATTATAATAATTACATTTATAACTACACTGAAACAATAAGACAAGAGAAAGAAACATTAACAAGCTGTTAAAAGTATCAGATCGGCCAAAAAGTTTGTTCTGGCTTTCTGTAAGATCTTATGGAAAAATCCAAATGATCTTTTTGGTCAACCCAATACATGTGTTTGAGTAGTAGTACCACAAGTGACTTTACCCATTTTTAATTTTTTCATTTTCTAAATATTTCTAAAATGAGCAGATATTACACTTTCTTAGTGAAGAAAAAAAAAAATCAAACCTATATTTTGGATCAGTATGTTTTAACTGTACAGTCCCTGAGAAGTTATAGGTATGTCCTTTAAAAAATCTAATTAAATTGAAATCTAAAATAGAGATAATAGCTATGCCATGGTTCTAATCTATTCTAAAGAAGCATAGCGGAAAATACTAATTTGAAGAGGTTAACTTTTTTTGTTTTAATGCTATTAAATAAATCAATACTATTTAAAAAAGAAAAAGAAGCTCAAATATCTTAGGCAATGATAAAATAACTGTAAAAGACAACTGGCAATACTGAATACTGAAATAGGACATGATTTAACATGAAAGTCAATCCTATAATTTAAAACAACATTTTATAATTTTTTAGTGGAAGCCAAACGAAAATATATCATTAACTTTCTAGTTGCCAAATGAAAGATGAACTGTGCTCCCCAAGAAATTAAAAAATTTTTGTAACCCAAGTATCTTTATTATGAGAAATGTTCTTTGTTTAATTTACTTTTCAGGAATCCCTCTGGCTTACTGTTTCCAATTTGAATTACTATATTTGATAATTTCTTTCTTTCTTACATCCTGAAGAAACATTGTTTTAAAAACAGTTTAATGTAAAAAATTTAAGTTTGCTTATGAAATCTGTGGTCAAACCACCTATCCTACTTGTATTCCTACAACTTGACAGCTGGTTTAATAATAAAATCAAACAGAAGAACTATAAAAATTAGAGTTGAAAGGAGCTCTGGTGATTGCTAGTCTTCCTGCCAGGATTCTTTTTTTACCACTTAATTTCTGAACACTACTTATTATGCAGTAGTATGACTTCCAATTTTAAAAATATATTCTATTTGAATATAGAATATGTTTATATCAATGAAACCTAATATAAGAATACTGGTAAACACAGACTTGGTATATTTTCAGTCAAAAGTTAAGAAATTTGATGTTTTAGTTAGACTCATCATTATTAGAGACACACACAGTTTCTATTACATCTTTGGCAAAATGAAAATAATTTTATACAAATACTTTTTCCTATCTACTATATACTCCAGGGATCAGGAGACCATTGGTTGGGAATGATTCATTTAGTTCAATTTCCTAATTTTACATATCAAGTATGTGAATAAAGTAACCAGCTATGTATAAACAACATAAATCAAATGAAACACAAACTCAAGTGGACAATTTCTACCAGTGATAAAAGTAAGAATGTTTCACACTATAGACATTATAATTTTCTTAAGTCTTTTTTTATTTAGAGATTTTTCTGGTAAGGAGATATATCATAGGAAAGCAATTTCACTGGCAGTGAGGTATGTATATATACTCTACCAAAATACTCCTTATTTTAACTGCTTTTAACTTTATTTACATACGAAGAAAAGTATCAATGCATATCCTTGTTTCAACTATAGTATTAGCCATACTACATGAAATAAAATGAAATGGTGCTTGCATACAAAAACTGTTATTTGTAAAGGAATCTGATTTCAGATTAAAAGAACTAATCTGTTTTTGGAAGGAATTTAAAAGGAGAATCACAATTTATCATGACCAAGACATCTGCACCATATTTTCCATTCCTCACAGCACATTTATTTCAGTAATTCCATTATGTCGGTTCTTAGCATGAGCATAGTGTTACACGATTTTTGTACATATAATCACATCCAAAACAAGTTCTAAAATTTAAATTGTAAACATTCTCATCATATGTAGAAATATTTCAATTGGTGTATTAAGTTTTGTTAACTGATCAAATTTGGAAGAGACTATAAATGAGAAAGCCTATTCTAAACCGTGTAGTGAGCATTGTTTATTAATTACATTTCTACAACGTTAAATAAAGAGGCAAACCTGTCCTGTAAGCATGTCAAATTTTAGGTAAAACATTAAAAAGAAACAAATCTGTTAACAAAAGGATGTCTTGCAATAAAGAATATTAGATTTTTTTAAAATCTATTATGATACAAAAATGTAAAGGGTAAATAGCATCTTTGTTGACAAAGTAGGAGGTAGCATGGATGCACCACTTTATTGTCTGAGAAATGCAACTGGAGTAAAGAATATTTCCTTACCACAAATAATTTCCAGGACTATGTACATATTTCTTTTAGAAATACTTGTTTAAACAAATCTCCCTCCACTTTTTAGTATAAAAAAAAAAAAAACAAAAACCGTTCCATGTGATTTAAAAAAAACACTTACACGTCTAGATAGAATAGTACTCTGCCCTATTTGAGTGAACAGTCTCAAACTATGAAGTACATGATATTTAATGCCCTAAGTTGAGTAAATTTAGTTAGCAGTTCCTGGTATTATACAAAACACTAAATATATACAAACAAAATATAATATCTTATTTTTCAATGCAAGTCTTGTGGGGAATAAACAGAACCTTGATTCTGGTAACACTGCAGAAAACATAATTAGTCTGTCTTTAAGTATCCATGTGCAACAGTTTATTAATAACTGCTTACATGTACTGGTCTTTCATTGAGTGAACACAGTTAACTGACTAAATGTAGTAAACCTTAGAAACACTTCCTCCATCCTATACAAAATATAGAGACTACTTACTGTTTGAAGTACTCAATTTGCTCTGATGTCACTCTCATTCACTTTTCCCCATTTTCCTGCTTTAGTATTTATAAATGGATAATTTAATGTGGCTTTGAAAAAAAAAGACAAAGAATTTCAAATTTACATCCAATTCAAATTTGCTATTTAAAAGGTTTTCTTGTTCTATGAAGCTGCTTCTGCCATTAGTAGAGAAAATGAAGTTTCTGTAATGGAGGCAGGCTTTTTGAGTAGTGATGTGACTTCCACCATGCCAGCTCCAGTCCGTGGAAGATTAGCGTTTACAATGTGTCGTTGTAAGTGCTTAATCCAGTCTTCCTGAACAGACAATGGTCCACGAAAGACCAGGCCACAAAACCTATAGAAGAAGTTGATAACAGTTCTCTTAACATGACCAATTCCCTTTATTTAACAGTTCTCTTAACATAATCGATTACCTTTATTTAAAACCAATTCCCCCCTTCCAAAAAACCCAATTCCCATAAAATTCATGAACACAAAGGGCAAACTTTATACTGAAGATAGTACTAGACAACAGCTTCTAAATACCTCTGAGGTCAAAATGATTAAATGTAATATCAAAACTGCCAATTCATACTAACTCTAGTAATACCTGCAGAGATGGGAACATTGCTATGAAAATTAATTAAAAGGTCTTAACACCTACACATCTTAATTTCAAAATGCACTATTTCTTTTTTTCAAAAATGCACTCTTCAATTTAGAATTCCTTAAATTGCATGAGGATGAGTATGGAAGGAAGTGTGAATGAGTCTGTATATCTACACTCAGAAGTACGAGAGGAGAGAAAATATACTTCCAATAAGCAGGAAGTCAAGACAATGTGAAAAACATCAAATTAAAGGAAACAAAGAACACAAATAAAACACAACAACAAAAAAAAGCCACTTTTACAAATCACAATATCATAGAGGCCCTTCGCTAATATAAAAAACTTGATTAGTTGCTGAAGTACAGCATATTATGAGACATATAAAGTTTTAAGTCTGTCTCTGAAAGTTCATTTGTAACTTGATTTTTGAGACTGTACCTTCAGTCAAAAATTTAAAATCTCAAACAAAATAACTAGTATGTCTCAAAGCAAAATCTGAAGAAACTGAGCAGATTAGGTAATACAGACATATACCTGCATCGGAGAATGTAAACCTCGTCAGCACCATGAGGTAATGATAAAAGTTTCTTCTTGCTTCCGGATCTTGACCTTGATTTCTTTTGCTTACAATCTAAGGCTAAAAAGGGGAAGAAAAAGACTTAACATTTCTTACATATTCTAAGTACACATACATACAGATACTTCTTGGAAGGTCAGACCATCTAAATTAAGTTAGAAAATGTCTGCATTCATTCGTATTCCCTGAAGCATGCACTAACTTGCAGCTGGTTCTCTAATAGCAGTAATACTATCAGCATATACTCTTCTTGTACTCATTTTGCAAACAATGCTAAACCATACCAAATCAGAACTGAGAAGATAAAACTAAAACAACTTGAAATTACGAAAGTGGTCAATTACCACAGCAATGGCAATCTTTTCTATTACAATCGTATATACATTATTTTAACATCTGATTAAATCTTACTTCCAGGAAAACTATAATGTCTTATATAAGATCATCAAGTTTGCATTTGACTACTTCTCCATTAATCAGATTTCACATACTTTGAAAACTTAGTAAAAAGTTCAATGCAATTCATCTTGAATTTTACAATAATAAATAGCTCTTAAAATTATAAGCTAGCCCTACATTTGAAAGGACAAAGAATGCTCAACTTTCATTTTTAAACTGAATCTGTATTGTATATACAAGCATATGTTCTATTTTACTAGAAAAATAGATCCAGATTATCTCATATAAGTTAACAAATGGACCACAAATTAAATGATGACTATTTGTTACATTATTTTCTATTTTTAAAATGTGATTAAAAAGGGAAAAAAAAGATTTTTACGTTAAAGTGCATCAAAATTCTAGTGCTAACTGTTCTTGAAATTTGTTACTTGACTTCTCCTTTAATCATTTATTTAAGAAAAATCTAATTTAATAAAGAAAAGAGATTTTTTTCATAGGTAGGAACAGATGGGACATAACATTTTATTCTTTAAATACAACTACACCATTCCTTTGGACAAAGTGATGATAGTATTCCAGGGTACTGCTGGTCAATTAGCAGGAAGAGATGGTAAGAATTTATCTCTAGGGGCCCAAGGGGGAAGGGAAACAAATGTAACAGAAGAGTTGTCCAAATGAATTTTCTTCTGTTAACCTGTCATGTGAAATGCCCTGGAAAAATTCTAGGGAAGAGAGAATAGGAATTGGCTATTCAATGATTGTGTGAAATGAGTTTTCAAAGTCCAGGTTCCAAAAGAACAGATGCTAATATTAAAAAACCAGTAAACAGACTACTGTTTCTTACAGTAGTCAAGTGGCAATGCTAACAGAAATGTCATATAGAAAATTAAAAACCATGAGAAGCCTAAATCTCATTGAAGCCACTGTCTTTTGCTTCCTATCACTTGCCTCTTTTGGTACATGTACACGATGGAGTATTACTCAGCCGTTAAAAAGAATTCATTTGAATCAGTTCTGATGAGATGGATGAAACTGGAGCCGATTATACAGAGTGAAGTAAGCCAGAAAGAAAAACACCAATACAGTATACTAACACATATATATGGAATTTAGAAAAATGGCAATGACGACCCTGTATGCAAGACAGGAAAAAAGACACAGCTGTGTATAACGGACTTTTGGACTCAGAGAGAGAGGGAGAGGGCGGGATGATTGGGGAGAATGGCATTCTATCATGTATACTATCATGTAAGAATTGAATCGCCAGTCTATGTCTGACGCAGGATACAGCATGATTGGGGCTGGTGCATGGGGATCACCCACAGAGATGTTATGGGGAGGGAGGTGGGAGGGGGTTTCATGTTTGGGAACACATGTAAGAATTAAAGATTTTAAAATTTAATAAAAAAAAAAATTAAAAAAAAAAAAAAAAAAAAAAAAAAAAAAAAAAAAAAAAAAGTCTTTCTCTGTTTATCCTCAGAAGAAGAATCTAATAAGTAAAGAACTACAGGAATTCAAGTTATGTATTTAAGAATGGCTGCTTCAAAGCTAAACAACCAAAATCTGGAACAGAAAAATCTTACAAGGTTCTAATTAGTTAGCTCATACAAGAGCCTGGCACATGGTAGGAACTCAATGAATACTTCTGCAATGAAAAATAAAGAAAAACCCAGTAATTTAACCTTTGACATTTAAACAGCATATGAATAGAAATTTGTTCTGACACTGTGTAATATATACTGTAGTTCCTGCAGAACACTTCTGCATCATTTGGTTAAGTGAACATGTTGCTAGCAGTCACACTTTTCTTCACTTGCCAGTCTAGCTTGTATGTAGAAACTAGGTTCTTCACAACCAGTAGAAAGAATGAGGTAACACATACTCTCTAATCAGCACATTCTTCTTTCTAGTTGCCTTGGTGAGCAATTTGAATTTAGGTGAATTTCAAAGAAATTCATACACTACAAGAGTTTAAGGAACTCAAAAAGGGTTAAGTGCTATTGGATGTCAGCTCCTCTTTTCTTATCTATAAGGTAAACCACACACAATCCCTGTCTCTGTTACATGGAATAGGGGAACCATTTGGTGTATCATGAGATTACAGACAGAATCTTTGAAGAGATTACATACAGAATCTTTGATGAGCTTCCTGGGTTGTCAAAATTGCCACATTGTATTCAAATTTCTTCTAAAATGTAAATAAATTACTGTAGGATACAAATAAAATATATTGTAACCATCCTTTAAATATTTGTTCACAGAGTGCCATAACATTAGGTGTGTAAAGCAAATTGAGGGAGAGGGACAGAGGGTGATGGGGAAGTCTGTAAAAGAATGATATACCAGTCAGTTATAAAACATTTAAATCACATTTAGATGCTGTGATACTTTAAAAAAATGGAACTGGAAATATTTACTCAGAGGTGTAGAAATGTTTTTTACTTTAACAGAGGGAAACAAGAGTTTTTTTGACTTTTGATATTATATGAATTCTAGAAACTCTGAAGTTTAAGCTGTCTTATGAATGATCAGATCTAAATTTTAAATGAGAATACCATAGTTTTTGTTGTAATTAATATTTGAAGGTATTATGAGTTTGGAAAGTAGGACAACTCTGTCAGCATATGATTGAGAATCTCTAGTACTTAAGAGTTCTAAGTAAGTTTAGGGAATAACAAGTACTGAGAATCCTTGGAAACTTGTCCATAAAGTTAAAATGTTAAAAACCAGGGGCCTCTGGTAATTACACCTAAATATCTCTATTATCTTAATACCTCCATCATCACTTGAAAATTTCTTACCCCCTGAAATGTCATTTATGTTACAACATAAAATATGAATACATTTAACAGGAATATTTTTTTTCTAATAACAACATCCAACTGTCACCCCTACAATACTGCCCAAAATTTTAGAAAAATGTGTAAGAATATTTAACATATTATAAATATGCACACAAAAGGGACAATCTATATGGTAATCTCTACATTAAAAAGATGATTAACACAAAATGTTCCACTAAATGAAAAAGATGATGTACAAACAAGACAATTACACAAATGTTCTCAAAACAGATTTTATTACCTCAAGGGAAAAGCCATTTCATTCTGGACTGTACCAGAAATTATTAGAACATTAAAAACAACATCACTAACAGAAGTCAGTTTTAGTATAAAGGGGCTCATCAATATTTCTGACAAACTAAAAGTTTATTTAAGTTATTTATATGAATAATCTGCCAAATAGATAATGTTATATTAATAAAAGGCTTTCTTTACAATTTTATTTGCCCTTATTTGTTACTGTCAAAAACCAAACCAGACATATACCGTTTTTCTGTTTCAAAGTATTTTAAATCTAGCATTGTTTGCATACTTGAAATTTACAAAATTAGTTAAATTAAATTAAATTAGTTTTGGAAATTCTTAATTTTTTTCTCCTTGAATGTAACTGCTTCTTCAGAAATGAATAAACCCAATCACTCAAATCTTCCTATTTAGGGTGGCAGATAATGTTTGAAGTGATCAATTTTAACCATTAGACTGTAAAAAAAAACTCTGCAGTTATCTGATTTATAAAGGATCCACATTGCTACTGGTAGTAATATTTTACTTGTAAGAAGAATAAATTGAGTTGAGCTGTAAGGTCATATAAATATTTTTTAGAATACACCTTTCAGTAAAACAGCTAGCTGTTTTGATAGATAGGAATGAGACAGAAATACAACAGACTATGAGCCCTCAAACAGAACATCCAACTGCTATACTACAAAATACAAGTTGTGTCTAAAGAACTGAACCGGATCAGTGAAAAACAAATCAATAAATAATATGATAAATTCAAGCCTGCTTTCTGAGACATTAGCTTTATACACAGAAGAAAAGTAATTTACTTTGGGTTCTAACGTAAGTCCTTTTGCCACTTCCACCTTTCTGCCCATTATATACATAATTGCTTCAGTGAATTTCATTTTCTTTTTAATTCACTACACAAATAACCTCAAAGAATGAAGTTTTTTTCTTAGAAACATCTGAAGCCTCTATGGTAAAGAACTAACATTATAACTAAATTAAATTATTCATCACCAAAATATTGTTATCTGCTATCATCCTTCCCTACCCATTTAGTCAAAAGCCCTATTTCATCTGTTTTGTTCCTACCTGATTGTTGCCATATTGAGGGTAAAGTCAAACCTAATACAAGGGCCATGTTACACACATCCAGAATAAGAGGCATTCTAGAGTGTGTGTGTACACACACACACACACATATATGTATATATACATCCCTTCCAGAGAAAATTTCTTCTCCATCTAGTTGACCTATATAAGGTGGGCAGGCCAATGGTAGCTATGAGCTTATTCAGGATAACAGCAGGGATTAAAATGACATGAACAGATAAGTCAACATTCCTAGCACCATTAACAAGCTGATGATGGAGGTAATGCCAGTGGTGATGTGGGAAGAAGATACTTATGTTCCAAGAGGTGCAGAGGTGTGAGATAGATAAACAAACTCAATTCTAGTTGCTGCCATTATCCTTCAAGGCCCATAAGCCCCAAGCACACAAAAGACTGTGCAAACAGCATTTTCTTCCCCTCGGCCCCAACTAAGGGGGTGAAGAGAAACATGTTAGCTTGTATAAAATAGGGATGTGGGTTTGGGGAAATCATTTGTTGAGAACCTAAATTCTTTTTTCTTCAGCGTATACTTTTCTCTTTGCAAAAAGTACTTACAAGACAGACTTCGTGGGTGTACAACTTGTGCAGTCACACAGCATCCCACATGGTTTAATGCTCTGTTGTTACAGTCTGGATATTCCTAATAATTTCTGAACATGAGGTACTATAATTTCATTTTTCACTGTATCTTGCAAATTATGTAGCCAGTTCTAGATCCTGAGTAGCAACTACCCCAAATGAGAAAGGCTGACCTCAGTTCCACCTCTTGATCTCTTGGCCCATAAAAAAAAAATATAATAATACCTATTAAGAGAAAAACTGTTAAATCCTACTCTCTGTAGCCCATTAAAAATGGAAAGGACTTCCCTACTGCCAATACCAACTCTTTGGTCCCACCTACAAAAAACAAACCATAACTAAACCAGTGCCATAAACAAACCAGTCATTATTCCCAAAATGTACATATAAAGCAGTTTAAGTAGTTCATTGTTCTGAAAGCAATGCTCCCCTTCCAATTGGAATTAAACATATATAATTCACAACTAGCAACCTCAGAAGTATATTTTCACCATCATTTTCCCTTGATATTTTCACTCTAAAACTGGATTTATTTTTAGTGCCCTAAGTTACTTTCATTAATTTTTAAAGTTTCTATTCTCAATAATGAAAAACAGTAACTAACCTAGGATCACAGAGCAATAATGGCAAAGTTAATTAGGTACTACATGATTTAACATTTTACTTGGAAGAGGATGAAGTGAAAAATATTTGAAAAACAGATTTCCTTTCCTTCAAGTTTACGGCTTAGTATCAGTCTAGAGGATTCAGGTGGCTTGAGTTTGCCCTACAAAGTAGATGGCTGTATTAATATTAATGGTAGCAACAGCCTTATGTGCTTGGTTCAGAGAAGTTATCTACTTGGGACTAGAAAAAGTATATATATTCAGTATCTAAAAACCTCTGCTATTTCAAAGTAGAGGGAATGACTAGTAAAATAATATTTGAGTATTATTAGTGCAAAGGGGAAAGCTAAACATAAATATGAAACTTTATCACACATTTTTATAGACAGAAATTGCAGGCAGACTAGTCTTTCTAGGTTGCAAAAAACTAAAAGCTAATAATACCCCAGGTACAAATTGTTTATTGTTTAGTTAAGAGTAAACAGGAAAGCAAATCTATTTTACCTCTCTGTGGTAAAAGATAAGAAAAAAAACCTTAAAATTACTCCTTAAGGTAGGTTGGATTTGCATGCTGTTTTACTAAACACAATAGGCACTAAATATCCATCTCTTATCTAAGACTAAGACATACCGAAAATTGGAACAAACATTAAAATACATAATTACAAATCTGTTCTAAATCACGTTTAGAATCACTTGAATACAATCCCATTCCCTGGTCTCTAAAAGTGTCAGTATTTCCAAATTATCATTTCATATTTATTGGAAGTAATTAAGTGATTGTTCCTGTAAAAACTAGTTAAGTAAGGAAATGACCTTATTGAAAACTTTGTTAAATTATTTTTACTATAATCATGTTCAACATAGAGTTCAGAATAATTATAATAGTAAATCGAAATGTCACAAATCCACAATCTCAATAGATCCTTTAGCTTTTTATCATTTTGAAGTATTTTTTACACTCCAGCCAAAATCTAAACTATTATCAAACACAGTGTTGACTAGGTAATTTCTGCTTTAGCTAACTTTAGCCAAGGCCACAATTAAACACACTTTAAGTGCTGGACAGCAAGAATTAACCTTATTCCTCAAACTCTAGACACAGCAAAGAAACAGTAAATCTCACTTTTCCACTTCTTACTTTAGTGAGGGACCACCCGTCTCAACAAGCCATCCTCTTGCTCTAACCTCCAAAAGAGAAAATCTGTGTATGATTTTACTATTTCCACAAAGCCACTTAAAGTAGATTTATCTACAGTTTAGGTCTGGCCAGGAACATACAGTGTTATTATAAAATTTACTACATTTTAATTCATATTCATATTATAAACAGCATTCAAGAGATTTATGTTAGAATAGAAATCATAGCAAACACAACATGAGAACTGAGGTTATAAAGATATCAGACAAGTTAAAACATTCAAACACAAAAACTGTCAGATCCAGATTAAGTCAACTGTTAAGCAAATCAAAACTCAGAAAATGAGTAACCCACAGAACTGGTAAGAATGTTAGGAGACTAGTTAGGACTTTTATGAAAAACAAGATATTAGTCAAAAAAGATTATCAGTCAAATAGAATTCCTAAACTGTATCACCTATGACCAGTAAAAAAGCAGGCATCATAAAACAGAAATATTTTATGCTGCTGCTGCTGCTAAGTAGCCTCAGTAGTGTCTGACTCTGTGCAACCCCATAGACGGCAGCCCACCAGGCTCCCATTTTATGCTATAATAATACAAAACTCTTAGGCTCCATTCTCCTAAAAACAAATGTACTGATTCAGTTAAGGGTGACTGTTTGCTTTGTTAACAGTAGACAGCTAGATAATGACGTGTTGCTAGATAAATGATGGCCAGAGGAGTAATGAAGGTTATCCTTCTCTTACCACACACCACAGTAGCAGATTCATTAACTGTATGCTGGTATAACCATCTTCTCAATAACAAAGCTTAAAACTCTGAGCCATCTCCATCTTTCCCCTTATTCTTCTACCTCTAAATAATCTGCCAAATTCTACTTAATTAAATTCCACAATCTTATCCATGCATTTTTATTCCTCCTTTATATTCCAACTGCCATTATCCTGAATCAGGACTCTTAAATGAACTCATCTACAATTTCTCCACTTCCCCACCAAATCCTTTAATTTTTATTTAAAAAGGAGTTTCAAAAGTTTCACACAAATTCATTTTAAAAAGTCTTTACTGGCTGCTCAGCAAAACTAATTCCAACACTATGGGTTAGCATTCTATTAATAGTATTCTATGTCCTTTACCTGTCCAACTCTATTCCCTTTTCTCCTGCTTCTCAGTATTTTCAATAAACGTCTCACACAGTTCCAAGTTGCTTCTTCGCAGGTATGCTCCTTCCCTTCCCCAACTCCCATTACCATTTCAATTAACAGTCTTTCAAGGTCCAAATCAGATGCTATTTCCAAAAGCCTTGCTTGGCCCTAGTCTGGTTGAAAGAACTTCTTCATCTGAACTTCCTCAAGTATTTCATGTACACTTATAACTTGGCACTTAACATGTGTTTTGCTTATATCATACTGTAACATCCAATTTATCTCTTTAGTACTTAGCATAGTACACAAACCACCTTGAAGAAAATGTGAATTGAATTAGTGAATAAATCAGCCAATCACCTTTTCAATGTATTGTGGGCAAATAGCCCAATTTTTGCTGGCATATGGAACAATTAGCATTCATTAAAGGTGACTCTAAATACTTAAATAATTAAATTATACTCAGGCCGAAATAAGAATAACAGTTTAGAAACACTACCATCGCAAAGTGGTTAGGATGAAATCAACTTTGACACTAGTCTTCCATTACCTAGAAAATTTACTCAACTTGAACAATTTACTATGTAGCTAATCCTAAATAAATCATACATTACTGTGCAGACAAATATACAGATATATACCCTTAATGAAGAGTAGTACCACAGAGATAAATTATAGCCAGGAAATTACAGAAACCCTTTCAGTGTCATGAGGAACACCTTTGTAAAACATAAATTGGTACATGTCATTTCCTTATTTAAAATATCCTTCAGTGACTTCTTAACATTTTTAGCAAGCACTCAAAGTATCAAACTCCACCTTTCTGGCATTATCATCTTCCCAAACACCTATAACTAATTCTTCCAAAAGGAAAACTCCTGAATTCCAAATTCCATCCCTTTATCCCATACTATGTTGTTCGCTCTACCTGGAATGTCCTACACTTCATCTCTTCTTCCTCAAGCTACTCAGCCTCCACACTCAGGGTCTAGCTGAAACCTTACAAGGCCTTCTGTAACAGTGTTATCTGTCCTTGTCCTACCAGATCACTATCATTAAGTTTCTGCAGCTGGAGTGCAAGTTCTTTATAGCTTCAGAGTTAGCACAGTCCTGGTACAACAGTTAATGACTAAAATTTTTTCTGAATGAATATGACTGCTGATTTTATTTTTCTTACCCATATTAAACATTATAAGAAATATACCAGCATGAGCTATCTTTTCTTTTTCTTTCTTTTTGAGGCTCTATCTAACAATGAAACAATTAGTAAAACCAGCAAGGAAAAGCAAACCCAACTTAATTCCCAGCTCCCCTTGAAAGGAGGCCTAGACTAGAGAACTTGAACTCCTACAGAACATAAAGTAACATATGATCCACTGGTTTGCTTAAACGTGGATGGCATGAAAAATAAACGTGACTTTACTAAAAAAGAATGTAGATACATTACATTAGTGGTATTGACTGAAAGGACTGAGTACAAATTCAAGTTATTTTTTTCTCATTGGAAAAGTGATTCTTTAATTATAATGATGAGTCTGTTGTTGTAGAAAAGCAACGATCATGCTTTATTTTCAAAATGTTATCATGGGAAGTATTTTGAAGATAATGAAATGAAGCTTTCCTCCCAAATATGTGCATATGTAAAACTATTTTTCTTGCATTACTTTTAAGTATCTAGAAATTCCCAATTTATTAATACTTTAAATGCTAAAGTGAGAAGATTAAAAAACATGACCTACAGATAAACATTTGAATATGAGTAAAGAAAATTCACTTGCTGCCACAAGTGAGTGTTATGATTTCCAAACTACTATTATTGTTGATTCTAATCAGTATTATTTTCCAAACAAGACACTTTTCAGTCTGTGGGTAGTGGCTTCTCACCGGGTAGAAATCAATTCACTGGGTCATGACCAGTATTAATTTTTAATGAGAAAGAATACAACAGAAAATATCAGAGTACATCATACTCAATTCAGATGACTGAATCAGTGAACAAGTGTATATATGTATGAATATACAGGGTAAAGATGTAAAATGGAATTCCAATAAAAATACTGAATACCACTGTTATGTTTTCTTCTTTTTAGGAGATGACAGATTGCTGTTACCACAGAAAAGCATCATACAAACATGCATTCATCTTAGGTATATTTCCTTTCACAACATTCTCTCTACATGAACTCCAATTATTTTCCTTTATTTATCTGTCAAAAATTCACTTTTACTTTGACCTCAAAATTTTTTATTTCCAAATGCAGATTAAGTTGACACAATTCACTTTATCTTGAATAATTTCAAATATTAAAAAATTTTAATAACCAGTGACCCTATAATTTATTGTGCAATCCAGTACACTTATGAGAGTGAAAGAGGCACTATTACTCAGTCACTCTGTTAGTAGCTTAGTAAATATACTGTTTCAAATACTGCCAGTACAAAAAATACCATTTAACTAATTATAAGAATATTAAACACAAAAGCCAATAAAGTAAAAGTCCAAAACCATTTAAAATAAACTGCATGAAATTTCTAATCTTTAATGAAAATTAATAATGTTCTTATTAGACTATACAAAGAATCAACCAGGAAAAAAAATCTGTACGGACATGTAAAACAATCTATAGAGAACAAAACCTGAAAAAGAAGTCTACCAATAATAGTATAGTCTATATTAACTGTAAAAAAAATTCTTGAATAAGAAGTACATCTTGAATTTACAGTAACGTAGGATATAAAGCAACCCTTTAGAAATAGCCTCTTTAGACAAAAATCCACTAAAAAACAGTAAAACAGCTTCATGGATGATTATCCACAACTGAAGGCACATGGAAATCATTAACAATTTATTTGAACCTGCCCAATGGATGATAAACTAGGTCAGTTCTAGGCAAAATTTAAATCTGTGAAGTTTACTCTTTTTTGACAACTGAACTCCTCTGTTCCAAGTATGCCTACCTCTTTCATGTCCTTAATTTCCAAACTTTCCTACCTTCTTCATTATTTCCTTTTACTTAAATTAGGATTTATATCTGTGATCACTGAAATGAGTTTGATGTTGCATAATTCTGTCATCTTGTAACTGTTACACACACACCTACACACACACACACACACACATACACACAAAGATTTCTTAGGGCTCCAGATTTCCCCAGTTCTGTATTCTTTCCACTTCATTTTTAGTTGGCATCTCCTCTTTCTTAGCTTTTACCAGAGGAAGTGCCCATGGATGAAAACCTTCAATGGTTATCATCTATATATAAAGCCTACATATAGAAAATATTTTATCTATGGATGATAAAGTACATGTTTCTGGGATGGGGGTCATAGTGAAGTCTCAAAAATGTCAATAACCACCTCCCCAAAAGAATAGAGAACTATCACATTAGAAGTATTTGAGTCATCAGTAAATAAATGTTTGAGAAACAGAAGAGCATCCTTTTCATTCTCTTCAGGATAGTTGGAATATTTCTCTTTCTCAAAAAGCCACCAGTTCCCAGAGACAAGGCCAGGAGCTGGTGGCTTCTAAGAAGGCTTGGGAGTTTCTTCTACTACAGGAATCAAAGCATGCCTTGATCATTTCATCAAGGATCTATGGTTTTTCTTCCAAAGTAGGCCACATAATTAAAAATACACATCAATCAAATCTGCTTGGACTAGGAGAATAGAGATTTCAGTTCTACTTATTTTCCCTTTACATTGTTTCAGTTTTGTGATATACATGAATTAAGGTAAATTTAAAAAAAATGATTCTGTAGTTTATTCCTCAAAACAGCATCTACGTATTCTTAAAAAATAATGCCTTTTACTCATATGAATTGAGGAATGTCTTACAATAACTCAGTGGAACCCTCCAGGATAATAGGCTGGGACCATTATTTTATACCAGTGAAAATGATATGGAAGGAGAGAATAGGTATGTGGAGTTTATAAATGTAATACAGAATTCTCCACTTAGAAAACAAAAAACATTAATAAAGCTGATAAAAACTTCTTACTGGCATGAATAAGCAGCAAAAACATCTTCTATGTAGCTCTACTGGTCACGATTTTTAAAAGCAGGGGAAATGTTTCAGAACTTCCAAGGTACCATGCGATTTTTATATTTCTTAAAAGTGGACGGGGGCTGTGGAAAATACCACCTTTTCTTCATCTTTTCATTTCCCTTCTCTTTGGCCTAGGACTGCCTAATACACACTTTTATATTTTTAACACTTCTGATAGATATTTTGGTTAGTATTTAATAACATTTAAACATAGCATCCCCTTTCTTGATGCCCACAAAAATGTATCCCCATTCATCTTGTATTACTTTTTTCCCAACTAATGAAATTTTTCAGATGATAAAGTGTTCGTGAGAATGCACCCTTGGTCAATGGAAGGTTATGATCAGTTATTTATTAGCAATTAATACTATATTCTGAAGGATTTTCAGATGAGATAAAGGCATTTTTTAATGGACTACAAAATCTAGACTGGAGAGATCCACCCCCCCCACCCCCGACAAGTGAATATTTATGTAATGTGCCCAAATAGAATGGAACATTTTCTAAAGTCTTCTGAAATCTAATGCAGGCCTAACTCATTTCTTGGGCTAGGCCTGAATTAGACTACATGTTCTCTCTTTCTTTTTTTCCTTTCCTTCTTGATCACACCATGCAGCTTGTAGGATCTCAGTTCTTCAACCAAGAACTGAACCTGAGTCATGGCTGTGAAGCCCAGACTCCTAACCACTAGGCCATCAGGGAACTACTCTCCTTGCTCTTTCTAACTAGAATCTTCACCAGAATGCTCCTCACCTTGAACCCAACTTTGCTTTTAGGATTTTCCATTGCTGTCACTCTGTATGTGATAAGTAACAGTGATTAAAAACAAAGGCCTAGATAACACAGCCTTGATTGAAATTTCAAGTCTGCTATTAGCTGCGTAAGTTTTGGACAACTTGCTTAAGTTCTCTAAAGCTCTAGTTTCCTATAAAATACAGATTATAACACGTACAACTAAAATGGTGGTTGTGGAGATTAAATGTTATGCACGTAAGTTGCATGCAGCATAGTGTCTAATACATAGAAGTGTTCAATATAAATCAGTGGCTATGATAACAATAATGATTTCCTGCTTCTAGAAGCCTCTCATTTTCACTGTCCCCTGCCTCTAATGTCTGCAATCACCTTTCAAGACTGATGAAGCTAGAAGTAACTAAAATGTCACAATAGGAGGACTAATCCAGTAAAGTAAAGCTCACTCTACTTCCCTCCTTTTAATATAAATGGTCAGTAGTCACCCCAAGTCAGTGATATATTAAGTCAGGATAGAGCAAAGAAGCAGAAGAAAGACACTAATGTGACTACAAGTGCTTCTTTGGTGGCAAGAACATACTGAATGTAAGCCATAGGAAGACATGAGGAAGAATAAAAAACCTGGATAAACAACTAGAAGAAAGCAGAAGGCAGTGATCTAAAAGAGCAAGAGAAACAGACTGGAAAGAGATTTTTAGGCAAAAGGATTTACGTAGATCTATTTAGAAAAGAGAGTATTTTAAGATGTCAGAGAGATGGAGTTTGCTAAAGCAAGGTTGCTTGAAAGGCTACAAACAAAATGAGCAAGGCATTCCATAGGATTTAAGAAGCAGTATTACATATGAGTAAGCTAATAAAATTTTCACAAGCTAGCCATATGAAAAGGTATCTGCAAGGTTGGGCTAACCAACCAAAAATAACACAGAAATGTGCATAGTAACATTATGTGCATAGCTATATTTATTAATGCTAAATATAGCTTAGGGGCATTAAATGAAAAATCTATTCAGTCATAAACACAGGCCACTATTAAGGCTAGCCCCTTCAAAAAGTTGATCTATAGACTAATGAAGACTTGTTCGTTTGCTTATTTTTCTAATCTAGCTACGTATCTGAAATTTCACTATAATTTCCTTGCCAAATAAAGCATTTCCCTAAGCTAGAATGCTTTTTTACCAAAGAGAGGTGTCTTACTAGAATCTACCAGCAAAAATAAATGTAAAAATAGTATAATTTAAAAATCAATAAAAATAATGTAGACTCAAAAGTTTCCACACCTCTATTGGGTTACTTTTTCCTCAAATCAAGCCAATAAGAGCTAAATTAAAAAGAATAACTTAATTAAAATTATATCCAATAGTTTACAAGTTGCTGAAATTTAATGTGTGTTCAGACTCAACTGCTGCTTACAAAAGAAAGCTATAAATATCATCTGAACTAGCACCAGTCTGGTGAGGGAAAAAAAAAGTGTATTGTATCAAACAGACTTGCTGTGTTATCTGTTCAAACATACCTGTACCAGTCAAAAGTCCAGCACTCTTCTTTCGTGCATAAGCGCGTAAGTGGTTGGACAGGCTAACAGCACTTGTAAACGTCGTATTGCAATGCACACATGTTCTAAGCTTCACAGGCATACCTATCATTCAAAAGAAAACTATAATCCAGTTCTCACTTCAAAAAGTGAAATTTTCTTAGGTAAAAGCGTGAAGAAAAGTACCACAATAAAGATGGTTTTAAAAAACGTTCATTGAATTAGCTTAAGATATGGAGGGGAAATTAAGTTAACTATTATTAGTTTGTAGTTAGTATTTAGAGGCAACCCATGCTCTTTTGGAAAGGGAGAAGAGGAGTTGTCTTGAACCCTTGAGTATCTTTGGATTTAATACCTATTATCACTTTCTTGCAGATTTCTGTGTTACGCAGATCATTTCCTAAACCTAAAATACAATCCTGTGATTTGAATTGCACAGTTCTGTTGAGAAGTTTCAAAGTTTACAACATTATCAATAAAAAAAAATTAAGAAGTCTAGTTGACAAAGTGGTAATTAAAGTGTTTTACCCACAAAACCGTAAAAGGCTCAATACTAAATTAGGCTTTCTGATGAAGTCTGGGAGAAAAGGTGGTAAAACACACCACTGAACAGCTGTTAGACACAACATTTTATTCAGGGCATTTTATGTTCATTACTCTGAATGCGCAATCAATAATGAAAGTTAATGATCTGAAGTTTTTTCCTAAAATCTTTGTGCTAAATAAATGATCAACATGCTAACATCTCAGTCATCACAGTAAAGAAAACATGTTGAAACAATAAGAAACTCCTATCTTCTCAGACAGCCCTCGTGCCCCCAACACATTTCAACTGGTTTTTTTCAACATTATTGTGATAGCCACAGATACACCTTCCCCTCTCTGAAGTGTACTACACCTTGGCCAACATAACTGCCACATCTTGCTTACATTTTATCCCTCTGAAAAATGTTGAAATATTAGCTTTGAAAGACTCTCTTTGTACAAAAGAAAGATCCCTACTAACCAGAAGCCCATACAAGATAAATTGTTTTTCAGACCACTTACAAGACAATCTTTCCTCAAATCCAATCTGCATTACAAATATTTAGAATATCCCAATGTCTGCCCAAAGTAAACAAACCAACATTATAGTAATTTTATTCATTATTAATTCACTGACGAGGTACTTTTACCTTCAACCTAGGGCTAAAATTATGGTATCATCTAAACTAATCTTCAGCATTCTTAACATCCAAAAGAAACCTATATAGACACAACATTTCTCTAGTCTAAAACCAGACTTAGCAATACCAAATAAAGCTTGGCAACTTTATCTGCCACATCATTTGCCAACTCATACAAAATATTCCTTTGAAAAGGAAAAACTATGGATGCACAACCATTAGGTTAAACCATCTGTTCTGTTCAAATAGAACATGTTGTAAAATCTAAAATCCCAAATAAATGTTTTATACTCACAACAGTCCTCCAAAACCAAACTATCTCACAATACAATGAGGAATTAGAGAGGGAGGAAGTTTCTTTGGGTTAATGGCAACACACGACAAACACCAATCCATTCTGTTTGTTTGACCTACACAGGAGGAAAACCTGGACAACTACAATCTTGAAAACAAATTCACTCTGGAGCACTGGCAAAAATATGACAGGCTTTTCAGTAACACTATGCTTCTGAACAATGTCAACCTCCCATCCAAAGAACCATCACCCGTCCATGACAAATTTTATTTTTATAGATCAGTTTTTTGTGTGTTTTTGCTTTTGTTCTCACCTTGCACTGTGACCAAGAAATGAGGCACAGAGACTCCAATGCTGATGAACATCAACTGATGATGTATATAGAAATAACAGTGTAACCAATCTCTGTTCTGCAAAAAAGCAGCTTACATAAAGGATTCTGAAAAAGTATTTTCTATACATGTTCCACTAAGGTAAACATAATTGTGTTTAAATTATGTAAGATAGTCATAAATGTCCTCTTACCTGAGTGCATAGTGAAGTCCATTTTTTGTGGTTGATACATCAATGGACTATCTTCATTTAGTGGAAGAACACATTTCTGAACAAACCTCTTTCTTGCAGTTTGATTATGGATCTTTTGAGGAGAAACAGAAGAATTCTTTTCTTCTCCCATCCTTTTATTTTTAAGCAGTTCTATCAGTGTAAGAGACTGATTCTTTTTTCCACTGGGCAGTTCTGGTTTAGTTTCATCATATTCATTTAAGAAACTCAGCCCTTCTTCCTCTGATGCAGACACTGATAAAGCTTCAGTCTTTAGGCCATTACGGTATGCTTCAAGAGGTATAACATTTTGAGATAGAAAGTCATCACTTGATGCAAGTTTCTGAGCTACAAATGGTCGAGGAATAATACGACGACTGTTCAATGCCTTTAAGATTTTTTCATATTTTTCTTCATTTTGCATCATCTCATTCAGAACACAGATTGGAGATTTGTGAGCATCCCACTTGGTCTTTCCAAGTCTTTTCAGGTGGCCTCTAACATGATTTGATAATCCAATTTTAGTATCAAACCAACCACCACAGAGCTGACAAGTGTGTTCAGAAGTGGTTTCAGACTTCTCTATAGCTAAAAAAAATTTTTTAAGAGTAATATCAGAATTTTTTTATAAATTGAACTCAAAACAAATTAACTCTGAAATATGAAATTATGTGATTCTAATGAAGGCCAAATTTGTGCAAAACGTTCAAATCCTTTGAATTCGAATATGGACATACTAGCCCAAATTACCCACGTGAAAACTTACCTTTTCTAACTCGTTTAACAGGTGTTCCTGTGCCAGTTCTTTTGAAATGTTGCATTTTGTCACTTGTGGCTATTTGTTCTGGTGATACAACATGGCGGGCTTCATAGCTTAATCCTGCTCTGTGAAGATGTCCCCTGACATGATTTGACAACCCAACACCTGTTTCAAATGTTGCTGGGCAGTAAGGACACGATTTCTTCTCAAGAGACAAATCAGTCCAGTGAAAAACAGAACTATGCTTTGACAATGCAGTTTCTGCATTTTCTAAATGCTGAGAATCATGAATCTCATGCAAAAAGTTATTAGTTCCACCATCTTCATAATATTCAAAATAAAAGCCATCATTCTGATCATAACTAAGTGTAGCATTTTCTCCAGACTGTTGACCTTCCACCTTGCTTTTAAATAGAGGGAATAAGTTTACATGTTCTTGATTAATATCATGATAAGTTTCATCTTCTATAGTCTGTGTAGTGTAGTCACCTAGCTCAACATTGTCCCAGGAACTTTCATCTTCTGTTTCATAGCTATCTTTCTTTTCGGTAGAATTAAGTTTTTGCAAAACAACAACGGTCATCTTATGCAAGAAATCTGGATAGCTATCCAAGTCTTCTCCTCCAACGGAACTTTCCTTCTTAGATTCCTTAACTACTCTCTTTACAGCTACACGCCTGTGGTCTTTGAAGCTTTCTGGCCTTTTGGTGTCAGAGTTATGAGGGTCTGAAATAAAATTATTGTTGTGAGAATTACTTGATGAAAACAAATGTAAAGAATTTAATGAACTAGCTTCCTCTTTTTTGAAATGCAGAGGATATGATTCACCTGATTTTTTGATCATTCTGTAGTTTTCATATTTATGTCTATATAAATAGTTGCTATTTGCCTTGGCATTAGATTTTTCTTTTGCTGTCTGATGGAAATACTTAGGTTTTTGGTCAATGCTGCTTTTAATCATAACAGTCTTGTGAGGAGAACTGTTTTGATTGCACACATTTACACCTGACTGGGCGATGCTTTTCCGAGCCTTTTGTATTCTGTGTGGCCGTTTATGGAATTTTGAAAAATTACTTGATTGTGAGGATGATCCAAATGTTCGCTTAACATCTTGTTTTAAAGCAGAGTTCTTTGGAAATGTTGTTGACTGTTGTTTAGTTAATGGTTTAGGACTATCAGTGTCTATAGGTTCTTCAATTATGTCACTTTTTCTTTTGTCAAGCCCAAGAGGACTGCCGAATGAATCAATGCATGATGATGAATGCAAGTACTCCATGTGTTTTTTAAAAATACTCCTGACTGAAGTAGTAAAAGGACACATCTTACATATATAGGTAGCCGATTTTTTGGATGATCCTATAATGGGGTCTTTCATGAATGTTTTTTTGTGTGTTTTTCTCTGGACTACATCAGAACTGACAATAGGGCATTTTACCACTGCTCCATGGGCAATTCCTCGATGGCATTCCAGCTCATTTTCTGTCACTGCCATAAAGTTACACTCTTCACAGCAGTAGTACCTTTTATCTTTTTCATGGGTTTTAGCATGTTGCACAAATGTTTTAGGGCAATTGGTACCAAACACACACTGAGGGCATTGTAATCGTGCATTTCTTCCTTCATCCTGAAGTTCTTTCAATTCACGTATTTCCTCCATCAATTTCTGTCTTCTTTCTTGGTGAATAATCATATGCTTTAGCAGTGAGTTACGATCTCGAAATGTCCGTCCACATTCTCTACAAGCATATGGCCTTGGGACATTAAGATGACGAAAGTGGCTATTCCCATCTAAATGATACATCATATGCCTGTGGAGATGCTTTTTCTCCCGAAAATTCACATTGCACTTTGTACAGGGGTAGAATGATGGCTCTTCGGTGCTGAAAGGAACAGGTGACTCAGAATCACTTTCTTCACATTTCTTTTTTAAGGTATTTGAAAGAAAAGTGCTAGTATGAACAGGTGAACTGTCTTCTCCACACTTATCTGAATTAAAAATTAGATGTTGAAAAGTATCCACAGATTCCAAGTCTTCATCAGCTGATTCAGGTTTCACTTGTGATAATGCATATGTCCGTGAGTCTATTGCTTGCACGTCTTCATTCTGTTCCATAAAGTCTACTTCTAGCATTTTTGACTTATTGGGTACACAGTTAGAATCACTAAAGCAATCTTCGGTATAACGAGTTATCTTGCTTACATCCATTTTTCGCTTTCTCTTTTTTTCCAGACCTACTTTAGAGTGAACTGGAGCTTTATCTACTGTGTCATCATTAGTTATAAGAAACTGAATGAACTCTTTTTGGGGATCCCAGTTTGCATCATTGTCTGACCTAAATTCATCTGTACCTGAGGAAATTCCTGTTAATGTACTGACACAATCATTTTTTACCAATAAATCTTCACTATCCTCACCCACCTCTACTTGATTTATTAAAGTGCTATCTGACTTTATACCACTCCCTACTGAATTCTGAATGTCACAACCAATTGAAGCAGAGGTAGGTAGTTTTTTAATGGAATGGGTTGGATTCTTAGCATGTGCTACATCTGATAATAAAAATAAAACTTGATGTTGACTTGCTTTCTGTGGTGTAGACAGCTGAAGATCGGCTGCCACCTTCAAACCTGAACAAGATTCTGTTGTGGGCTGATCCACAGGCTGTCCAGTGGTTAATGAAACACTGCCTTTATTCATATTGGAAGTCTTAGTTAAGGAGGAGTGTGAAACTGGTCCATTAACAGCAGCTCCCTTAGGCAAGATAAAGTTTTCACTAGAAACAGTAGGAGCACCAGCATGTATAAACAGAGTAGACTGGCCTCCACTTAAGGCTTTTTCAGATTTGTCCTTTGACAGTTCTTCAGGCAGAGTGAATGTATTGTTTTTCTGAAATGATGCTTGACAATCTTTTGGTTTATGAACTCCACTCTCTTTGTCTGATATAAAACTGCTGTCATCTAGGAGTTCTTCTTTAGCACCAGTAACATCGGTGTTTATCTTCAAATCATCCATATTGTTGGTAAGCCCATTTAACACATTTAGTCTAGAAAATGGAAAAAAAAATTTTAGATTTGCATGAAAGAAAGATTATCCTTAGAACGCATGGAGAGTTGAAAGTATACATTTTTATTAGCTTAATTCTACCCATTATATTAAGACCGTAATAATTTTTCAAGAATGAAGAAACACTTTAAGAAACTGAAAGATTTTTAGTGTTGCAGAGGTTAATTTTTCCTTTGTGTTAGGTAACAACACCCCCCAAACTGTATATATACAAAATGTGTAGAGCAAAGCAACATAAACACACACACAGACATACACAATATAAATGAATATGCTACAGACTGAAAACAAATCTAAAATCTTATACATGAGATTGTTAATAAAAAGAAAATTATCTTAAGTAAATTTATTGTGGACACTCTACACTAGAAAATAATGTAAAGTGTTACATATTACACAAAAGTAAAACTTCTGTCACTTAAAATTCCACTTCCAGAGGAAGGTAACAAAACACCAATCAGTAAAGCAGCTTACTTGAATGTATTTATGTGCTATCAACAACAATGACTAATGTATGAAACTGTGTTTTTTAATTTAAAATAAGACTATTCTGCTCTGTATTTCACATTCTCCTAAAATTTTGGTAATTTAAAAAACACTTCATTCACTGGGCTTCATTCTATCCTTATGTAAATTATCCTTCATTCTAAATTTATAAAGTTAAAATCAAGAAGTTTTATGTTTCTTTAAACTTTCATAACTTGAGTCCCCAAATTCAAGGCATTCCCTAACAGGAAGTTATCCCATTTTATGATCTGACAGTCTACTGCAATGATCTGAAAGTTTTTACTCTAATCTGAAAACATCATGAAGTGAAATGAAGTCGCTCAGTCATGCCCGATTCTTTGCGACCCCATGGATAGTAGCCTGTACCAAGCTCCTCCGTCTATGGGATTTTCAAGGCAAGAGTACTGGAGTGGGTTGCCATTTCCTTCTCCAGAAAACATCATAAATGTATGGTAAATTCTTCAGTTTATTTCATATAAAATTTAGATAATATTTTCTAGGCATTAAAAAAATTTTTTTCTAATTGAAGGATAACTGCTTTACAGAATTTTGTGGTTTTCTGTCATACATCAACAAGAATCAGCCATAGGTACTAAACATTTTTGATAATATATTTAACTGTTATGAGAGGACAGCAGAATATTTTGAAAGAAGACTTATGAAGTTTGGAAGACAAACATTCCATGGCTATAAATACTGGCCCTACTATTAAGAATTTCCTTGTACTCTGTTCTTATTTTGCTCTTAGAAATGGCCACACTATACAGGCATTACCTTGGAAGAATGTAAGCTCTTTGAGGGTAGGGATAGTGAACTCTTAGAACCTAACAAGATACTTGGCATAGGTGCTCAGGAATATTTGTTGAATAAAGCACTGATATGGTAAATGAATAAAAACACAACTGCAAAATCAAAAGTTTCTGAAAACTAGTTTTCTTCCTATGAAATTTGGGTATCTCATTCAAATATTGGAAATTCCATTAAGTTTCTGATTTCTTAACTCAGCAGTTATAGCAAGGCTTTCAAAACATCTAATAATCAAGTACAATTTACAAACCTGCTATTTGGCAACCTCACATATTTAATTATTTGAAATATTGGCATAATATTCCATATTTCTTTTCCTTTTGTACCTAGTATTAAGTATAATTTATTAATGCTACAAATATTTATTGAGCCCCTACTATGTGCCACACACTGCTCTAGTAATAGGGGTTCAGTTCCTGCTCTCAGATAAAGAATAAAGTCTATTATTTTTCTTTTATAGTATTCTTATTTGTATAATGAGTAATTTTATTTACAACAGCAGGAGCTTTAATTGCTATTTAGAAATGAAAACATTTTCAATGAAGTTTGTTATTTCTAATTTATTTTATGGTACCAAGTATATATTTTGTAAAACATTGAATCTAGTTAAAGGATAAAAGAATTAAGTATCTTCTCATTTCACAACTTAAAGCACCTCTTATAAATATGACCTTACACTTTCCACAAGATATGTTCTTTAATACAACAAATACTACAAATATCTTTCTTTGGCATTATCACTTATACCAACAATTATTTTTCTGACCTTCATAAGTCTTAGCATTCTGTTCTGAGATTGGCAGATTTCCACAGTAATAAAAAGACTTCAAATAAGATCATATTCAATGATATCACTCCAAAATGGTGCTAATGCAGCACCCAGCAGGAGTTTCTACATCACATACACAGAAGTTAAAAATGGGCAGCACATAAACATGTGTTAGGAAGGAGTGTGCAAATGTCAATGAAAAGGAAAGCAAATCAGGATGTTATACTACTACTCATTAATGATGTTTCTTATTAAGTAGAAAAAGTAAAACACCCAAATAGGAACAACCACATAAATCAGAAATGGACAACAAATAAAATAAAAAAAATTAGCCTGTAAGACACTTACTTTCTATTCCAACTTATTATAATCACAGAGGTAGACAAGTATATGCTCAGTCAATCTGAAAGCCTATATTAGCTTTTCTCAACAGGAAGCAACATTGCTAACAAAGTGGTAAATTCAGTGTTAATGAGTGGCTTCACTGTTACCACCTCAGAGGTAAAACCTTCCATGTTCCATGTTCCACCCATCTGTTCTGGTGTTAGAGGTTCAGAGATGGAACAGACGCTTCCCATTTAAAGCAACTTCATTGGTACCCCCTGAACAGCAGGGTGACAAACTATGAGAATATCATGTCGGCTTGGAGATTGCATTCTCATTACTAGAATGGCTTTATAAGAGCTTCCATAAATTGGAATATATCAAAGTGTTTTGCTCAAAAACAGAGTATATATGTATAATAAATTTTTTAACATACAAAATACATGTAGTAAAAGAAAAGATAAAATTAAATATTGTGAAAATATAAAATGAGGTCTTTAACAATCAAAGTTTTCCTTTACATAGTGAAATGCACCTTACTTGTCTCCAATAGACTGTCTCTGCTCAAAAACAGAGGAGTCATTCTTTTTCAGAAAAAAATTTTATTAGTACATTAATATTAAAAATCTAAAAATCAGTCTAAAAATATGCTATAAGAAACTGAATAAGTAAGCTAGTATTTTAGCAACCATAAAAAATTTTCCTGGCTTAACTTTCAGAATATATTTCTAGAAATGAAAAGATAAATTCAAGATACATTTTTTCTTAACAGCATTCAAGACTCAAAGCTATTGCATTGAGATACAAAAAAGAATAGTGAATCATCAATATCTGTTGCACTGATCCAGAATTTTGACATCATAAATTATTTCCCTACATTCAGGACATTTATGGAGGAGAATCCAGGCAAGAAAACATTTTTTGACCTATAAACTAATTTCACACACTCTCGAACATATTTTTCAACAATCTCTATATAGTTAAATACATATAACAGAGTTACAAATACCAGCTTATGTCAACATAACAAAAGAAGGGACATATCTGAAGGTAGGCATTATTCATTAAGTTTAAAAAAGAGAAACTACTAAATTAAAATAAACAAATTAATGTTATATTGTTTGGCCTCTCTAAATTTCAATGAAATTGCTGTATCAATTAGAATCTTTTTATTAAATGCCTAAATACTATCACTGTGTCCTCCTCCATGTAATCATATAACTACAGAATTTTTCTTTTAACTGAATTGTAAACTGCTATTTAAAAAATTCACACACTTAATGAAAAGCTGCAAATGGAATTTAAAATCTACATAAAACACATTTCAGGTTCTAGGAAATCATAATGAGTTCTACAGCTATAACTGCCTGTAGTTATATACTACTAAGAGCATTAAAAAAAAAAGTACAAAGGTCAGATCTGTCTTCAAGATGACAGATCATCACTTATATGCCTCAAGCTAGACTTATTGTCTCAGAAATCTCAAACATCAGTATTTTTGCAAACTATCAGCACTTGCTATAACACCCTCACTACACTACATCTTGAGGTTACTACAGAAGAAATGAGGTGATAATTGCATATTAACATAATTATTCTGTAATCCCTCTGAGCAAGCTTCCTAGGTCACTCAGTAATTCAGATTAGATACAACCTTCCTGTCATCAAATCTATGCTGTCCACTTTCTGTTCATGAATAATTCTTTTTTTGATAGAAAATTAGCTTAATTTCATTCTTTTATGTACATTATTAATTGTATTTATTGTAAGTAGGTTAATATTTTGTGGGTACTTATTATATAATGCCAACCTTTGTCATGAAGTATGATTTCTCACAAAATACAGTACAGTTTGCCCTCATTTCTACATTAGTTCATTAATATCTATATTGAATAACTATAAATAAATTGTAATGTTGCCCATTAGCTGAGTTACAGTTAGGATCTGTCAGGTTTTTATAAATCCCATGTTCACTGAAATTATCCTTGAGAACACATGACAACTTCAATTAGACACATATGAGGTTGGGTCAACTGTCATTCTAACTGCAAAACAAATCTCAGTTAACTGAAACATGAGACCTAAAATTACTTCAGTATTTAAGCCTAGATATACTATACACTATATATATATACCTGTCTCACCTAGTGTACAATCAAGTGAAGACAGAGTGTACTATATATAACCATATCATCCAGGTAGTATCCTAAGCGGGATGTCACATTGACAGGAAACTCTTAAAAAAATAGTGAACAATAAGGGTATCCAGCATATAACATAATGAAGAGAAAACTTGGTATGTTTAACCAATTTGCCAATACAATTAACAATCTTCAAATGTTTTAAGGTTTGGCATATAGAAGGAATAATATATAATCAATATGCTTGAATCATAAAGATGCGGTTTTATTTCAAGATTAAGAAGTAGAAACAGGAACCATTCAGCATTTCAAAGGGCTGTTAAGAGTGAACTGAATGACTCAGCAGGCTGGACTATTTGTCAGAACACCGTAGAAGGAAATATGGCATTGGAGATTGGACAAGATATTTCCTACGGTCCTTTCTTATATGTACTATGTTTAATGTTTGGTTATTATACTATTAACACTTTACATTATTTGAATAATGAGCTAAAAACAAAAGTTAAATATATACTGCTGCTGCTAAGTCACTTCAGTTGTGTCCAACTCTGTGTGACCCCATAGACAGCAGCCCACCAGGCTCCCCTGTCCCTGGGATTCTCCAGGTTAAGAACACTGGAGTGGGTTGCCATTTCCTTCTCCAATGCAGGGAAGTGAAAACTGAAAGTGAAGTTGCTCAGTTGTGTCTAACTCTTCGTGACCCCAGGGACTGCAGCCTACCAGGCTCTCCGTCCATGGGATTTTCCAGGCAAGAGTACTGGAATGGGATGCCCTTGCCTTCTCCTACTGAACTTTAAAAATATTCTCTAAATTCAAAATTACCTGAAATAAGTTAACCTGCAATATGTTGATAAGCTGATTCTTCAACAATGAATTATGGCATTAAATGACCAGCACATTGAGGTCACAGAGCTATATGCATCATGAAAACTCCACTTACAGAGGTATTTTCTACTGACCCCACCAAAAATAAAAAATACTGGATACATAATGCTTTCTTGACAGCAGCATGTGGCACTGCCATGACGAACTAATGATCTAATTCTACTACCTAACACAAAATTACACTGAACTTATTGAAGAGTTATGTTCCTGATACCATGTATTATCCTCATTATTTAATAGGAAGATGTTACAAATAGTAAGGTACTAAGCCATAAACACCTAATAATACAAAACATTTCTTAAAGCAAAGTACACTAAATATTACACATAGTTTGACACATCTCAAGAAGCTGCTATATGGCAAACTAAAGCAGGTTTATGCAAGGAGCATAAAAGAAGAGGGCCCACAAAGGTGTAACTTTAACAACCTGGTAGAATCATATAATAATGAGAAGCAACAGTAGTAGAAAAAAATGCACACTCACAAAAGATTAATTCTGTAATGAGGAATTCTGCAACCGGAAGAGGCAAGGTAATAAACTGCAGCTACAACCAAAGGAGAGCATTAAGTCATATTCAGCACAAAATGACTGACCGTCATGTTGTTTGGGCTTTCATATATAGTTAGAACAAGGTAAGTGATCATCTCAGTTTTGACAGGGTAAAGGACACACATATTCATATAGCTCCAACAAGAACAAGTCATGTCTTTTTAAAAATTAAAATGAGTAAGTTCCTTCATATGACTTTCAAACCAATCAAACTTCTGACCACAGTTTTATATTAATAGTTAACAGGAGTCAAAAATGCATCAATGCCACACTACTAGATAATGTGTCAACTCTGTCCTCCACCAAAAGAGTGTTAAACTCCCATAAATCATTTTACTTTGGGTCCTTCAGTATTCTTCAGTCTATGATGAACTTCCTATTTCTGCTTAATTTTGAGATATTTTATAAACCCACCATATCCAATAAGTGCAAAACAAGTACAAGTGTTAGAAATCCTAGGAAGACAGACATACAATTATAAGAAGTGAAAATGTAGATAACAAAAAAATACCCAAAGTGGTAAGATTACTATTATAGATGCATATGGAATGCTTCAGAAAAGAATTCAAGGGCAAAGAGAAATTTACCATTAAAAAATTACTGTGCCTACACATTTGACAACAATCAGCAAGACACAAGGAATATGAGAAAGAAAAATTTTGAGGACAGAATCATAATCAATGTCAGATGTCTTTTTGTTTAGTGGTTATTAGAAAAGGCTAGGCATTTGTTCAAAAACTCAAAGATTAAGAATCTTCTGGACTTCCATGGCGATACAACGGATAGGAATCCACCTACTAGTGCAGGGGACATGGGTTCAATCCCTGGTCTAAGAAGATCCACATGACGCAGAACAAGTAGGCCCGTGCACCACAACTACTTAGGCCGTGCTCTAGAGCCCCAAACCCACAACCTAGTGAGCCTGCATGCCAAAACTCTGAAGTCTGTGCACTCTAGTGCTCCAGAACTATTGAGCCTGCATGCTGCAACTACTAAACTCCTGAGCCTAGAGCCTGTGCTCTGCAACAAGAAGCCACTGCAATGAGAACCCTGCACACTGCAACTAAGAGGAGCCCCACTCACTGCCGCTAGAGGAAAGTCTGCATGCAGCAACGAAGACCCAGTGCAACCAAAAAAAATAAGAATAAAGACACAAATAAAAAAGAATGTTCTAACAGCTGCTGTTGAAACTTCTACTCCAGCCACATACGATTCTACAGGATTAATGTCCACTGAAGTAAGCACAACAAAGTTAGTGACATGACTGCAAATGCAAACAACTGTGGCTTTGAAAGAATTCCTTACAACAGTTGAAGAAATAATCTGTACCTTAAAATACTGCCTGGAACACAAGAAATGTTATGTTAGTTTATTTCTAATGCTCAAACTGGAGAAGGAAATGGCAACCCACTCCAGTATTCCTGCCTGAAGAATCCTTTGGACAGAGGAGCCTGGTGGGCTACAGTCCATAGGATCTCAAAAACTTGGACATGACTGAAGCAACTTAGTAATATTCAAACAATTTTGATAACTCTTTCAAATTCAAGGCTTCACATACATACTCAACTGTACGTATATTAAAAAAATTTGTAGATTTTAATGGTTAAAGTAAAACTCATTATAAAAGTTCCATTAATTCATTTGGCAATAATATATTAATCATATTTAAGAAGCACAAAATTATTTAAGGTCTAATGGAAAGTAAACAGGAACATTTGCACATCTGGAGAATAAAATATTTCCCTGAGTTACAATTTAATTTTATTGAAAGGGAAGTTCAGATCATAAAACAATTCTGCAATAAGTACTTAACCTTTCACCTCTATTATAATACATTTAAACTCTATTAAATAAATTCAAATTTACATATATTTAGATGGGGAAGTGTCACACTTTCATTGAGAAATAGAAAAATGAAACAAAACTAGAAGTTTTATTTTCTGTAAAATTATATTTTTATTAGACATGAATTACTGAATTTACCATTTACTCAACATCGTTTTTCTTTCCTCTGAAATCAGCCTCAAGGGACTTCTCTGGTGGTCCAGTAGTTAAGAATGTGCCTTTCAATGCAGGGGACACAGGTTTGATCCCTGATCCAGGAAGATTCCACATGCCATAGGGCAACTGGGTCAGTGCGCCACAACTACTGAAGCCCACGCGCCATAGAGCCTATGCTCCGCAGCAAGAGAAGTGAAGTGAAGTGGCTCAGTCGTGTCCAACTCTTTTGCGACCCCATGGACTGTAGCTTATCAGGCTCCTCCGTCCATGGGATTTTCCAGGCAAGAGTGCTGGAGTGGATTGCCATTTCCTTCTCCAGGGGATCTTCCCGACCCAGGAATTGAACCTGGGTCTCCCGCATGGTAGACAGACACTTTACCGTCTGAGCCACCAGCATGAGAAGCCACCACAATAAGAAGCTCATACAAAGCACCTAGAGAGTAACCCTCCCTCACCACAATTACAAAAAGCCTACACACAGCAATGAAGACCCAGTACAGTCAGAGGCAAATAAATAAAATAAAATCAGCCTTCAAGATTCCAATTATCTTCTGAGAAAAAGATTCCAAAGTAACCACTACTCTATAATTATCTTCATTCAGGATGGTAAAAAATCCAAATATAAGAAATTTGCTTTCCTTAAAACAAGGTATGCACCTCTATTTTCTTCAAATATTTTAAAAATTATTTTAATTGGAGGATAATTACTTCACAATATTGTGATGGTTTTTGCCATACATCAACAGGAATCAGCTACAGGTATACATGTGTCTCCCCCATCCTAAACCCCCTCCCACCCACCCCCATCCCATCCCTCTGGGCTGTCTTGTCCCAGAGCACTAGCTTTGAGTGCCCAGCTTCATGCTTTAAACTTGCCCTGGTCTCTCTTATATCACTATCTTTAAAAAAGAAAAGAAAAGAATGTATTTTTGTGAAGGCTGCTGCTGCTGCTGCTAAGTCGCTTCAGTCGTGTCCAACTCTGTGCGACCCCATAGACGGCAGCCCACCAGGATCCCCCGTCCCTGGGATTCTCCAGGCAAGAACACTGGAGTGGATTGCCATTTCCTTCTCCAATGCATGAAAGTGAAAAGTGGAAGTGAAGTCACTCAGTCATGTTTGACTCAGCAACCCCCATGGACTGTAGCCTCCTCCATCCATGGGATTTTCCAGGCAAGAGTACTGGAGTGGGGGGCCATTTTGTGAAGGCAAATATACACAAACCAGCCAGAGTATGTTTTTACTGATTCTGTATCTGAGTTGCTAACAAGTTCTTGCTTATTATATATTCAATTCTGGAGTTTTCATTATAATACCAGAAGCATTTATTTACTGTGAATTTAAGTAACTATCAAATTTCACCAAAATGTTACAGAAAACACTACATTATATTTAGAAAATGTAAGGCTTATTAATGATCAAACATATAAATATTTTCAAACATTATGCCTTAAAAGAAATTCCTGGGAATTTCCTGGTGGGCTAGTGGTTAGGAATTGGCACCTTCACTGCCGTGGCCAGATTCAGTTCCTGGTGAAGACTGAATCAGGTTTATTCATATGGAAAAAGACTTAAGTCATGGTCAGGGTAGTAATTTTGAACCATCAGAGACAGAATGCATAATTTCCAATTTATCCAAACCATTAAACCAAAATATTATCAATAGTACACTACTGTTTTATGAAAGGTGACTGAAACAGATTTTGAGGTATTTCAGGGAAAATTCTAATTATTCCTTACACTAATCAAAACTATCAGTATTGCTGATAGTTGTTTTTTTTTTTTTAACTGCACTGTTATTTGAGGAAGATTATATGGAACACATACATATAAAAAACTGTTTCTATCAATAAACAGCAATACATTATTTCCCCAGTGCATAATTTGATTATACAGTCTACAGTTCAAAGGAAGTAGAAGGTTCTATAAAATAGCATGGCTAAGAAAAGTCTCACAGAAAAGAGAGGGTTTTAGCTAAATTTTATACTGTGGTGCTGAGACAATCACTCTTTTGAGGCAGATGTGTCTCAGTTTGAAAACCAGCTTCACAGTGTTTAGCCTTCAGACAAAATTACTCCACTTTCCTTCAACTTCATGTTGCTTTATCAATAAAATAAGAGTGAAACCTTCTGTAGGATTGTGAGGATTAAGTAAGACTATGTACATAAATTATGGCGGAAAATGAAGAACTAAAGAGCCTCTTGATGAAAGTGAAAAAGGAGAGTGAAAAAGTTGGCTTAAAGCTCAACATTCAGAAAACTGAGATCATAGCATCAGGTCCTATCACTTTATGGCAAACAGATGGGGAAACGGTGGAAACAGTGGCTGACTTTTATTTTGGGGGGCTCCAAAATCACTGCAGACAGTGATTGTAGCCATGAAATTAAAAGATGCTGACTCCTTGGAAGGAAACTTATGACCAACCTAGACAGCATATTCAGAGGAGGCAATGGCACCCCACTCCAGTACTCTTGCCTGGAAAATCCCATGGACAGAGGAACCTGGTGGGCTGCAGTCCATGAGGTTGCTAAGAGTCGGACACGACTGAGCGACTTCACTTTCTCTTTTCACTTTCATGCACTGGAGAAGGAAATGGCAAGTCACTCCAGTGTTCTTTCCTTGAGAATCCCAGGGACGGGGGAGCCTGGTGGGCTGCTGTCTGTGGGGTCGCACAGAGTTAGACACGACTGAAGCGACTTAGCAGCAGCAGCAGCAGGCAGCATATTAAAAAGCAGAGACATTACTTTGCCAACAAAGGTCCGTCTAGTCAAGGCTATGGTTTTTCCAGTGGTCATGTATGGATATGAGAGTTGGACTGTGAAGAAAGCTGAGTGCTGAAGAATTGATGCTTTTGAACTGTGGTGTTGGAGAAGACTCTTAAGAGTCCCTTGGACTGCAAGGAGGTCCAACCAGTCCATCCTAAAGGAGATCAGTCCTGGGTGTTCATTGGAAGGACTGATGCTGAAGCTGAAACTCCAATACTTTGGCCACCTCATGCAAACAGTTGACTCATTGGAAAATACCCTGATGCTGGGAGGGACTGGGGGCAGGAGGAGAAGAGGACGACAGAGGATGAGATGGCTGGATGGTATCACCCACTCAATGGACGTGAGTTTGAGTAGACTCCAGGAGTTGGTGATGGACAGGGAGGCCTGGCATGCTGCGATTCATGGGTTCGCAGAGTCAGACACGACTGAGCGACTCAACTGAACTGAACTGGTGAGATTTAATCAGTAATCAACTTCCCCAAAAGAAAAAGTCTAAGATTAAATACTTTCACTGGTAACTTCTATCATTTAGAGAATTAACATCAATATTTCACAAACTTTTACAAAAATAGAAGAGAGAATATCTCTACCTACTAACACATTCTATGAGGCTGGCTTTATCCGAAAACCAAAACCAGACAAAAATATCAAGCAAAATTGACAGACCCTTATGAAGACAGATGCAAGAAATCCACAACAAAATACTACCAAGCTGAATCCAACAGCACATTAAAAGGATTATAGAAGACATTTGCTCATTTCCTCTGCAAGAGTACAAAACAGCAACTAGCTGTTGAACAATTATCAAAAGGAGGATGACTGAAATCCACCAAAAAAAGACACCCTACATCCAAAGACAAGGAGAAGCTGCAACGAGATGGTAGAAGGGGCACAATCATGATAAAATGAAATCTATACCTGCTGGGTGGGAGACCCACAAACTGGAGAACAATAGTACCAAAGAAGTTCTCCCACTGTTGTGAAGCTTCTGAGCCCACGTCAGGCTTCCCTGTCTGGGGATCCAGCAAAGTGACTAGGCATCCCCAGGAAATCTGACTTTGACGAGCAGCAGGATTTGATTGCAGGACTTAACAGGACAGGGGGAAACAGACACTTCACTCTAGGAGGGCACAAACAAAATCTTCTGTGCACCAGGATCCAAGGTTAAAGAGCAGTGTCTCCACAGAAGACTGAAACAGATCTACCTGCTAGTGTTGCAGGATCTAATGCAGAGGCATGAATTGGCAGTGGTTTGCCATGGGGATGGGAGCACTGACAATAACAGTCCTGGGAGGTGCCCCTTGGCGTAAGCCCACCTGGAAGTCACCATTAGCCCTACCGTGGATCCTGTAGACTCCAGGGCTGGGTCACATCAGGCCAAACAATTAATAAGGAGGTGGTGCAGTGTAGTTTTTCCAGTAGTCATGTATGGATGTGAGAGCTGGACTATAAAGAAAGCTGAATGCCAAAGAATTGATGCTTTGGAACTGTGGTGTTGGAGAAGACTCTTGAGAGTCCCTTGGACAGCAAGGAGATCAAACCAGTCCATCCCAAAGGAAATCAGTCCTGAATATTCACCGGAAGGACTGATGCTGAAGCTGAAACTCCAGTATTTTGGCCACCTGATACGAAGAACCAACTCACTGGAAAAAAACTCGGATGCTGGGAAAGATTGAAGGCAGGAAGAGAAGCGGACAACAGAGGATGAGATGGTTGGATGGCATCACCAACACGATGGACAGGAGTTTGTGTAGGCTCCAGGAACTGGTGATGGACAAGGAAGCCTGGTGTGCTGCAGTCTCAAAGAGTTGGACATGACTGAGAGACTGAACTGAACTGCAGTCCCTCTCCTCAGCAGACAACTGGATTAAAGTCTTACTAAGCATGGCCCTACCCACCAGAGCAAGACCCAGTTTTTCCCATGCTAGTCCCTCCCATCAGGAAGCTTGCACAAGCTTTATCCACCGGAGTGCAGACAGAAGAAACAAGAATTACAATCCTGCAGTCTCCAGAACAAATACCACAATCATAGAAAATTAATCAGAATGCAAAGGCAGAGGATTATATCTCTGAAGGAAGAAGATAAAATCCCAGAAAAACCACGAAGATGATTGTATATCATAATTGAGTGGAATTACTCCATGAATGCAAAGGCGGTTCAATATAAGTGAAGTGATCAATGTTATATATTAATAGAAGAAAGGAAAAAAACTAAACAATCAGCTCAACAGATGCAGAAAGATCACTTGACAAAATCCAACACTGTTTCACTGTTTCACACTCAGCAAACTAGACTAGAACTGAATTTCCTTAAAATGGTAAAAGGTATCCATGAAAAACTCACAGCTAACCTACTCATCAATGGTGAAAGACAGAGTTTTCCTCCTAAGACAAGGCTGCCTGCTTTTACCTTAGCTATTCAACATTGTACTAGAAGTTCTAGGCATAGCAATTATGCAAGTAAAACAAGTAAAAGGCATCCTAATTGGAAAGAAGTAAAACCACCTATCTGCAGATGACACGATTCTACACACAGGAACGCCCTGGAGATGTTTGGTGTTCAGTTCCAGACCACTGCTTAAAAGGGAATATTGTAACAGAGAGAGACAAATTTTTGGTTTCCCAGTAAATATAAAAGTTATCATTACACTATATAGCTGACCCCTGAACAACATGGGTTTGAACTGCACAGATTTCACCTGCATGCAAATTTTTTTCAATAGTTACTACTACTATTTACTAGTAAATGCCACAATACTACATAATTCAAGGTTGGTTGAATCTGTAGAAAAGGAACCTTGGCTATGAAGGTCCAACTATAAGTTAAACTTGGATTTTCAACTGTGCAGATGATCAGCACACCAATCCCCTGGCTTTTCAAGAGTCAATTACAGTCGATTAAATGTAACACAGTATTATGTATCAAAGAAAGCAATGAAATATACCTTAATTAAAAAACATTAGTCCTAAAAATAAAAAGGTAACCATCATTTCAGCCTTTAGCAAACTGTAACCTTTTTCCTGGTAGACGGTCTTTATCTCAGTATTGATTGGGGCTGACTGATCAGAGAGGTGGCTGCTAAAGGCTGAGGTAGCTTCAGCCTTTCATGAACCATTTCTCTGTAGCATGTAATGCTGTTGGATAGTTAGAAATATTCCAAAAATTACCAAAATGTAACAGAGGCATCAAATGAGCAAATGCTCTTGGTAAACTGGTGGCAACAGACTTGCTCAACACAAGGTTGCCACAAACCTTCAATTCATAAAAAATACACAGTATCTGTAAACACAATAAAGCAAAATGTAATAAAACAAGTTTATGCCTGTATAGACAATCCAGATTACATATGCACACACACAAACTTACTAAACATATTACAGAAATTCAGCAAACTTGTAGGTATAAGATAAACAAATATAAATCAACTGTGTTTCCCTATGCCAGCAATGTATGATCTAAAAAGGAAATTAAGAAAACAATACTATTTACAAAAGCATTCAAAGTAAAATATCTAGGAATAAATGTAACCAAGAAAGTGAAAGTCTCAATACATTGAAAAATTACAAAGTATTGCTGAAAGAAATTAAAGAAGGCCTAAATAAATGGAAAGCCATCCTATGTTCATGGATTAGGAAATAAAACATTGTTAATATGGCAATACTTTCCAAAGTGATCTATAGACTTAATGCAATCTCTATAAAAATTCTATTCAAAATAGAAATAGATAAGCTGATCTTAAAATTCATATTAAACTGTGAAGGGCCCTAAAGAGCAAAAACAATATTGAAAAAGAAATAAAGTAAGAGGACTCACAATAATTTTAGAATTTATTAACATAGCTAAAGTAATCAGCATGGTACCGGAATAAGGGTAGACATAACACACCAATGGAATACATTTGAGAATCCAGAAATAAGCCCAAACATCTGTGGCCAATCGATTCTTAACAAAGGTGGAAAGATCACACAGGGAGAAAGAATAGTCTTTCAACATTTGGTCCTGGGAAAACTGGATGATCAGTTTTCATCAAAAAAAAAAGAAGAAGCTGAACCACTGCCTCATTTTGTGAACAAAAACTAAATCAAAACAGAACAACTATATAAACATAAGAACTAAAACTATTATGTTCTTAGAATAAGGCATAAGGTATGGATCTTCATGATGTTGTATTTGGCAATGAATTCTTAGATGTGACACCAAAAGCACGATGAACACATGGAGAAAACAATAGGTAACTTGGACTTCACCAAAACTTTTTTTGTGCAATGCATATTATCAAGATATATTTGATAAGGGTTTAATGTCCAGAGTATACAAACAGCTCAACAACAAAGAGAAAAAAAACAATTTTTAAAATGGGCACAGGACGTTATACAGACATTCGTCAAATGAAGACAAACAAATGGCTAACAAGACTAAGATGTTCACCATCTTGGTCATGAAGAAAACAAAAATGAAAACCACAGTAAGATACTACTTTACACCCATAGGGCTTTCCTTGTGGCTCAGATGGTAAAGAATCTGCCTGCAACGCAGGAGACCCGGGTCCAATCACTGGGTCAGGAAGATCCCCTGGAAAAGGAAATGGCAACTCACACCAGTATTCTTGCCTGGAGAATCCCCTGGACAGACCATGGGGTTGCAAAGAGTTGGACATGACTGAGAGACACACGTATCAGAATAGACAGCTTAATTAAAAAAAAAAAACACACTAGAAAACAACAAGTGTTGATGTGACTGTGGAGAAACAGAGACCTTATACACTGCTGGTGAGAAATGACACAGTGCACCTGTTGTGGAAAACCATCTGGGTTCTTAAAAAAAGGTTAACATAGAATCACCACATAACCCAGCTATTCAACTCCAAGATATATATCCAGGAGAAGTGAAATTTACATACACACAGAAAACTGTACATGCACGTTTACAGCATCACTATTCATAACAGTCAAAAAAAAGAAACAGTGCATACTACAACTTGGATGAACCCTGAAAATATGCTAAGTGAAATAAGCTAGACATCAAGAATCATTCTACAATTCCTTTCATTTGAAATAGTGAGAACAGGCAAATCCATAGAGACAGAAAGTAAAAAGTACGTAGTGATAATGGAAGGAGGGAATTGGAAATGATTACTTAACGAGTACAGGGTGTTGAAACACCTTTAAAATGAGAGAGCTGGTGATTGCATAACACTGTGAATATACTAAATACCACTGAATTGTGCACTTAAAATGATTAATTGTATATTATGTAAATTTCACCTGAATTTTAAAAAAGATAGCAGTCATAATCGGATAAGGCAATGGCAACCCACTCCAATACTCTTGCCTGGAAAATCTCATGGATGGAGGAGCCTGGTAGGCTGCAGTCCATGGGGTCGCGTTTCATGACTGAAACGACTTAGCAGCAGCAGCAGCAGCAGCAGCAGCAGAATGCTAGGTTGGTAATTATTTTCTTTTAACTAGGCTATTAACCCTTTGTGTTATGGCTTCTGTTATTTCTATTGAGAAATTAGTTGCTAGTCTCATCAATACCTTCCAACCAAAAGGACCAGCAAAGAATACCTGTAGTTGAACATGGTTTTTGTTTGTTGAAGTGAGATATTCCTCATACTAAGGGAATTTGGGGCTGTCTTTTTAAGAGGGTATAAGAAACTATTATAGGATTGGACTTTGGTTGGGTAATTATAGAGAAGATCTAAGGAAATAGAAGTTTGCTCTAAATTAGATCTTGTCAGAACATGGGCACATATTATGACTGCTGCTGCTGCTAAGTTGCTTCAGTCGTGTCCAACTCTGTGAGACCCCATAGACAGTAGCCCACCAGGCTCCCCCGTCCCTGGGATTCTCCAGGCAAGAACTCTGGAGTGGGTTGCCATTTCCTTCTCCAATGTGTGAAAGTGAAAAGTGAAAGTGAACTTGCTCAGTCGCATCCGACTCTTCGCCACCCCATGGACTGCAGCCCACCAGGCTCCTCCGTCCATGGGATTTTCCAGGCAAGAGTACTGGAGTGGGGTGCCACTGCCTTCTCTGAACCTAGCATTCTAAACAGTAAAGAAAAAAAAAAAATCATTCAAAAGTGAAAGTGAAATACAGAATATGACCAGAAAACAAAAATGAGAATTTCCCAGCACAAGTCTACATCAAAGTATATACTAAAGGGAGTGTTCAAAAAAGGGAAATGACTGCAGACAGGTAAATCTAAACCAGATTTAAAAGCTAAAATCTAAAACAATACAGTCTCATGTGCTTAAAATATATATGCAGTTGAACACAGATGAATATCATAGCAAATAAGAGCAAGAGGTGACAGGGTGAGTAATGGAATTCCTCACATTATCTGGAAAGATATAAGGTAATTTAATTAGACTCTTATGTCAAGGATGCATGTTGCAATCTCTAGGGCAGCAGCTCCCAAAAGCATGCTCTGTGGACCCCTGAGTATTTCTATCAGGAGAGTCTCAAAATCATAACTATTTTCATAATACTAAAGACATTATTTTACTTTTTCACTCTCATTCTCTCACAGGTGTACAACAGTTTTCCAGAGTCCATATATAATAGACTTCTGATAACCCAACAGATTAAAGCAGAAGCACGTATGAAAATCCACTGTCTTTCATTAAGCTAGACAAGAAAGCAATTTGAAATTAAAAAATGTACCTTTCTCACTAAATTTTATTTTAGAATGTGTATTTTTCACAAAATTGTATTATTTATGTTAGCATTTAAAGGGACATTCTTGCTCTCCAAAACAAACCCATTACCTGGCCCTAAATGTTAACTGTGCCGAAGTTGAGAAACACTGATACAATCACATTAAAAATTTTTTTTAGAGTTTAAACAGATCTTAAGAACACAGGGTTTGAAACTCAATGACCTAATAAATGAAAGAATTATATGACATTCATGGATTGGAAGATTTAGTAACATAACGATGCCAACTCTTTCCCAATTCAATTTCTGTAAAACTGATTATTATTATTTCTGTAAAACTGACAGCAAAAATGTATATGTAACTCCAAAGTGCCAAGAAGAACAAGGTAGGAAAACTTTCTTACTGAACATAAAGACTTGTTATAATGCTATGCAAATTCAAACAGCATAGCTTTGGTGCAAGGGTAGATAAAGCAGACCAAAGGAAAATGAAAAAAGAGCTCAGAAACAGACTCATACATATATGGTCATTTGATCCACGAGAAAGGTAGTATTGCAGAGCAGCTGGGAAACAGTCTTTTCAACAAATGGTGCTGCATAAAATATATATCCATAAGAAAAAAGAAAAGGTGACCTCTATACCTCATATAATACTCAGAATGAATTCCAGGTATCAGATAAATCTAAGTGCATCATAAACAATATACAAAATAATATACAATAATCAGTTCTAGGTAGAAAGTAGGAAGCAAAATAATAAAGCCTCTAGGACAATGTCCCTCAACCTCGGCACTACTGACACTGGGGCTAAGTTAACTGTGTAGAATATATAGCATTCTGTGGATTGCAGAATGTTTAGTTGCCAACCCACTAGATGCCTGGAATACTCCACCCACTCAGCTGTGAAAACTAGTCTCTAAACACAGCCAAATATCCTACCCAGGGCACGGAAGGTGTGGGATGAGGGTGGGGGGAATTGTCTCTATTGAGAACCAGTTCTAGAAGATAACATAATATCTTCATATTCTTGGAGCACAGAAAGTCATCTTAATTAGACACAAGGAACAGTGACTATACATGAAGACAATGATAAAGTGGACTATATTAAAATTAAGACCTTCCTTTCATTAAAGGAAAGGGCTTCCCTGGTGGCTCAGAGGTTAAAGCGTCTACCTGGAATGCGGGAGACCCAGGTTCGATCCCTGGGTCGGGAAGATCCCCTGGAGAAGGAAACGGCAACCCACTCCAATACTCCTGCCTGGAGAATCCCATGGAGGGAGGAGCCTGGCAGGCTACAGTCCACGGGGTCACAAAGAGTCGGACACGACTGAGTGACTTCACTTTCACTTTTCATTAAAAGGTAACATTAAGAGGGTGAAAATCAGGAAAATGGATATATCTTTCTAACAAAGGATATGTATCTATCTAGCATATATAAAAAAGAAAACCTCCTAAAAACAGAAGGAAAAGAACAGAAACTCCAACAGGAAAAAGAGGCACTCATAGTCATAGAATATGTAACTCATATAAATCAGTAATATAGAGAACTAAATAGTAACAATAATAAAAAGGAAGATGTCCAAGCAGCCAATAAATTTAAGAAAAAGTACTCAATCTCATTTAGAATCACAGAAATGCATCCTACAAAAGAACTAAAATTAAAGAGGCTATTAATGCTAAGTGTTGGTGAGACTACAGAGAAATAGGAACGTTCATATTCTGTTGATGGGATAGGTAGGAACAATGACTCTGAAAACAATCCTTATATTATATTCTAAATTTGAACATATACACACAAATGACCCAGCTATTCTACTGGTATATACTACTGGTACATACCCCACATAAATGTTGCACATGTACCTCAAGAAACATTTGTAAGAATGTTCATGACAGCATTATCTAATCCAAATGTCCAAAAGCAAAAAAGATGGTGATTGGACAGTATGAGGGAGCTACAGCCATATGTATCTGATAACATACATGAATCTCCCAAACATAACAGAAACAACATAATTACTATATAATTTTATTTTTATAAAACTCCAAAAACAGGTTTTTAAAAAGTTTTATTTTTTGAAGCCAGGTAGTGGTTACTCCAAGAAATAGGAAAGGGAGAGTGCTTGGGAAAGGAAGCGTAGGAGGCTGCAGGCAGTATTCAATTTCTTGAATCTATAGTGGTCATAGTGTTTACTTTGTGATGATTCATTCAGCTGTAAACTTTGTACAGTTTCCTTTATGTATTACATTTCAATTTTTAAAAAGACATGGAGGGTGGGGAGGAATTCCCTGATGGTCCAGTGGTTAAGACCTGCCACTTTCACTGAGAGGAGCAGGGGTTTGATCCCTAGTCAGGGAACTAAGATCTAGCAAGACGCACATGTGGCCAAAACATAAAAGACGTGGGGCTTCATCTTTTATATGCTGTACATGCAACCCACAAAACAATAATTACACAAATATTTTAGCTATTACAGTACTACATATCAATTATTTAAGAGTAAAAATCATGTCTGGAGACATCATAACCTTCCATATCTTACACGTCAAGATCCTTTGCCTAATTAAATAAAACAAATAAAATACATTAAAAAGGACTGCATGAGTTTTTAGTATGTTGAAGGGAGACAAAATATATTCAAGTTTGTTTTCCTGTATGTGTCATTTATTTTGATCACCTAAAAAAATCTAATTTCTTAGCTTTACATATGACAAAATAAAATACGTGTCTTGGAAAATATTAATATTAAAGGAAAGTTGAAGATGTTTGTTTTTTTAATATTAAAAAATATATTTTTATAACATTTAAATACATAGAGGTTTAAGGCAGAATATAAATAATGCCTGAGCTAAAGGAGGTTTCTATCAAAAATTTGCATGCTTCCCTCACCATCAAACTAAGACTTGGGTTGTTTTTATATCCATACAACATTTTAATAAAATGTAGTTTTACAACACCAATTATTATTTTATTTACAAAATAAGAATTAAACATTCATAATATTAAGTTGCTTAGTATCAAATAGAGCCCCTCTGAATTTAATCATTTAAGTGAAACTGCATACAGCACACAATCTGATTCAATTTTAAGCCAAGTAGTGCCACCAAGTGGTAGCCAATTCTTTTTTCAAAACACCACTGTGAAGCAATAGAAAATGTTATACTGGAATATAATACTGGTATGGAAAAATCAATCTTAATAAACTAAATAAGACTGTGAAATACCTTAGTATAAAAGTTTAAAAACAAAACAGGTCAATCTTTTAAGAAAAAAGTTGTATGTATTACTGCAATGGTCTTACACTTTCAAACTTGTATTTTTCACAGAAAGTAAGGAACTGTGAATATAGGGCTGCAGACTTCCCTTGTTGTTGCTTCTTAAAAATTTTTATTGGAGTAGAGTTGATTTACAATGTTGTGTTAGTTTCAGGTGTATGTTGCTTGTTTTTTAATTCCATATTTTCTTAAGAGACTTATATTGCTCTAGAAACTAACAAAAACACACCCAGTAAAAGACCTGAAGGTTTCATAATCTGCTACACTGTGACTCTGGACTTTAAGTACAAACTCCCTCGCCTCCAGGTAAGGGAGTCGGGGCTGAAAGATGGATCCAAAATAACAGTGAATGATTTAATCAATCATGCCTATGTGATGCAGATTCTGTAAATACCCAAAAGGATGAAGTAAAGAGAGCTTCCGGGCTGTTGCACACATGGAGGTGCTGAGAGCAGAGCAGCTAAAGCATGGAAGCTCTGTGCCCCTTTCCCACATACCTTCCTCTATGCATCTTTTCCATCTGGTTGTTTCTGACTTGTATTCTTTTATAATAATCTAGTAATCCAGAGAGTAAATAGATTTCCTAAATTCTGTGAGCCACTCTATAACAAATTAACTGAAACCGAAAGAGGGGGTCCTGAGAAGCTCTGATTTAGAGCCAGTTGGCCAGGAGAATAGGTAAAACCTGGACTTGCAACTAGCACCTGAAGTCCAAGGACAGAATCGGGATAACCTCCAACCTGTAACCAAACAGTCCGCAGCGGAGATGACAACCTGGGCTTGCAGCTGGCCTCTGAAGTGTGTGTGTGTGTGTACTGGGCAGAGGGAGAGTAGTAGTCCTGTAGGACTAAACTCTTACTGTAGAATCTGATGCTATCTCTGGGTAGATAGCGTCAGGACTGAATTGAATTGTAGAACAATAACTGGTGTCTGGAGAAATGCTTGGTGGTATGGGGAAATCCCCTCCCCACACACTGGAATTAAGTCCAGAATTTTAATAATAGTATTTTAATTTCCTGAACTATTACTAGCAAAAGAAATAACTAAATTTTAGTATAAAGTTAATGTTTAAAATATCAAAGTGATAAGTGTTTACGTAGTTTTTGTCCAACCCAATAATAATGCACTTAGTCCTAGACCACATCTCCCAAACACTCTCCATTTTCTCACTGTACCTCACCTACACTGGCCTTTTTATTATTCCCTGACCAGGCCCAACATACTTTGCACTTAGCACTTAATGTTCTCTGCCTGAAGTTCTTCCTCCAAATCTATGTGTAAATCCATTTCTTCAGTTCCAGTCATCTCCTTCTCAGTTCTTCTTAGATCATCCTTAATAATACAGCACTCTTAGTCACTCTTTATCCCCTTATCTAATTTTACTTTTCTTCACAATACTTAGGGCTTTCCTGATAGATCAGTTGGTAAAGAATCTGCCTGAAATGCAGGAGACCCCGGTTTGATTCCTGGGCTGCCCGTTTCAGTATTCTTGGACTTCCCTGTGTCTCGTAAAGAATCCGGCTGCAATGTGGGAGACCTGGGTTTGATCCCTGGGTTGGAAAGATCCCCTGGAGAAGGGAAAGGCTACCCACTCTAGCATTCTGGCCTGGAGAATTCCAGGTATTGTCTATGGGGGTCACACAGTCGGCCATGACTGAGCGACTTTCACTTTATACTTCTTCATACGTACATCACCATACTTACAAATACCTGAAAAATTATATAGTTATTTGACTATCTGTTTCCTCTTCCCCATTGAGGGTAGAGGCTAATGTTCCCTGGCATCTAAAACAGTCCTTGAAGTGACTACTTTGTGGTCTACCATAAGCAGAATTTTACAAAATTAATGCATCTGTGCCTTCTAATTGGACTTGTTGGTTCATTTCCAAATAATTCTTTACACATATAGGCAAAATGATCTTTTCAAGCTTATTACTCTTCTGTGGAACATGACATTTCCCCCTCTACCAGGACATAGTCCCAAATCAGCTAAAATGTCTACACTGGGTCCTGCCTGTTTCCAGTTCTGTCACACACTCTCCTCCTAACAGTTCTTCGGGATTCAACCACATTGGCCCTCTCAAATTTCCCAATATCTCCCATCTCATCACAGGACCTCTGCAGATGCAGTTTCTTTGGTCTTGAATTCTCTGCTCTCCCTCACCAAGCACATAAATTTAATTAACCTTAGCTCATAATCTTTCAGATCAAAGCTCTAAATATCACTTACTCTAGGAAGTTTTCCTCAAACACTCTATGTCAAGTTCCTTTATCATATGCTTTTGAAGAACTGATCCTTTCAGAGCACTAATGTCTTTCAAATATTCTACTGATTATGGTATAGCCCCCAATGAACTGAGGCAAGAGAATGTGCATCACGTCTTCTGTTATATATGCTGTGTTTTTAAACGAGAAGGTGCGTGAATACTGATAAAGGGATACAGACAAAGCAAGCTAACTGTAAGTGAACAATAAAGTTTCAGCAATCAATTTTGGAAATTAAAGCAAATTTTCTTTTTATTAACTTCAATTGTCTTCTCTAGTCATATTGCATGTTTCTAGGTAGACTCTCCCTGGCCATCATTGCGTACACAAAAGATAAAACCCTTACTGAATATTTCTACTAACAATTCTACCGTTTCAACTAAACATGAATAATATAAATCTCCACAACATATACTGTCCTATCATTAGCTTTCAGGGCCTCAGTTCAGTTCAGTTGCTCAGTCGTGTCTGACTCTTTATAACCCCATGAATCGCAGCACGCCAGGCCTCCGTGTCCATCACCAGCTCCCGGAGTTCACCCAGACTCACGTCCATCGAGTCAGTGATGCCATCCAGCCATCTCATCCTCTGTCGTCCCCTTCTTCTCCTGCCCCCAATCCCTCCCAGCATCAGAGTCTTTTCCAATGAGTCAACTCTTCCCATGAGGTGGCCAAAGTACTGGAGTTTCAGCTTTGGCATCATTCCTCCCAAAGAAATCCCAGGGCTGATCTCCTTTAGGCTGGACTGGTTGGATCTCCTTGCAGTTCAAGGGACTCTCAAGAGTCTTCTCCATCACCACAGTTCAAAAGCATCAATTCTTTGGCGCTCAGCCTTCTTCACAGTCCAACTCTCACATCCATACATGACCACAGGAAAAACCATAGCCTTGACTAGACGGATCTTAGTCAGCAAAGTAATGCCTAAATAGTAACTATCTCTGGATTGAATTGTATAAATCTGGCATATAGTACAAATATTTACTGTTTCCGTATGACAATATCATAAATGGTAATAGGTCAAAATGCATTTTTAAAACAAATTTATATCATAAATGATATAAAAGACTACAACTCTCTCGAAGATTAAAGTACTTTGTTCTAAGTCCTTTAATATACCTCTCAGATGACACAGATGCATACCTAACTACCAGAGATAACTGCAAGGTACATATCTGACTTGATGCCTTACATCTTGTTATTACACTCTAGAAGAATGGTTAAAAATTCGTTTAAAAAATCCAAGTAATTTCACTTAACTCTTTAATTCAGTTATAAAACAGAACATTTGGAACTTACTGTTATAGACTAAATTATGTCTCCAGCCCACCTTCCTCCATCATATACTGAAGCCTTAAGCCCCAATATCTCAGAATTTAGCCGTATTTGGAGACAGGACCTTTAAAGAGGTAAGTAAGTTTAAAAGAGGTAACAAGGGTGACTCCTAATTTACTCTGGTGGTGTCTTTATGAAGAAAGATTAGGACGCACAGAGAGACATCAAAAATGTACTGCGCACAGGAAAACAAAAAGGAATCCCTAAAAAACTGTACTTATGTAAACCATAAGGCAAGAAAAGAAAGAACAACCTGAGAAAACATATCAAAAATTACTTCACATGTAAATAATCTAAATATATCAGTCAAAAGAAAGAAGATGACAGATTAAAAGAACCACAACCCTACTATATGCAGCTTACAAGAAACTCATTTGAAATTCAATGACATAAGTAGGCTGAAAATAAAAGAATGGAAAAAGATATGCCATGCAAACATTAATAGCTGGTAAAATATTATCAGAACAAAGAAAATTACCAGTGATCAAGAAAACACTAAATAATAATAAAATGATCAACCCACCAGGAAGACAATGATCCTAAATGTGTATATACCAAACAACAGAACCTTGAAATACACTAAACAAAAACTGATAGACAGGAAAGAGACAATCCATAATGGTTGTAGAGACTTTAACACTCTTCGCCCACAACTGATACAACCACTAAAAAGAAAATCAGCAAGAATAAAAAAACTCTGAACACCATCAACCAGTAGGATCTAACTGACATACTTAAAACACTACCAAGCAACAGAGAAATACATATTTTATCCAATTGGCTATGAAACATTTATGAAAATAGACAATATCTTCAGCAATAAAATAAACCTGAACAAACTTAAAAGACTGGTAATCAAACTAGAAACTAGTTCCAGAAAAATAAAAGGGAAAATCCCAAATAACTGAAAACTAAACAAAATACTTCTAAATAATCCATGGCTCAAAAATTCTCAAAAAAAACTTAAAAAGAGAACTTAATGAAAATAGAACTTGCCAAATGAGATGCAGCTAAAGCAATGCTGACAGAGATATTTAAATTTGTACCATGAACTGCTAAATTTTAAAAGAAAAAGGACAGATATATAAATCCAAAGCAAGCAAAAAGAAGGAAATAATAAATATAACAGCAGAAATAAATAAAACTGAAAATAGAAAAATCACTGAAACAAAAAGCTAGTTATACCAAAAAAATCAATAAAATTAACAAACTTCCAGCAAGAATGATAAAAATTTTTAAAAGACAAAAATGATCAATTTAATAATGAAACAGGAGATAACACCATATAACCTACAGACACTATAGCAATTAATAAGGGCGTACCAGCATATTAAAAAGCAGAGACATTACTTTGTCAACAAAGGTCCGTCTAGTCAAGGCTATGGTTTTTCCAGTTGTCATGTATGGATGTGAGAATTGGACTATAAAGAGGGCTGAGCGCAGAGGAGTTGGTGCTTTTGAACTGTGGTGATGGAGAAGACTCTTTGAGAGTCCCTTGGACTGCAAGGAGATCCATCCAGTCCATCCGAAAGGAGATCAGTCCTGGGTGTTCATTGAAAGGACTGCTGTTGAAGCTAAAACTGCAATACTCTGGCCACATCATGCGAAGAGCTGACTCATTGGAAAAGACTCTGATGCTGGGAGGGATTGGGGCAGGAGGAAAAGGGGACCACAGAGGATGAGATGGCTGGATGGCATCACCGACTCAATGGACATGGGTTTGGGTGGACTCCAGGAGTTGGTGACGGACAGGGAGGCCTGGAGTGCTGCAGTTCATGGGGTCACAAAGAGTCAAACACGACTGAATGACTGAACTGAACTGATGAAGAACTTTACAAAACTAACTTTAACAATTTGATGAAATAAGTCCAATATCTTGAAAAACCAACATACCATAACTCATTCAATATGAAATTAATTTTAAATAGCCCAACAGCTATTAAGGGCATTGCATTTAAATTGTAAAATTCCCCAAAAGAAACCTCTAGGCCAAGAAGATTTCATTGGAGACTTCCAAACTGGAAAATTAGTTTAAATAACACTGGAGACTTCCAAATTGGAAATTTATTTTAAATAACATGAGCATATCAACTGAAAACCTGACACTCATTCATGGTAAGAATTTTCAGCATGTGGAATAAAGGGAAACTACTTCAATTTGAAAAAGAGCATCTAAGAACACCTACAGCTAACATATACTTAATGGTACAAAGCCTAAAGGCTTTCCTTCTAAAATCTTCTAAACCAAGAAAGAATGTCCAATCTTACCACTCTAATTCTACATATCTACTGGAGTTCTAACCACTGCAAAAAGGCAAGAAAAGGAAAAAAAGCATATACATTGGCACATAACACCTCAATGCCTACACAAAAAATTCCAAGAAGTAGACAAAAAAAACTTGTGGATCTAAGAAGTGAGAATAGTGAGGTCACAGAATACAAGATAAAACACACACAAATCAATTGCAGGATGTTAGTTACAATGGAGTGATGGCTAATTCTATGTCAACTTGGCTGGGCCATAGTGTCCAAATATGTGGTCAAACATCATTCAGGAAATTTCAGTGAACGTTTTATATATGAAATTCACATTTAAATTGCTATACTCTGAACAGATTATCTTTCATAATATGAGTGGGTCTGACGGGGGAGCCTGGTGGGCTGCCGTCTATGGGGTCGCACTGAGTTGGACACGACTGAAGCGACTTGGCAGCAGCAGCAGCATCTAATCAGGTCAAGGCCTGGATAGAATGAAAAACTGACTTCCCTTGAGCACTAGGGAATTCTACAGCACATGGCCTTTAGACTTGAGCTCCAACATCTGCTCTTTCCCGAGTCTTTAGCCTGAAAGTCTTCAGATTTGAATTGTAATATTAGCGCTTCCCTAGGTGTCCAGTCTGCTAGCCTACCTTTTAGACTTTGGACTTCCAGCCTCATTTTCAAATGAGCTAATTTCTTGAAATAAATCTCTTTCCATATACACACACACATTCTCTCTCTCTCTCTACTGGTTCTGTTTCTCTGGAGAATTCTGATGAATACAGTAAGGAAATTCAACTCTGACAAATACAGTAAAGAAGTTCAAGGGCCTGTCCTTTCAAAGATCAGAAGGAAAAATAAAATAAAATAAAAAACCTAAACTGTCAGAAACAATTTTTTCCAAACTCTGGAAAACAGTAAATGGATTGAAGCAATAAAGTAAATGCTGAATCAAGAAAAACCAATTTTAAAATGGTAGGAGATGGAGAACGAAATGGCAAACCACTCCAGTATTCCTGCCTGGAAAATCCCATGGACAGAGGAGCCTGGTGGGTTACAGTCCATGGGGTCGCAGAGTCGGACACAACTGAGCTCACAAGCATAGATGGAGCATATCTGATACTGTAAGTTAGCTCTATGAACTTGCAGTACATCCTCTTCTAGCTCAGAGACATATCCAGAATTCTATTACATTAAAAAAAAAAAAAAATGCTCCCAAATATCTATCTTTAGGATGACAAAGATAAAATAATGGCTCCTCAAACTCATGATATTTATTTCTTGTGAGTCAGTTCAACTGATCCATTGATTTTTAAATTAGGATTTTAATTTAAAATTAAAATAAATTATAAATTTAAAATTTAGAATAAAAATGACTTTAAAAAAATGGTAGGAGAGCTTTGTGACATTTAAACTTAGCTTAGCTCCAACCTCTTGCACAGCAAAAGTCAAAAAGACACTACTCAGCATTATTGTTCTGAGGACCTGGTTCTCCAAAGAATAGAGCAGACATTGTTCCAAAAGAGGATGTATAATTTACTTTGGCCAGTCTAAGGGTTGGATAAAAGACTGAAGAAATGTCTATCTTTGTTTCATCTAACTCAAAAATGCCTCAAAACAGAAAAGCAGCAAATCAGAGGATGTTAGAAAGATTGGGAGGAAAAGCTGAAAAGAAATACATTGGTGAAGAGAGCTGTGAAAAGTCTGTGGATAAAACTGGGAATCCAGAAACTCATGCCAATGCCTAGAGCAGAATGCTAGTTCAGAAAAGACCTGAAAAAACCCTAAGCTTCCACCTCTAGCTAGTTTTCAAGCTCAATGGGAACAGGAAGTGAAAGCTAATGCAGAGTTATAAGTAACCTGGCTAAGAATTGGAGAAGTAACTAAATATAAAGTCAATCTGCAATGACTGGAAAAAGTTTTATCTTCTTACATTTTGTTTCTCTATTTTATTTTTTTCCCTTTTCTTGGTTCCAGGCATTTTAAGGAAATTTTTGTTGGACCAGCAGGTGACCGCAAACTAAAGGAACAGTGACTTCAGAGACACATGACAAAAATACAGTTGAAAATTTTAGAGAAATGATATAAACCAAATTAAATCACAACAAGAAGCCATGAGAGAAAGGAACCTGATTTCTAGAGCTACCACATTATGTTACTTCAAAAGTCCAACTTTCAAGAAAAAAATTACAAGGCATGTTGAAGAAACAAGAAAGTATGTCCCATTCAGAGGGAAAAAAATCAATAGAAATTGTTTATGAAGGAACTTATTGGACGAAGTTTTTAAATTGGCAGCATGCTCAAAAAGATCAAAGAAATCATGGTGAAAGAACTAAAGTAAACCAGGAGAACAGTGTGTCAATATAGAGAATGTCAATAAAGGGAAATAAATAAAATAAATACTTATAAAAAGGAACTAAACAGGAAGTGCACTCGGCAGTCCTGTGGATCTGTCTCATTTCAACAGTGCTTGGACAGAGAGACCCAGGGATGCTCCTGTGCTCCAGCCTCTGTCCACCCTCTAACTGTTTTTCCATGTGTAACCTTCAGAAGCTGTCTGTGATCACCATGACCAGCCACCACTTTTTGAGCTTAACTCATTACCCATCAACCATGAGTTCCCAGATTCATCAGAATTATTTCACTGAGGTGGAGTCTGCCTTCAACTGCCTGGTCAACATGCATCTGTGAGCCTCCTACAATTACTTCTCTCTGGGCTTCTATTTCAACTGAGAAGATATGGCTCTGAAGGGTGTGGGCCACATTTTTCACAAATTGGCCAAGGAGAAGCAGGAGTGCATGGAGCATCTCTTGAAAAGGTAAAACCAGCATGGCAGTTGCAACCTCTTTCTCGACTCGCAGAAGCCATCTCAAGATAAGTGGGGTAAAACCCAGGACGCTATGGAAGCTGCCCTTCTCATAGAAAAGAACCTGAACTAGGCCCTTTTGTATCTGTGTGGCCTGGGTTCTGCCCGTGCAAACCCCCACATCTGTGACTTCCTGGAGAACCACTTCCTAGAAGAGGAGGTGAAACTCATCAATAAGATGGGTGACCCCTTGACCAACCTCTGCAGGCTGGCTGGTCCCCAGGCTGGGTTGGGTGAATATCTCTTCGAAAGGCTCACCCTCAAGCATGACTAGAAGCCTCTACAGCCCAGTGGCCTCTGAGGAGCTTCCCTCATATCAGGGCTGCTTGAAGGCCCTCTCTGCAGCCAGTAGGCAACATTCTAATACCCTGGAGCCCTCTCAAGCCTTGGACCAAATGGAAACAGTAACACTCTTTGCAGCAAAAAAAGAAAAAAAAAAGAACTATAAACCAAAATTCTAGGGCTGAACAATAATTAAATTGAAAAATTCACTAGTGGGCTTTCACAAGTAGATTTGAGCAAGCAGAAGAAACATACAGTGAATGTGAAAGTAGGTCAACTGAAATTATGCAGTCTGAGAAGTAGAAAAAAGAACAAAGAGAAATGAACTGCAGTTAAGAGACCCATGGACATTACCAAGTGTATCAACACATTTATAATGAGAGACAAAGAAGAAGATGAGACAAGAGGCAAAAAGAATATTTCAAAAATTAATGGCCATAAACATACAAAACCTGAGAAGCAATGAATTTAATCAAACAAGAAACTCAACAAAATCCAAACAGGATAAATACAGAGATCAAGAGAAAGTCATAGTAATATAATACTGTCAAAATCCAAAGACAAGGAATGAATAATAAAAGCAGCATGGAGAGGCAGCGGTCATATACAAGAGGTCTATATTAAAATTAGAAGGTAATTCCTCATCAGAAACTATGGAGGCCAGAAAGCAATGACATGATATTTACCAAGTGCTGAAAGAAAATACTTGTCAATCAAGAATTCTATCCCTAGAAAAATTATACTTCAAAATTGAAAGAGGAGGTAAGACAGTTCAAGATTAAACGCTGAGAAAGTTCATCACTGTTAGATCTACCCTATGAGATATGTTAAAGGGAGTCTTCCTTAATGTCTGGACTAAGAATTTTACATACAAACACTAGTTGATTATTCAGCAAACATTTATTAAGTTCCTCTGTGCTAAGAGCTGCTCCAGACGGTGAGTATACAATAGTGAATGAAGTAGGCACAGTTCTACTGTGACATATATATACCTTTTTTCTTAACAATTTGCTGAATCACAATTAACCTAAAGACTTCATGACCATTTTAACCTAAACTGTTACACAGGCAGGAAAATACTTACATTATCAAATATCAGAATTCACATTTATGTATTAGACACTGTTAATGGAAACCCAAGATTCAACATGTTTAATATATCCTTAGGCTGTTCAAGTACCTTTGGTAAGACTACTGCAATCAACAGTATGATTAATTGTTCATTATTGATATTAAATCTTGTTTAATTAAGAATAAGCACAGACCAGAATCTCTAATAAAAATACCAGCTCATATATTTATACACAGCAAGTCATTTTCAAAAAATTTTAGTTCAACTGAATTATTTCACATACAAAGATGCTTTGCAGAGCTATCTTACAAAGAGATATCAAAATAAAAAGTTAATTTTTGAGATATTATGAAAACTTAATGCTGATGACTCTCAGATCTCTTTAAGTTACAGGCCACTTGTAACTAACTGCTACATGACATTTCCACTCACATGTCTCAAGCTACTTAGTGCTCTTCAAGCTCAATATAGCTAAAATTTCACTCTTATTCTCTATAAACCTGCTTTGTCTCCACAGTTCCTATCTGTGAATATTGTACTACTGCCAGGCCAGAAACATAAGATAATATCCTCAACTCTTTCCTTACTCTCCTAGCACCAAAATTTCATTACAACTAAACACCAAAGTTGACTTATTTTCTCATCTAAATCTCTCTCAAAATGAATTACATCTATTCCATTACCACCACTCTAACAGGAGAGCAGCCTCCCCCTACAAACTAGTCATTGTGATTCCAATCTAGTTTCTCACTAATTTGTTCTCTATTTTAATTCTTCACATTTCAAAAACCCAGATCTGACCACAGTACTTCCTCATACCTCATACTTAAAACTCCTTGAATAGGAGTCTGATAATCCAAATTCCTTAAAGTGGTTTGTAAGACCCTCAATAAAATAGCTCATGTAACACATATATGAAAAAACGTCCACGAGGTATCGGTAAACAGTCAGAAAACAATGCAGAATACATACCAGCCATTTATGGGGAGTATGGTGCTGAGTGAGAGGAGAGTTTAACTCCTTCTTTTAAGCATTTCTGTACTATCTGCTCACACATATAAGCAAATGTGGCTTTTAGATACAAAATAAAGCTCTGAAAATACGAAATGTTACCTAGCAATTTATCTGGAGAAGGTCTGATGTATATTGTGCAATCTTATTTAGAATGAGAAACAATTTTATTAACTAAAAAGTTTCCTTTTTCACAGTACAAAAATGGGAAGCACATCTACAATGCTACTAAAGAAAGGAAGCACAGAAAGGTTAGTTACAGAAATAAAGCTAATATAAGACATTCATAAAGAACTTTAAATCTCTGGATTCAAGAATTATGCAAAATGAAAAAGCTTAGCACTATCTGACTGTGTTAAATATTGAAGTACAAAATGAAAAGGAAGAGTCTGAACCTGAGGGATATCTATCAGCCTCTGAGAAGAAAAGCTGGTCTAAAACCTCTAGAGACACATAAATCAAGCAATCTCAAGAGTAAACTTTTATCAATAACAAAACTAAACATACTTCACATTCAGGGTGAAATAAAAGAAACAGCCAAGGTTCTACATTCAATAAGAATCTATGTCTAAGAAAAATCCTTACAGATAAGAAGACTGAAGGAACAGCATGAGATGGGGTATTGACCCAACCCTGTGTTCAAGCTTAATGGCAGAAGCTGCAGAAAGAGAAAGCAACAAATTGATCCCAGTGGGGGAGAACCTCTCCTTCCTTTGGACTTGCTAGAAGGCAATAAAACTTCAGGCATAATAACCCCCCAGGTGACTATGATAGCCAACCCAACTAGCCCAATTTCAAACCTCAATTAAGAAAACTAATGCAAAATGCTTTAAATTTTTTTAAAGTTTTATTTAACAAAGTAAAATGTTTATATAAATTACCAAATATAATGATAAGACAAAATCTGTAAAAATACTTCTCAGCAAATAACAAGCTTCCTAAGCCACAGGAATCAATAATGTTATTACAATTCCAGACTATGATTCAATTTTTTTCCTCCTCTCCAGTAGCTTTTTACCCTCAGGAACATGAGGAAAACTTTTCTTCACTTCTTAAAGATGTGATCAGGATTTCTAATCTTCTATTTGTATTAGTCTATCTAGTAGAAACTTACAAAGAAAATATTAGTAGCAAACACTCCAATTTCCATAACATGTATTAATGCCTTTATTTGGAAAGAAATGAACAATGACACTCAATATTCCTTAACATCTCGACTAAGAACATTATTAGCCATTTTATTCCAACTGGACTGAAAGAAGACTAGGAGGATATTTCACTTCTCTTTCCAAAATGCCTATCTTCAGATTGCCTTCATTGACTCCTTCTTACAGTCTAACAGCAACTGAAGTGCAATGCCTTCATCCCATTCCAGCCAGTACTCTGAACCCTTATTTGATAGAGAGAGAAATCTATTGGCTGTTCTGTGTGTAACAAATCACTAAGTTCACACAGCATTCTGACACTGTGCTACTAAGATAAATAAAATACAGATGGTTCAATTCAGTTCAGTTCAGTCGCTCAGTCATGTCCAACTCTTTGCGACTCCATGAATCACAGCACGCCAGGCCTCCCTGTCCATCACCAACTCCCGGCGTTTACTCAAACTCATGTCCATAGAGTCGGTGATGCCATCCAGCCATCTCATCCTCTGTCATCCCCTTCTCCTCCTGCCCCCAATCCCTCCCAGCATCAGAGTCTTTTCCAATGAGTCAACTCTTCCCATGAGGTGGCCAAAGTACTGGAGTTTCAGCTTTAGCATCATTCCTTCCAAAGAACACCCAGGGCTGGTCTCCTTTAGAATGGACTGGTTGGATCTCCTTGCAGTCCAAGGGACTCTCAAGAGTCTTCTCCAGCACCACAGTTCAAAAGCATCAATTCTTCAGCGCTCAGCTTTCTTCACAGTCCAACTCTCACATCCATACATGACCACTGGAAAAACTATAGCCTTGACTAGACGGACCGTTGTTGGCAAAGTAATGTCTCTGCTTTTCAATATGCTGTCTAGGTTGGTCATAACTTTTCTTCCAAGGAGTAAGCGTCTTTTAATTTCATGGCTGCAATCACCATCTGCAGTGATTTTGGAGCCCTAAAAGATAGTCTGACACTGTTTCCACTGTTTCCCCATCTATTTCCCATGAAGGGGTGGGACCAGATGCCATGATCTTAGTTTTCTGAATGTTGAGCTTTAAGTCAACTTTTTCACTCTCTTCTTTCACTTTCATTAAGAGGCTCTTTAGTTCCTCTTCACTTTCTGCCATAAGGGTGGTATCATCTGCATATCTGAGGTTATTGATATTTCTCCCGGCAATCTTGATTCCACCTTGTGCTTCCTCCAGCCCAGCGTTTCTCATGATGTACTCTGCATAGAAGTTAAATAAGCAGGGTGACAATATACAGCCTTGACGTACTCCTTTTCCTATTTGGAACCAGTCTGTTGTTCCATGTCCAGTTCTAACTGTTGCTTCCTGACCTGCATATAGGTTTCTCGAGAGGCAGGTTAGGTGGTCTGGTATTCCCATCTCTTTCAGAATTTTCCAGTTTATTGTGATTCACACAGTCAAAGACTTTGGCATAGTCAATAAAGCAGAAATAGATGTTTTTCTTTACCTCTCTTGCTTTTTTGATTATCCAGCGGATGTTGGCAATTTGATCTCTGGCTCCTCTGCCTTTTCTAAATCCACCTTGAACATCTGGAAGTTCATGGTTCACGTATTGCTGAACCCTGGCTTGGAAAATTTTGAACATTAATTTACTAGCGTGTGAGATGAGTGCAATTGTGTGGTAGTTTGAGCATTCTTTGGCATTGCCTTTCTTTGGGACTGGAATGAAAACTGATCTTTTCCAGTCTTGTGGCCACTGCTGAGTTTTCCCAATTTGCTGGCATATTGAGTGCAGCACTTTCACAACATCATCTTTCAGGATTTGAAACAACTCAACTGGAATTCCATCACCTCCACTAGCTTTGTTCATAGCAATGCTTTCTAAGGCCCATTTGACTTCACATTCCAGGATGTCTGGCTCTAGGTGAGTGATCACACCATCGTGATTATCTGGGTCATGAAGCTCTTTTTTGTACAGTTCTTCTGTGTATTCTTGCCACCTCTTTTTAGTATCTTCTGTTTGTTAGGTCCATACCATTTCTGTCCTTTATTAAGCCCATATTTGCATGAAATGTTCCCTTGGTATCTCTAATTTTCTGGAAGAGATCTCTAGTCTTTCCCATTCTGTTGTTTGCCTCTATTTCTTTGCATTGATTGCTGAGGAAGGTTTTCTTATCTCTCCATGCTATTCTTTGGAACTCTGCATTCAGATGCTTGTATCTTTTCTTTTCTCCTTTGCTTTTCACTTCTCTTTTCACAGCTATTTGTAAGGCCTCCTCAGACAGCCATTTTCCTTTTTTGCATTTCTTTTCCATGGGGATGGTCTTGACCCTCAAAGAAGTCACAGTCTAGTAAAGAAAACAGAGTACTGTGGAATGGACAGGTCTGGCTCAAACGACAAGATGATGCGATGCTTGAGATGAACTATTTCAAGAGATAAGCTGACAACCAGGAGAAAATATATTGACAGTTGGGGAGACAAGAGGGTGGGGGAACAATGACAACATATACATGGAACTAAAACTAAGAATATAAACATCATGCTTAGTATTCAGATAATTCTAGAATAGCTGCAATGAGATAATTATATAACATGTTATGAGTTTACATTTTACTGTGCAGGTGATAGGGGACAAAGGAGGAGACAACTAGTGGAAAGAAAGCAATGTAGAAGTTGGCAAGTGAGGTCAGAAACATGGAGAATACAAGAAACAAAATTATAGAAAAAACCTAAATTTATGTTAACACAATAGAATATTACTTAGCAATAAAAAATAATAAACTACTAACACAACAACATGGATGAAACATTTGTATTGAATGAAAACAGCCAGATATAGGAGTATATATTATATAATTTTATGTACATAAAGTTCAAAAACAGGCAAAATTAGGCTATACTGACAATTTAGAAATATGCTCACCTTGGGGGAAAGGCTACTGGATTGGAAAGCAAAGAGCATGAGGAACTTTTTGAGACAATAACAGTGTTCTACATCTGAAATTACACAGTGGTTATACATGTAAAAAATGTATTTAGCTCTACACTTTAAATTTTCCACATTTTACCATACATAATCTAAAATGTAATTTAGATTATAATTAAATTTAAAAATGTAAATTTTAAAATAATTTTAAAATGTAAATTATACCTTAACAAAAAAGAAAATGCATATGTAATTGTGCTGGAATAAAATGGTGGTGCAACAGTAAAGAATCTGCCTGCCAATACAGGAGACACAGGAGACCTGGATTCAGTGCCTGCGTGAGGAAGATCCTCTGGAGGAGGAAATGGCAACCTACTCCAATAATCTTGCTGGAAAATTCCATGGACAGAGGAGCCTGATGGGCTACAGTCCATGGAACCACAAAGAGTCAACATGACTGAGCAACTGAGCACACACAAAACCAGAGTTAGTTAAAACCAGTGTCGTCCCATAAGCAATATCTAACTTGTAAGAAATCAGAATAAACACCCTAATAGACACTGTATTCAACTAGCTTCAGAAAGATATATAGGCAAGTGTTCCTTATAATAAATGCTGTGAAAATAGTTTCTTAAAAAAAAAAGGAAATAGTTCACTATTAACCAAAAAATAAAAACTTTCTAGACATCAGTATCTACCTTTAAGATGTACTGTAAAGACTAATAAGGCATGAGAAGCACTTAATATAGTATTTTCCAAATTACCACTATTATTACAGCATAATACTAATAAAATGGAAATGTCCCTTCAAATTATGACTAAACCACTAATTGAGAATACACTATTTAACTGCACATTACTCAACTACAGCACTTCTCATCCTAGGCTTTTTTTAAACCACTGAAATCAGCAAGGTTTTGACAGCTGGAACATCTAGTTAGATTCAGAAAGACCTGAGTTAATTTTAATGTAATCAAAGTATTCTTTTTCATCTGTTTATATCCTGAAGCCATGTTCACTTACCAACAGATTAGTAAATGTATCCTTTTAACATCTTAATTTATATTATTAAAAAAGCAATCTTTCACATATCAGACCAAAAGTACCTGATCACAATTCAATTTTCTAAAGTCGACAGTCTTAAAAAATTAAAATAAATATGAATGCTAAATAAGAAGTCATTCAGTAGAAATACAAAAAATACTAAAACAATCATTTATAACTCTGAACATTACATTAATGTAAAAAGTCATAATCTGACAAATTTAAATAACTGTGGAAGTGTTCTGTTAATGGAAATAAGAAAGTAAATTTTACAAAAGCAAAGATGACTCAAGAAGTTTAAGAAGGGAACACTGAAGAAATCTAAGCAAATCTCTTATTGAGCTGGATTCCAAGTAGCTAAACGAAATATCAACTTGATTTTTGAACATGTTTAAGGGTCACTGGAAACCAAATACTTCAGTTAATCACAACATAAAAAGAGGAAAATTAAGAATGTAGTTCTACTATTTGACAGCTGTTTTTGACAGTGTTTTTACTTCCATCAAATCAAATGGACCAAGTGCATCAAAAAGCTGTTTCTTTGTATTTCAAAATTTTATTTAAAGACTCATTGCCTTGGATTTGGAGGTATGCTTTTTAAACATAAATTTTTGTATTATTCCTATTTTGATTTGTAATATTTAACAAAGTCATCTTCTACTTACCTAGATTTTGTCTTATTAACATCTCGCTGCAAGAACACTCTCATTCGAAATTAAATCAAACCTGAAAGAATACATGTAAAGGCAATCATTTAGTTTTTCCGCTTCAGGTATGAATAATTTTATCTATGATATACTATTTTTTAAATTAAAAACCATAAATTATTACAGTAACTTTCAAGAAACTATTGCCAGCTACCTTTACTTGAGGAATAATTATCTATTCAAATGAGAAACAATCCTCTTAGTGCTCTTGTTTCCATTAATATTAAAAGTATGGCAAATAATAATTAAAATATTTCTGAATAAAACACACACTTCTATCTATGTCAATGCTTATCTAATATTACATACATGCCAAAAATACACCAAAAAGTTTAAAAAAGAGAGGTCATAAAAGTATATATTAATAGTAGCCATAATAATGGCTAATATTGATTAAACATTTACTAAATGCCAGGGAAGATTATTGTAGAAAATAGTGAATATTGATACTCTCTTGCTTCCTCAATTTAACCTTCAATCCAGTATAATGTGACCTTTAGTCTAACACTCCACTGAAAATTTACTTGTCAAAAATCTACCTACCCCTAATTTTATCACACTCCACAAATTCTAAAACTCCTACTCTGAATTCTACACTTCAGCTTTTGCCCTACCTGAAAATCAGCTTGTTACTCTTCTGAATTTTTATTCTGTCATCACCACAGAATACTAGATTACTCACCTAGATTACTGTAACTGTTGTATTTCTAGACTCACTATGCACTCAATTTATCCTTCCCAAATGCTATAAGTAATCATTTTCCAATGGCTACCCTGAAGAACCACATCTATGGCTCAAGTCCTTATCAGTGACCTCAGTCTCATCTCTCTCTAATCTTTACTCTCTTCCTCACTTCATGTTTCTACAAAGCCCCTTCAACTCCCAGAAGAGCCCCTAAGCTCTCTCAGCCTTTCGCATGGTGAACTATACTTTTTATTTTTCCTTAACCTTGCTAACACCCTTATACTAGTTTCTCAATATTTAGTTTAGTCACCCTGGCAGATCCTTCTTTAATTTCTTCAACTATGTAAAGCTGTGTTTCTCAATTACAACTAGTGATTTCTCAAATAGCAACTAGTGATACCTCTATATAAACTGTTTACTTGTGGGTTTTCTGAGCTACACTGTGGACACATTGACCAAAATAATTAACTTATCTCACTTCAGCACTTTCACTGGATAGCACATAATAAAAGCCTAACAATGTAGTGTAGGCAAAATGGAAGATTAGGAATTTTACATTGTATCCCCACATGTACATAGGATACAGAAGGTAGGAAAGTAAAATTCAGTCTAATGAATTTAATTCACATGTTTAAAGACTAGAGAAAAAATTCCTATCATTTCTGGATGTCAGTAACATTACTTTATAAAATGACTACATCTAAGTAAACATACAACCGACAAGAATGAGCCTGGTGCAACCTTTTATTGAGTAAATGAATTAATTTCACTGAGGAACAGTACTAAGATTTGGTACTACATGTTTCTATCTCTACAGAAAACAGTTTGTGGATGATAATGCTAAACTAATTTAAGTGTTACCATTAAGCAGAAAAAACATTGGAGAGGAAGGTGAATATGGTTTTAACATTAACAATGTCTACAGTCTAGAAAAGTGGTTCTCAAACTTCAATGCACATGGGAATCACCCAGAAGGCTTATTATGCAAACATGGCTAGGCTCTACTCTCAGAGTTCCTGATTTAGCAAGTCTAAGATTGTGACAGTGAAAATCACTCAGTCCTGTCCAACCAACTCCTTGTGACCCCACAGACTCTATACAGTCCAAGGAACTCTCCAGGCCAGGATACTGGAGTGGGTAGCCTTTCCCTTCTCAAGGGGAATCTTCCCAACACAGGAATTGAACCCTGCATTGCAGGCAGATTCTTTACCAGCTGAGCCAGAAGGGAAGTCCAGCTGACCATTTTGGATTTCTGAAGTTCCTAAGGTCATGCTGATGCTGATACTTCTTGGACCACCCACTGAGAACACAGACCTCCAGTTTCTCACATAATGGTTAGAAGAGATGAAAATATTCTGCCACCACTGCCACCAGCCTTCACCCACCCAAAACTGTATAGAGACCTATTACAAACTAAACCATAAATCAAACTGAGAACATCAGAAGTCTACTATGAGATGCTCAGTATGATAGGCTAAAAAATGGTCCTACAAAAGATATCCACATCCTACTCCCTCAAGTCTGTGAAGTTTATTTTATATGGCAAGAGGCAAAAAAAAGTCTTTGTAGGTGTGATTTACATTACAGATTTTGAGATGGAGAGACTATCCTGGATTATCTACATGGGCCCCAAATGCAATCACTTATAAAGTGCGAGACATGGGAAAATTTTACAACACACAGAGAAGGTGAAGTCAGAGCAGAGAGATCAGAAAACACTGGCCTTGATGACTGCAGCCACAGCCAGGAATTGGGACAAGGAAAGGAACAGATTCTCCTATACAGAGAGCATCACTGATGACACCTTGACTTCTGCCCACTTCAGACTTCTGGCTTTCAGAACTGTGACAGAATTAAATTTCTGTTATTTCAAGCAATATAGTTTGTGGTAATTTTTGAGAGCAGCCTAGAAAATAAACTTACTGAAGATGGCAAGTTCTCTGGGAGATAAAATCAGAAGCACTATATAAAACTTGTTACAGACTGGACTGTGTCCCTATAAAATTTGTAGGTTGAAGCTCTAACTCCTAATAAAATTTATATTTGGAGACAGGGCCTGTAAGGAGATAATAAAGGTTAAACAGGGTCATAAGGATGGGGCCCTAACCCACTATGACTGGTGTTCTTACATTAATTAACAAGAGAGAGATACCAGGGATATAGGCCCAGAGGAAAGGCCCTGTGAAGACACAGTGAGAAGACTGACATCTGAAAGGAGAGAGGCCTCAGGGGAAACCAAACCTAACGATCAAATCTTGGACTTTCAGCCTCTAGAGTTGTGAGACAATAAATTTCTGTAGTTTAAGCCACCTAGTCTGTGGTCTTTTATTACAGTAGCCCTAGCCAACTAATACAAAAAGATATGCATGTTTTCACAAAAGCATATATAAATATTACACACAATAACTAATTTTTTGAATTTGTGTGCTAGTCACTCAGTCGTGTCTGACACTTTCCAACCCCATGGACTGTAGCCCACCAGGGTCCTCTGTCCATGGGATTATCCAGGCAAGAATACTGGAAAGGATAGTCATTCCCTTCTCCAAGGGGATCTTTCCAACCCAGGGATTGAACCCAGGTCTCTTACATTGGCAGGCTGATTCTTTAACAGTTTAACAGTTTAATTTCTTTATCTTGCTCTGTTCACAGTCATATTTCAAAGTCTGGGAAAAACTCACTTTTAATTGTATTTGTTCCTCAAAGAGACAAACCCAGCCATTATAAACACTATCTTGTTTAAAGGGAGTATCTTATAAGGAAGTTTGATAGGAAGTAGGCTTCCCTGGTGATTCAAATGGTAAAGAATCTGCCTGCAATGCAGGAAACCTGCATATGATCCCTGGGTTGGGAAGATCCCCTAGACAAGGTCATGGCAACCCAATCCAGCATTCTTGCCTGGAGAATTCCATGGACAGGGGAGCCAGTGGGCTATAGTCCATGAGGTCGCAAAGAGTCAGACAGGGATGAGTGACTAATACTAGACAGAAAGTTCCCTTTAAATCCATACCTAAAGTATAATATAATTAGGATATTCTTTAGCTGAATACTGGAAGAAGATACAGAAAAAACACTTAAGTAACTGATAGAGCTGGTTTTATCTCATAAAGTACATTTTAAGAGAAAGCTGCAAACTAAAATGTCAAATATATCCTCCCTAAAACCCACAATCCCACTCTAATCATGAGAAAAACATCAGACAAATTCTGATAGAAGAAAATCCTATAATATACCTAACCAATATTCCTCAAAACTGTAAAAGTCATCAAAAATACAGTCTTAAAAAGTCTAATGAGAAATGACAACTAAATGTAATGCAGTATCCTGAATGGGATCCTGGAAGAGAAAAATAACATTAGGTAAGAACTAAGAAAATCTAAATAAACTATGATCTTTAGTTAATAATGATGTAACAATATTGGTTCACTAATTGTAACAATTGTACCATATTAAGGTAAGTTGTTAATAATAACAATTGTACCATATTAAGGAAAGTTGTTAACAATACAGAAAACAAAGTGTCCACAAGGGAGGAAAGGTAGAGTGAGAGAGAACTCTATACTTTCTATTCAAATTTTCTATAAACCTAAAATTTCTAATAAGTAATGTCTTCATTTCTCAACTATTTTCAGTGTACAGAAACATGAACATATTTCAGAAAATTAAACACTGACAAATTAGAAACAGCTTCAGAATGAAACCCCAAATGCAAATAACAGCAAAAATATATGTAAAGTAGGCCACAAAACAAGTCTTACCAAATTTTAGACTAAATTCATGCCAACTATCTTCTCTCACCACAATGGAATGAAACTAAAAATCAACAGCAAAAGGAAAATAAGAAGATCCATAAATACAGCAAATGAAACAACTAACTCTTAAACAACCAATGGGTTGAAGAATAAATCACAAGGGAATTTAGAAAATATTCTGAAAACACAACATACCAAAACTAATGGGATACAGTGACAGCAGTTCTAAGAGGAAAGTTTATATGCTCACATTAAAAAAAGAAGATCTTAAGTCATTGGCTTAACTTTATACTTAAATAAGAGAACGAAAAGTTAGTAAAAAATGAGTTTTTTTTTAATCAACAAAACTGACAATTCTTATTTAGACTAAGAAAATAAGAGAGATTATTCAAACAAAATCATAAATAAAAGAGGGGACATTACAACGAATGCCAAAGAATTGTCAGATTACTATGAACAATTATATACCAATAAACACACAATCTATGATGACCAAATCATGAAGCACTGAAAAACCTGAACAGATCTATAACTAGGTAAGGAGACTGAAGCAATAATCAAAACCCTCTCAATGAAGAACCAGATGATTTCACTGAGTAATTCTACCAACTATTTAAGCAAGAATTCTCCTCAAACTCTTCTAAAAAACTGAACACAAAAGAACATATGCAAACTCATTTTCATTAAGAGTAATGAGATCAGCAGTATGCTGATACCAAAGACAAAGACACAACAAGAAAACTACAGACATATATGAGTATTTGCAAAACTCAACAAAACACCAGCAAACTGAATGATATTCACCATGACCAAATTGGATTTACTCCTGGAAGGCAAGGATGGTTCAAGAGACAAAAATCAATGATAAAATGCATCACATTAATAGAAGGAAGGACAGAAACCATGTGACCATCTCAATTGATAGAAAAAACCATTTAACAAAACTCAAAATCATTTCATGTAGGAACACATAATAAACTATTAACAGAAGGAAACCACTTCAACATAGTAAAAGTCACATGAGAAAAGTCCACTGTTAACATCATACTCTAACGAAAGATTGAAAGCTTTTTCTTTGAGAGCAAAAAGGTGCTAAGGATGCCTACACTTGCTGCTGCTGCTGCTAAGTCACTTCAGTCACGTCTGACTCTGTGTGACCCCATAGACGGCAGCCCACCAGGCTCCACCGTCCCTGGGATTCTCCAGGCAAGAACACTGGAGTGGGTTGCCATTTCCTTCTCCAATGCATGAAAGTGAAAAGTGAAAGGGAAGTCGCTCAGTCGTGTCCTACTCTTCACGACCCCATGGACCGCAGCCTACCAGGCTCCTCTCTCCATGGGATTTTCCAGGCAAGAGTACTGGAGTGGGGACTTCTATTCAACACAGTACTGGAGGTACAAACCAGAGCAATTAGACAGGAAAAAATTAAAATAAAAGGCACACAAGTTAGAAATAAGGAAGTAAATTTACCCATTTGCTGATGACATGATCTTATTCATAGAAAATCCTGAAGATTCTTTAAAAATGTTAAAGCTAGTAAATGGTCTCAGCAACTTTGCAGGATATAAAAACAACACACAAATATCAGTTGTGTTTCTACATATTACGTCTCACACTTCCTCATTTCAAAACATATTACAAAGCAACAGTAAGCAAGACAGTGTGGGACTGACATAAAGTCAGACATACAAACCAAAGAAAGAGAAGAGTGAGTCCAGAAATAAACCCATGCATCTGTGGAAAAATGATTTTTGATAATGATGTTAACAGTACACAACAGGGAAAGGATGTCTCTTCAGCAAATAATGCTGGGAAACTGGATCAAAACATGCAAAAGAATGAAGCTGGATCTTTACCTAACACAATATTAAAAAATAAACTTAGATCAAAGACCTAAACATGACAGCTAAAATCCTGAGAAGAAAAAGGCCAAAAGTTTTATGACACTGAGTTTGATTTCTTGAATATGACACCAAAAGCAGAGACAACAAAAGCAAAAATAGACAAGGCAGACTACCTCAAAATTAAAAATTCCTCTTCATCAAAGGAATCAACCAACACAGTAAACAGGCAATCTACAGAATGAGAAAAAATTTTTACAAATCATATTTTTGGTAACCGGTTAAATATCCAAAATACGTAAGTAACACTTACAACTCAACAGAAATACAAAAACAATCCTATTTAAAAACAGGTAAAAGATCTGATGATGCTGTGAAAGTGCTGCACTCAATATGCCAGCACATTTGGAAAACTCAGCAATGACCACAGGAGTGGAAAAGGTCAGTTTTCATTCCAATCCCAAAGAAAGGAAATGCCAAATAATGCTCAAACTACCGCACAGTTGCACTCATCTCACACGCTAACAAAGTAATGCTCAAAATTTTCCAAGCCAGGCTTCAGCAATACGTGAACCATGAACTTCCAGATGTTCAAGCTAGTTTTAGTAAAGGCAGAGGAACCAGAGATCAAATTGCCAACATCCGCTGGATCATTGAAAGAGCAAGAGAGGTAAAGAAAAACATCTACTTCTGCTTTATTGACTATGCCAAAGCCTTTGACTGTGTGGATCACAAGAAACTGTGGAAAATTTTTCAAGAGATCAAAATACCAGACCACCTGACCTGCCTCTTGAGAAATCTGTATGCAGGTCAGGAAGCAACAGTTAGAACTGGACATGGGACAACAGACTGGTTCCAAATAGGAAAAGGAGTATGTCAAGGCTGTATATTGTCACCCTGCTTATTTAACTTATATGCAGAGTACATCATGAGAAATACTGGACCGGAAGAAGCACAAGGTGGAATCAAGATTGCCAGGAGAATTATCAATAACCTCAGATATGCAGATGACACCACCCTTATGGCAGAAAGTGAAGAGGAACTGAAAAGCCTCTTGATGAAAGTGAAAGAGGAGAGTGAAAAGTTGGCTTAAAGCTCAACATTCAGAAAACTAAGATCATGGCATCTGGTCCCATCACTTCATGGCAAATAGATGGGGAAACAGTGGAAACAGTGTCAGACTATCTTTTCGGGCTCCAAAATCGCTGCAGATGGTGACTGCAGCCATGAAATTAAAAGACGCTTACTCCTTGGAAGAAAAGTTATGACCAATCTAGACAGCATATTCAAAAGCAGAGACATTACTTTGCGAACTAAGGTCTGTCTAGTCAAGGCTATGGTTTTTCCAGTGGTCATGTATGGATGTGAGAGTTGGACTGTGAAGAAAGCTGAGGGCCAAAGAATTGACGCTTTTGAACTGTGGTGCTGGAGAAGACTCTTGAGAGTCCTTGGACTGCAAGGAGATCCAGCCAGCCCATTCTAAAGATCAGCCCTATGTGTTCTTTGGAAGGAATGATGCTAAAGCTGAAACCCCAGTACTTTGGCCACCTCATGGGAAGAGTTGACTCACTGGAAAAGACTCTGATGCTGGGAGGGATTGGGGGCAGGAGGAGAAGGGGACGACAGAGGACGAGATGGCTGGATGGCATCACGGACTCGATGGACATGAGTCTGAGTGAACTCCAGGAGTTGGTGATGGACAGGGAGGCCTGGAGTGCTGCGATTCATGGGGTCGCAAAGAGTCAGACACGACTGAGCAACTGAACTGAACTGAAACAATCTGAGTAGACAAATATACAAATGTCCAAAGAATATATGAAAAGATGTTCAACGCTGCTAAGCATAAGAAAAATGTAAATTAAAACCACGATGAGATATTTCATATCTCAATAAAATGGCCACTACCAAAAGAACAGAAACTAGTAATAGCTGGAAAGGATACAGAGAATTGCAACTCTTGTGTAATGTAGGGGGGAATGTAAAATGGTACAATTATAGAAAATAGTAAAGCAGTATCTCAAAAAATTAAAAACAGAATTAGCATACGACCCAGTAATCTTAGTTTTGGGTATATACCAAAATAACTCAAAGTACAACAGGATCTCAAAGAGATATTTATATACTCATGTGTCCTGTAGCATTATTCAAGAGATAGACGCAAAATCAATGCTCAGCAGCAGATGAATGAATAAAGGAAATGTGGTATACACATACAATGGAATATTAAGTAGTCTTTAAAATGAAGAAAATCTTGTTACATGCCACATAATTGGATGAATTGAGGACATTATGCTAAGTGAAATAAGCCAATTACAAAATAAATATTGTATGATTTCACTCATATGAGGTATTTAACATAGTCAAGGTAACAGAACAAAAGAGCAGAAAGGTGGTGGCCAAGGGTTAAGGATTGGGGGAGGGGATAAAAAATTGTGTTTTAATGGTAGAGTTTCAGTTTCACAATATAAAATTCTACAGATCTAGATCATACCCAAAAGGGGGATGCAGCTGAAAAGATAAAGAATTACAAAGTGGCAAGAGGAAACTTTTCAGATAAATATATTCATTATCTTGGTTGTAGTGATGACTACCTGAGTGTATGTTATGTGTGTGTGTATGTGTGTGTATATAAACTTATTATACTATACACTTTAAATGTGTCAATTATATCCACCAATAAACAAATCTGTTTTTAAAACCTCAATTATAACAAAAAAACAACTAAATTATAAAACAGGCAGAAGATTTGAAGCAGCACTTCATCAAAGACACACGAATGAAAAATAAGTACATGAAAACATGCTTAGTGTCACTTGTCAATATGGAAATGCAAGTTAAAACCACGAGTTATCACTACACAACTGAAATGCTAATACATACATGCAGGAAGATAAAATGGTACAATCACTTTGTAAAAACAGTATCACCATATCTTAAAATATCAAACACTTAGTAGGTGTTTACCCAAAGAAACAAAGCATATGCTCACACAAAGGCTTACATACAAATGATCTTTATTTATAACAGCCAAAAGCTGAGGGGAAAATATCCAACAACATATAAAGCCTTAAGTTATATACAATGAACAAAGTAGAATTTAACTAATGACACATGCAACATAGATGTATGTGAAAATAATCATGCTGAGTCGAAAAAAGCAACAAAAAGATCTCACAATGCACAGCTTCATCCACATAAAATTCTAGAAAATTCAGACCAATGTATCAAGTGACAGAAAGCAGATCAGTCATTGTGCATTAGGGAAGAAGCAATAAAGAGCAAAAGATTACAAAGGAGCACAAGGAAACTTCAAAAGATAAAGGATATGTTTATTATCTTGTGATGACTTCATGGGTATATACAGATATTAAATCTATTCAAAGTGCACACTTTAAACCTGTGTGATTTAGTATATATCAATTGTACTTCAATGAATCTGTTTAAAATATCACAATATGCAAAGAATAATATGCAGGGCAAAATAAAGTCAAATTAAGAAGGTTAGAATAATAATAATAAACACACAAGAAACTGTCATTTATAATTAAAAGAGTAACAGTATAATCATTTATTAATACTTACAACTGGTACTACAACAGGCATTTCAATTACCTACAACTGATAACTCAATCCATGAACATGCTTACAAAAGCCCATCAGACACATTCCATGAAACAAGTATAAGTCATCTTGACTACTGGACAGATCAATGTACTTAATTTACACTTGTCACAACTTCTACTCTTAAACACAATTCCTACTGAAATACAACGGGGAGCAATCTAGAACAAAGTAACATCAAAAATTCTACAGCATAAATCAAAAGTCTGTCTGCAAAAATAACCCCAATTCTGTACCATCCCATTCATTATTCATGAAGTACATGAATAATGCACTTGGCAATGAGACTTTGCCGTTTCCCCTACCAAGAGATGGGTTTCCTTGGTCACTCAGACTGCCTGTAAAGAATCTGTCTGCAGTGCAGAAGACTTGGGTTCAATCCCTGGGTCAGGAAAATCCCCTGGAGAAGGGAATGGCTACCCACTCCAATATTCTTGCCTGGAGAATTCTATGGAGGGAGGAGCCTGGTGGACTACAGTCCATGGGGTCACAAAGAGAGTCAGACATGACTGAGCAACTAACACTACCAAGAGATCTTTTCATAGCCCTGTTTACTCCAGGCTTGACCTTTTAAGGAAGATCAACAGAATGCAGCAAATGTCACAGTTTGCCAGTTCTGAGCTAGGCTTCAAGAGGCCATGTATGTCACTGCTCTCTTGCAATCCTGCCACTACCATGAGAACAAACCCACTCTAACCTGCTAGAGAACAAGAGGAAAGCCCAGATGTCCCACAACAGTCCATCCAGAGAACCCCCATCCAACAGAGGCAGAATCATCCTCCTGACCTAGTTCTGAATGCAGACTTAAACGAGCCCTACCAAGATGAGAAATACTGCCTGATTCATAGACTTACTCTAACAATAAATGTTTGTTTTATGTCAAGTTCTAGAGTAATTTATTACACAGCAATAGCCAACTGATACAGCAACCCTATTTTAAAGATACCATATTACTCTTATCCCTAGAAGGAGTCACTGCAGATTAACAACTGATGTAGGTCTCTCAACTTTTGAAAACAATGGGAAAAGAAGGCATAAAAGTCTTTTATTCTTTTACTAACAGTGACTCTAGAAAATATCTGTCACAGTTTGTCAGTCTCAGAGATACACAACTGAGCAAAATAATTTTAACAAGTTATCAGTCAACTACAATTTCTCATGAAATTGTGTTGCAAGGTAGTTTTACTGGATCCAAAAATACAATCAAATCTTTCAGGATATGCTATAAATCTATAAAAACTGTTACAGAACAATCTGCTTCTTTGTCCAACATTCTTTTTCCTATTTATGCTAATGGTATCTTCCTCTTAAGCTCCTGGATCAAGGGAGGAACAAAAGATACCTAGACTGATCAGAGTGCCTTTTGCTCCTAGCCACCATTATTATATCATGGATGGCAATGTAGCCAGAATGGGAAATTTGGAATCCTTCTTATGATACCTGCAAGGACTACTGGGAAAGGTATACTCTTCAGCGGAAATAATGGCTATGACAATGATGTAGATTACAGCAGGTAGTGCCCATCTTTGCCACCTCATGGAGGTAACACACTTAGGAATGAATTCACCACAGGAAAAAATCAAAGCCAAGGTATGGAGACATTATCCTATCATTTACATCCACTGATTCAAACATGTCAATTCAAATAGCTGCAATAACAGCAGAATAGGTACTATTTATCAATTGACTCACTGAGACCTACTAGAAAAAAACAGCAAAATATTAAAAACTGACAGTTTGGTGGCATCAAAAAACTAATACAACAGTAAAGAATGATCAGGCCAAGATCCAAGACAAGATGGAGACCTAGAGATACACACCTGGCACCTAAGGATGCTTTTAACTTGGGCTTATTTGCTAGTCAGGTGACGCAGTTGAGAAACTGATCACTATTTCTGACATTGCTCTAGGGCTAGTGGGATCAAACGGAGATCACAAGGTTCGGAACTGGTTAAAACCAGACTAAATGTTGCCCACTCTGTGAGTTGAGTTCCTAAAGGATTATACTCTAGTGAACCAGAAGTAAAAAAATGTTCTTGCATGCACTGCAACCCCACCTGAAGACATCTAAGTAGCCAGATTAAGAAGAAAAAAAAAAAACTCAATCCTTAACACGTAATTAAGGTAATCCCAGAATGTTACAGACTCCAGAAGTAGCATGAGCAAATAAAAATTATCTCTGGAGAAAGATAACATCATCTCAGGGCTCAGAATTGAGGCATGGAAAAGCAACTGGAAATTCAAATGGCGAAAGCATGGCAGTGAGAGAACCAAAAGAGAAATGTAACAAAAATTCTCAGGATAAACTTTGCCTAAATCACTGAATGACTGATAAAACTATGTATGCACAGAGGAAAACTGAAGAAGTTGAGGGGGAAAAGTTGACAGAGGCTGGAGAGAAAGCTTACACTTGAACAGAGCTTTACTGTGAGTATAATGTTTTTTCAACAGGGTACATTCCACTGTGCACAGTTTTGGCAGCAGAAGCTGAAGCCCTACAAGGTTGAAATGTCAGAGGACAGAATCCAAGTCCAGCAGAACGGTTGGGAATCTCTAGAAATATGTAAACCATAGCAAGCTTCAAAATCTGTCTATAAACTGCACCCAAGAATTCTAAGAACATTAAGAGTCCAGTCACTAAAACATAATTATAAAGTTCAGTTTTCAGGCAAAAACTACATGATTTGCAAAGAAACAGGAAACAGTGATCCATATTCAGGAAAAAAGGGGTGTTGAGAGATACAATTCTGAGTACTCTGAATATAGAATCTAAGTCTTAGCATATAAAGAACTCCAAGCAGCTATTTTAAGTATGAGAATTAAAAGAACACACATTCGAAGAGTTGACAGAGACTATAAGAAAGAAAAAGCTGACAAAAAAGATAACTAAAATAAAAATTCACCATAAGGAGGTGATTAGAGATGGAAGAAGAAAGAATTGGTGAGCTTGAAGATAAACCAATCAAACTATTCAATCCAAAAAACACAGAGTTAAAACTACTGAAGAAAAATTAAGAGTCTCAGAGACCAGTAGGACACTATCAGGCAGTTCAAAATAGATGAAACTCAATTCAACATGTATGTACAATAAGATGTAACAGAAAGAGAGCAAGAAGAGTAAAAAAGGTACACAATAATTTTTCCTAAAGAAATAATGAACAAAAACATCTCAAATTTGGCATAAAATATTACCTTGTAGATCCAAGAATTTCAACAAACCCAAGTATGATGAATATGAAGAATCACTTCTACATATATATCATACATAGTCAATCTACTAAAGGCCAAAAAAATACCTTGAGTGCAGCCAGAAAAAAGTGACTGGTTATATATGAGAAATGACAATGCAACTAATGGCTGACTTATCACCAGAAAAAAAGTGGATACTGGAACATCTTCATGTTCAGTGATGCTATTCTTCAAAAATGAAAAACAGGTATTTTCCAATAAACAAAAATTAGATTTGTGGCTTGCAGACAAAATAGTTTAAAAAAAAAAATGGGGAAAGGAACAAGTAATAAAAATAGTGAACAAAAAAAAAGACAGCATTCTTTTGAGAAAAATAATACAACAGTCACAATAAATAGAAAGCACATAATAAAATAATTTAAATCCTGATAACCATTAATTTATGAAATATGAATGAATTCTTATGTTATAATTAAAAGACTAAGTGTTACATGGGACTGAAAGTAAAACAACAATGATATGGTGTATACATAAAACAGCTGTAAAACATAAAGGGGAAGAAAAATTTTAAATAAATGGTTGCAGGGAGAAAACAAACCACACAAACATTAACTATAAGAAAGTTTGTGTAGCTATGTTATTAGCAATAAAAGTAGGCTTCAAAGCAAAAAGTATCACCAAAGATAGTAAGAATCAACAATGGTAAAAGTTTTAACTCATCAGAAACATGAAACAATTCTAGATTTATGTTCCCCAACCATACAGATTCCAATATATAAACAAAAAATGGACAGCAAAGCAAATCCATAACCACAGTAGAAGATTTTAACATCTCTCTCTAATAGACCCATTATGCAGAAATTAACCTGGTAGGGATGTAGACATTTTGAACAACATGATTTACAAAATGACTTAACAAACACATAAATACTGCACTCAAAAAACTGAAGATTACACATTCTTTTGAAATACACACAAAGTAATTATGAAATCTTATCAGAAACATATTAAAAAGGTATTCAATCACATTTGCAATCAGGGAAATAGAAAGTAAAACCACTAAGAGACAGTGCACCATACCCTCTAGTATGACTAAAATTAAATATTAACAATATAATGTGCTGCAGAAGATACAGTACAAAAGGAACTCTGCTGATGATTAGAAACTGCTACAAACACTTTAGAAAGAAAATGGTGAATAGCTTCTGAAACAGAACGTAAATATACTCTGTGTGCTTAGTCACTTCAGTCATGTCTGACTCTTCGTGACTCTATGGACTACAGCCCACCAGGCTCCTTTGTCCATAGGGTTCTCCACTCTAAAACCAAGCTATTAAATTCCTAGATATTTACTAAACATACAGGTGTGCATGTGTGTACTAGGAGACATGTACAAGTAAATGCACAGCATTATTTACAACTGTCTAAAAATGGAAACAAGTCAAATTTCCACCAAAAACAGAATGAACTATGGAGTATTAATATACTGTACAGCAATGAAAATTAATCAGCTACAGTCATATGCAACAACAGGACTAAAACTCATAAAACTGGAAAAGCCAGAATCTGTTTGTACAAATTTCATTAACAGAAAAAAATGTCAAAAATGTGTTTTTTGATGGCAAAAACGTGAGGCAAAAAAGTTAGTATCAGAAAACATAGGAAGGTAGTTCCCCAGCAGAGAAGGAAAGTAGAGGATCTGGCAATGTTTTAATTTTTGACAGGGGTGATTAAGCACACATGTACTTTTGAATACTTAAGTTGGACCTTTTTTCCATGTACTATTCTGAGCATTCTTTTCACAGTAAAAAATGTTTCAAAACTGAAAATATAGACATTTAAGGCTTTGGACGTTCCCCTAAGTAAAGTGTTAGCATTATCCTCCAGTAGTTTGTTTTTATTTTAATCAAATATATACAAATACATATTTTAAAAATCAAATAAAGCATGTTATGAAAAACAGAACCAGTGAAATCCCACCCCAATTTCTAAATACATTCATATCTTGATTTTTCATTTTGGATCTTATTATTTTCCTATATAAGAAAATGATTTTTATCTTCTTATATCCATCCCTCTGTAACCTCCTCCAAATTATACCACAGTCCTACTTGAAGATGGCTAACTGATTTCTTGACAAAATTGCAAAAGCGATTCAATACGAAAAAAAGTCTTTACAACAAATGGTGCTGGAACAACTGGATATATGTGGAGAGGAAAAAAAAACACTGACTCAAATCTGACACTCTATATCAGTGTTTATTTCAAAGCAGATTATAGGTTTACATGTAAAATATAATAATGTTAATCTTGTAGAAGACAGAAAAAAATCATCAGGCTCTAAAGATAGAAAAGTGTTCTTAGAAATAACAAATCCATGATCCTTAGAAATAAAATCTGATAAATTAGACTTCATCAAAACAAAATCTTTTAGTTGGTGAGAGATTCTATGCAGAGGATTAAAAAGCTAGTGACAGATTTGGAGAAAATGTGTACAAATCACCTACCTGACAAAACACTCATATCTAAAATATAAAAGTACCTTGAAAATTCTGCAGTAAGACATCATTAAAAATATCAAAATAAGGACATTCGAAAATCATCTCCATAACATGAAAAAGAAAACTGACAAAAACAGCCAACATTTTCCTAACACTAGAAATTAACCAAAGGCTTGCAGCAATCTGGGGAGAGCTTATTCAAGAAAGATGGCTAATCTTGATGAGACCAGCAAACTCAGCAGCACTGATTCTGCCCTATTCCCATCCTCCCAACACAGTAGACTTGAAACCCAACAGTCCACAAGTCTGGTGAAAGCCAGCAGCCTGGTAGTCACCCAAGAGGGGCAGAAAAGGGCGACAGTTCCTTGACTACTGCATCCTCAGAGGACTGTTCATTATTTGACATGTCTGGTGGTTTCCTGGAAGACCCCACTCCCAAAGCTATCCAAAGAGTGTACTCAGTGCAAAAAAAAAAAGCCTTTTCCCCAAAGCCATTTGTCAAAAACAACTGCAAGCAACTGTACCATGTTATAGCTGACTGAGGCACAGGATAACAGATGAGACCAACAATAGACTAACCAAGAAGTTTAAAAAGAAAAAATGGGGCTTAGAAAAGCTCTAAAATATTCCTGACAATCTACATGGTCAAATGTATGCCCAGAGCCACATACAAGCTGCAGATTGCGCACATAATCAGGAAGGGCCTGAGAAAGCCCTAAGTGCACACCTCTGGCTAACCTAGAAGCTCTGCACAATCAGGAAACAAAGGGTAAAGCTAAGTAATAAATTTCCTGGTTAACTGCTAAAGCTGTGCCCCAACAAACATACACACAGAGCCTCTAAACAAAACTGGAAAACGTACTCGTCTCAGGCACTGTCCAATTATCAGCTGACCACTAAGCTAACTGAGTAGAGACATTTCAGTAGCCACACAAGGCAAAGAATATATATTTTACAGAATTAGTTCTGAAAAATCACTAAACTAGCTAACAGCAACAAATAGTAACAAAAACAAATGCTGGGAAAGAAAGAGTATCTAATCATCAGAGCTGCCATATTATTTAAAATGTAGCCTTCAACAGCAACAAAAAAATGACATTTTAAAAATGTATGGCTCATACACATGAAAAAAAGGCAAGTGAAACTGTCTCTGAGGAAACGCAGACATTGGACTTAGTGAACAAAGCTATAAATCAGCCATTTTAAACATGTTCTAAGAACTACTAAAGGAAATCTATGTCAAAAGAACTAAAGAAAAATATAAGATGGATGTCTCACAAGCAGAAAATATGAATAGGGAGATAGAAATCATGAAAAAGAACAAAATAAAAGCCGAAAAATACAATCATGAAAATGAAAAATTCACTACAAGGTTTCAGCAGCAGATGTGTTGTACAAGAAATAAAGAGTATACTTCAGGCTAGAATCAAAGGACAATGGTGAGTAACTTGAATACACATGAAGAATTAATGAGCATGGTATCCAATGTTCACTGCAGCATTATTCACAATAGCTAGGGCATGGAAGCAACCTAGATGTCCATCAACAGATGAATGGATAAAGAAGCTGGTTTATATACATATATATATATGTATACACACACACACAAAACGGATTATGCTACTGCTGCTGCTAAGTTGCTTCAGTCGTGTCTGACTCTGCGACCCCATAGATGGAACCCCACCAGGCTCCCCCATCCCTGAGATTCTCCAGGCAAGAACACTGGAGTGGGTTGCCATTTCCTTCTCCAATGCATGAAAGTGAAAAGTGAAAGTGAAGTCGCTCAGTCATGTCCGCGAAAGTGAAGTTGCTCAGTTGTGCCCGACTCTTAGCAACTCCATGGACTGCAGCCTACCAGGCTCCTCCGTCCATGGGATTTTCCAGGCAAGAGTACTGGAGTGGGGTGCCAATGGACTATAACTCACCCATAAAAAGGAATGCATTTGAGTCAGTGCTAATGAGGTGGATAAACTTAGAGCCTATTATACAGAGTTAAGTAAGTCAGAAAGAGAAAAACAAATATCATATACTAATACATATATATGGAACCTAGAAAGATGGTACTGATGAACCTATTTACAGGGCAGCAATGGAGATCCAGACATAGAGAACAGACTTATGGACATGGGGGGCAGGGAAGGAGAGAATGGGACAAATGGAGAGAGTAGCATGGAAATATATATACTACCATATGTAAAATAGATAACCAGTGGGAATTTGCTATATGACTCAGGGAACTCAAACCAAGGCTCTGTGACAACTTAGAGGGGTGGGATGGGGTGGCAGGTAGGAGAGAAGTTCACAAAGGAGGGGACATATGTATACCTATGGCTGATTCATGTTGATGTGTGACAGAAACCAACACAATATTGTAAAGCAATTATCCTTCAAATAAAAATAAATTTAAAAAAAAGCATGGTAAAGATAACTTAATAATATAAAAGTCTAATTTAAAAAATTGTGACTTTTTTCTCCTGTTGGAGTTAAAAGCCATGGAAAAACAATTTGCATGGCACAATGAAAAGCAACAATAGAAGAAAGCCAGGAGAAAATTTTAAGACATATAGAAAACAAATAGCAAAATGGAAGACATAAATTCTACATTATTGGAATTAAATGCAAATTAATTGGGTATTCCAATCAAAAAGCAGACATTTGGTAGAATGGGTAAAAGAACACAATCCAACTACATGCTGCTTACAAGGGACATATTTTAGGAACTTCCCTGGTAGTACAGTGGATAAGAATCCACCTGCCAATGCAGACCGCACAGGTTCAATCCCTGGGCCAGGAAGATTCCATATGTTGTGGAGCAACTAAGCCCAGTGCCACAACTAATAGAGCCCGGCAGCTGCAACTACCAAGCCTGCACACCACAACTACTGAAGCCCCTGTGCCCTGAGCCTGCATACCACAACTATTGAGCCCATATGCAGCAACTACTGAAGCCCGTGAGCCGAGAGCTTGTGTTCCACAAGAGAAGCCACCACAATGAGAAGCCCTTGCAACACAACAAAGAGCAGTCCCCACTCACCACAAATAAAGAAAGCCCACACAAAGGAAGGAAGACCCAGTAAAGCCAAAAGTAAATTAATTTTTAAAAGGAGACAAGATTCAAAGAATTTAAAAGTGAAAGGACAGAAAAAGATATCCAGTGCAAACAGTAACCAAAAGACAGCTACTCTAGTAGTTATATTCTTTTCAGACACAAGACACGAAGGGGAAAAAATCATTACTAAAGACAAAGAACATTTTATAAGAAAAAAGGTTTAATTCATCAAAAATTATGGATAAACTGTAAATATATATACTCCTAACAAAGCCACAAAATATATGAAAAAGAAACTTACAGAATTGAAAGGAGAACTAGACAACAGACTAAAACAAAAACAGATGGAGACTTCTGTGCCTCACTTTCAGCAACAGAAAGAACCAGACAGGAGACCAATAAGAAAACGGGACTTAAACACTATAAACTAACCAGATCTAACAGGTAACTACAGAATACTCAAAGAAAGCAGAAAACACTTTTTTCTCAAGCGTACATGGAACATTCTCCAGTATACAGACCGTATGTTAAGCCATAAAACAACACATTTAAAAGGAATCAGATCATACATAGTATGTTCTCCAACCACATGGGAATGAAACTAGACATCAGTAACAGAAGAAAATTTGGAAAATTAACAAATACATGGAAATTAAGCAACAGATTCCTAAATATTCCTTAGATCAAAGAAATCACATGAGAAACTATAAAATATGTTGAGATGAAAACAAAAACACAACACACTAAAACTGATGAGAAGAAGTAGCAGCAGTGATTAAAGGGAAATTTATAGCTATATACATCTACTTTAAAAGGAGATATCAATAATCTAACCATCCATCTTAAGAAACCAAAAAAAGAGCAAATTAAACCCAAAGCAAACAGAAGAAAGGAAATAATAAAGATTACAGCAGAAATGAAAGAGAATTTTTAAAAATAAAAACAATGAAATCAAAAGTTGGATTTTTAAAAATACCAACGAAATTGACAAACCTTCAGGTAGGGCTTGATCAAAAAAAAAAAGACAAATTAAACAAGCTAAACCACCATCACCACACCCTATTTTATTGCGCTTCACAGCTACTGCCTTTTTTTTTTTTTAACAAGCTGAAGGTTTATAGTGACCCTGCATGAAACAAGTCTATCAGCACCATTTTTCCAACAGCGTTTGCTTACTTTGTGTCTCTGTGTCACACTTTGTAATTCTTGCAATATTTCAAACTTTTGCCACTATTATTTTTTGCTATCTTTGATCAGTCATCTTTAATGTTACTATCATAATTGTCTGGGGGCACCAGAAACCATGCTCATGTAAGACGGTGAACTTAATACTGTGTATTCTGGTGGCTCCACTGACTGTTCTCGTATCTCTGTCCCCTCAGGTCTCCCCATTCCCTGAGACACAACAATATTGAAATTAGGCCAGTTAATAATCCTAAAATGGCCTCTAAGTGTTCAAGTGAAAGGAAGAGTCAATCAATGCGGCAAGCTTCACTGTTATTTTAAGAACTTCCACAACCACTCCAGCCTTCAGCAACCAACCTCCCTGATCAAACTGAGGCAAGACCATCAACACTGAGGCAAGACACTCAACTTGCAGAAAGGCTGCAACTTGATGAATGATAATGGTTAATAGTAAAGTTTTTTAAAGTATGTATACTGTTTCTATGGAGAAAGCAATGGCACCCCACTCCAGTACTCTTGCCTGGGAAATCCCATGGACGGAGGAGCCTGGTAGGCTGCCGTCCATTGGGTCACTAAGAGTCGGACATGACTGAGTGACTTCACTTTCACTTTTCACTTTCATGCATTGGAGAAGGAAATGGCAACCCACTCCAGTGTTCTTGTCTGGAGAATCCCAGGGACGGGGGAGCCTGGTGGGCTGCCATCTATGGGGTCACACGGAGTCGGACATGACTGAAGCAACTTAGCAGCTGGCAGCAGCATGCTGTTTCTAAGATATAATGCTGTCACACACTTAATTCACTTCAGTATAAACATAACTTGTATATGCACTGTGAAACCAAAAAATTCATGTTACTTGCTTTATTGTGGTGATCTGGAACCAAACCTAACCATCTCAAAGTATGCCTGTATTACAATAAAGCCAGTTTTAATACTGGCTTTGTAACAAGAAATACAAAGGATTGTAAGGGAAGGGTACAAAGAACTGAATGGGAAGGCATAAAGTAACCCACATGAAATGGATGAATTTCTGGGGGTAAAAAAAGCTAACTGCCAGAACTGATTCAAGAAGACACTGGACATCCCAAATAACAAGAGATTAAGTGATGAAAAAACTTCCCACTAAGAAAGCAAGGACCAGATGGCTTCTCTGGTGACAGCTACCTTTAAACCAAACATTCAAAGAATTGACACCGATCCTTCTCAAACACAGGAAAACAAAATTACAAATAAATATCCCTTACAAATAAACTCACAAAAATCTTTTTTGTGTGTGTGTTTCTTAAAGATATATCATCTAGATCCTTTTGTCCTCCTGATGAACTAATTCTTCTTCAGACCTGCTGCACAGCCACCTTCCTTGCATCTCCCTGCACTATCATCATTTTCCTGTGCTAAATCTTATTTCCTGGATCCCTCCTTTTTTTGATTCACCGAATCATTCTGATAGAGCCCGGGTCCTCTAGTAAATTACTGAGAGAGAGGATGCATTTGAAGTAAATATTCTAACAACCTCATATGTTCTATGTATTTACTCCCACATTTGACAGCTTTGGGAAGGTACAGTATTAGTAGTTTGGAAATAACTTTTCCTTTACAACTCGGAGGCATTATTTCATTATTATTTTTCCAAAGATACTGAGTCCTAATCTCTTTTATATTGTCCATAAACAAAGGCTTTTAGGAATTTCCCTTTGTTTCTGATGCCTGAAATTCTATGTGTGTGTGTTTTTTTTTTCAAGTCACTATGCTGTGCATGCTATGAATCCTTTTAATGTGGAAACTCAAGACTTTTGTGGAATTATTCTTAAATAACTTCCTCCATCCATTTCCTCCCATCCTATAATTCTGATTTTTCATACGTTGAACTTGCCAAGAGTGATCCTCTAGCTTTATTTTCTCTTATAACTCACAACTCTTTTGTCCTGCTTTGTGAAAGCTCTTCTCAATTTTACCTTCCAACCTTCTACTAGAAATTTAACATCCTAAATTTCTAACTCTTCTGTTAAGTATTTCATATTCTAAATGTCTAAGAGCTTGTTTTCTAAGGATTGACTCTTCATAATATCCTTTCTCATTTCAAAGATATAATTATCCCCTTATTTCCAAAATTATCAGTAACTTTTTAAAGAAGTTTTCTTTTAAAACTTAAGTTTTAAAACTATTATAATAAAGTTTCTACCTACTTCCTCTTTTTAGTCATCCTTAATCTCATATTTTAAAATGAAAAAAGGTTTAAAATAAAAAACCTAAAAGTTGTCTAGTCAATGAACCCAGAGATTATCATACTATTATAAATGAAGTCTGACACAGAAAGATTGATACCATCACTTATATGTGGAATCTAAAATACGATACAAATGAACTCACTTATAAAATAGAAACAGTCCCAGAAACATTAAAAGAAAAAAAAATTTACAGGTTGCAGCAGGGAAGGGAGGAATAGGTTGAGTTTGGGGTTGGCAGAGGCAGGCTACTATGTATGGAGTACATCAACAGGGTCCTATATACTATGTAGCACACAGAACTATAGCCAACATCCTGTGGTAAACTAGAATGGAAAAGATTTTTTTTTTAAGTTGCCTTGAAATTCTCTGTTAATAGGTAGTGTCAATGTGAGATGATCAGTCTGATGATTTCCCTGGTGGATCCCCATCTGTTATTATCTGTTGGTCTCTCTTCCTCATCAGTTTGCTATAGTAGAATGACTCTTCCAATCTTACCTTTGGGGGCAGAAGCTTGATGTCTAGTATTTTCAGAACCAGGAGGAAAGAGGCTTGATGATTCCTAGTTTAACGTGTAAAATTCTTCTCAATTCTGTTTCTGAGTATGACACTCTTAACCTGAGCTTGCCTACTGTTCAAGAACGGAGTATCAGAGAGGAAATTTTGATAAAGGTAAGAAATATCTTCTTGGCACCATGAGGGTTGTTAATTTGTTATTAACTCTTAGACAATTCTTTTAAGGTACCTGCAGCTACTAATTCCTGAAGCACCACAGGGTTCAACAGCACTATTCTAGACCATTCTAGGCCTTTCCCACCAAAAGTAGAAAGTTGAGTTTTGTTAGTGGTACAAAGTTGCTGCTTTCCAGCTTCCAGAGTTTTACTTCTGTGATCAACTTTCCAGTTTTTTCCTTGATACCCTATGCTTTAAAAAAAATTATTATAATTCTACAAGGGGGTTGATTTCAAAATAAATGTTTAATCCACCATGTTTTAGAAGATTCATCTCACCAGTTTTGATGTGGCATGTCTTCTTCACTGTTGCTCCTTTTTAAATAGTATGAAATTTAGGCTCAAGTTTGAATAGGATACAGTTTTAATCACCCAAATAGTTAAAATCATTTTAGCTTTAACAACTAGCTTTTCTATAATGTAGTCAAAATATATTGACTTATACAATTTCTCTTATTTAAAACTTCAAATTCTCTTTGAAGCCCAAGACATTAAAAAAAAAATTTAATTCACATAAATTGGAAAAAATGTGTATTTACTGGGAACAAAGTTTGACATATACCTGTTAGATAAAGCATATTGCTATCCAAATCGTCATAGCCTTAATTTTTGTTTACTTGATCTATTAAATTCTGAGAGGTAAATTAAAATCTCCTGAAAAAGACTGATGTTACCAATTTCTCTAAAAACACTTCATGTTTCAATGCTATCTGAGTTTATCACACAAACACTCAAGCCTACTATTGTTTAGTGGTCTAATTTTTTATTAATTAAAAAAAATTCTCTTTTTCTCATTCAAAGGTTATGGACTAGAAAAGTTTTAGCCTTTGCTTGATACGAATGTCTAGTATTATTTTTGCCATTCATTTCAAACATTTGCTATTTTTACTTAGATAAAACTCTTATAAAACCACAAATATTTTTAATTCAATTTATAAAGGGGAGGAGAGTGGGAAAGAAATCTATTCCAGTTAAATTAAGAAAAAGCTGTTAGAAGGGTACTGGGTAACCAAACTTAACAGAAAGCTGGGAAATAAGGTGTGGAAAAGGAGATAAGCCAGGAGATAGTCAGGCAAGCAATATCACACCAAAGGACATCTACTTAGGATACCATTTGTATCACTCTAATGGCAATGCCACCATTAAGACATTCACTGCTGTAGTGTAAGTCTGTGATTCCACCACAGCCAGAGAGATACCTCTATCTCCATTTCTACCTCCCTCCTGTATGAGCTGTTTCAGTAGGATCAATATATATGGAATAGTCAATTTGGTTTCCTAGTTTCCATCCTGTTTAAACTGCTGGCTCTCCTTGTTTATGTTGTAATTTTTCACTGCTTATGAGCATGCAGAGGCCTATGGCAGAGAACACAGGTAAGGATGGGTCTATTTCCAGTAAGTTTGCAGCCACAAAGAGTATAAATAGGGAACTATTCAAGACTGAGGTTCAGGGCAAGGTTTTCAGGCAAGTTTGCTATTCCCAAACCACTAGATCATCCAATATTCATGGAACAGTAGACAGTTCTGCTGTCATCCTTTACCACTCTGTCTACATAGAAACTCCAATCTCAGCGATACAGATAAAAATGCTTTCTCGCACTGACAGTAGGGGACAAACTATTGTCCTTTGCTTTAGCTGATTTGTCTCAACAGGTAACTTGGATGAAGTCAAATGTACCTCCCTACTTTACCATGGTGCCAGAAACCACAGTAACTTCTTTACTAACTAAAGTTAAGCTTATATTAACTATGAGAATGGTTAAAATATAAACTTGTTATAAGACTAACATACTATCTTAAAACTCCAAGACTCTATTAACTCTATAAACTCTGTTCTATTTACTAACTCTAAAAGAGGCAGAAATATACTTTTTAAACTATATTATTTTTATATATTTCATATTTTCTAATTCATATTTTCTAATAATCATACTCATTGTAAGACAATGCAAGCATGTTCAATTGTGTCCAACTCTTCCCAATCCCCTGGACAGTAGCCCGCCAGACTTCTCTGACAATGGAATTTTCTAGGCAATAATACTGGAGTGGGTTGCCATGCCCTCCTCCAGAAGATCTTTCCCACCTAGGGATCAAACCCACATCTCTTCCATCTCCTACACTGGCAGGCGGATACTTTACCACTGAGCCACTGGGGATGCCCCTTCTAAAACAACAGTATACGTTCAATTTAAGAACCCTTAAAAACTCCAGCAAAGACAAACATCTCACATCTTAAATACCAGAAACTACTATTGCCCAGCGGGAACTACATTTTAAGGATTCCCCCAATAGGAGCAGTGCATTCACAACTGCTTCCAAATTTTAAAACAATATCTATTTCTAAAAAATGTAAACATTGGTAGTCCAGATTATTAATTTTTATTATCTTCTGTTTTCACACCAACTCCTATTCCAATTAGAATATCTCTTAAGGCATGCCTTAAAGGTACTATTATAACTCAAAACTCAACAATACAATTACAATCTCTTACTATTCATCTCAAATATTTCTACAGTTGACAGTACTAACAATTAAAAAAAAATACCACTATAGCATAACTTTCTTGGTCTTAGTTGTCAAAGTTTTTTTTTTAAAGCTCGTAAGTTAAAAAAAAAAAAAACTAAGTTTTTTAATATAAGGCGAATTTTATCTTATAGCTTATAAGCTTATACTTACACTTTTTATCACATATCAATTCAAAAACAGTCTCTACTTCAAACAAGGAAAATACTTGCATTCCACAATTCCCATCTCTGTGCTTTTTAACAAATCTTTACCCTAGCTGATACTCCCTTCCTTCTCCACCAATCTATAAATATCACTTATTCAAAATCTAGGTTAAAAAGTACTTTTCCCAGGAAGCTTTCACAGTCTTACTACACAGTGTTGATATCAGCATGTGTAAATCCAGTAATTCAAATATTTCATTATTAAGCACTCTTCAAGTTGTATCTTAATGACCTCTCTGGAGCAGGAACCACATCATTTGCTTTATATATCTGCATTCTTATCCTAGCGTGATACTAAATGAATTTTATACAATAATTAACCCAGTTAAAACAAGAGAAGGCTGGGAGAAATACAACCACAGTTAAAACGTTTTTCTGAACACAAAAAAATTACATGTCCCAAAACCAAATTCAAATATAATATTCATTTTTTCAAAACACAAACACAGAACTTTCCCTTAAATATTGTTTTTCTACACACAGAAAGTCAGGTTTTAAAGCTATAATAGCATGCTAATTATTTTGTTTGTAATATCCTAAATCTAGCCCCCAAAAGCTATTATATAAATTCTTAGTATTTTAAAGATAATAAATTTTTCAATGTCTAATCAATTTTGACCTCTATACTTCACAAATACAAAACCTACATAATGAAAGTTCACAGATGAGTTTTATTTCTTCAAGATAACAAAATTCTTCGAGCAAGAAATTATTAAGCAAACTTGGTACAAATTCCAAACAACAAAACTTCATAGAAATACTTTCATTCATAACCTCAAAAACAATCATAATCCAAACATTAATAAGAAAGTATTTTCATGTCCACATCTGCACAATTTACAAAATACATCTATTCCTCAAAACTCAGCATTCTAGAATGTGAAGATACATATTTTCATTGTTATGTACTTTTTATAACTTTATTATAAGAATACATGTTTCAGAAAAAAATCTTTCTCCCAAAAGCACCAATTGTTACACTACAATAAGGTTTACAGTGCTCAACAGTCATGAAAATCAATGCTGTAACCATTAATCCCATTCAAAAAAATTATTGAAACACAAGTAAAAACCATGATCAATAACTCCATTGCAGGTCAATTTACAAAGTGTCCTTCATAGATTTTAACATTCAAACTTTTGTGCAACTCTCTTAAGGTAGCATTCTCATTCTTTACACTTAAACTGCAAAATCTTTCTGGTTGAGATTGGATACTTGCCTGTAAATGAAAGTACAAAAATTTATTTCTACCCCTATAATCACAATCAGAAATACCTTATTAAGCAACCTGAAATGCCTGAAAGCTAACTTACATAATGCCTAGAAGCTACTAATAAAGAGGTTCCAAAAAACAGCTATATAAGGAGGCAATCCAAGACCTCTTCTACGTACTTCTTGGCTGTATGCCTAGAGGCTACTGTAATGAACACAAGCCAGACAACTATGTTACCTATGGAGGTAATTCAAATCTCTGCATTCAAAACAAATTTTGTTATAAAACCTCTCAAGGGTTACTATTAATGAAAACTAAAAAACATCTCTGATGTTGATATATATCACACTGGGAAAAAAAAGGCCTACAGTACAAACTACCTATCATCTAATTTATCTCCAAATTCATCCAACAATGCCAATAATAGTAAAGAAACAGATTCAGGCATCAACTCTCACTACACTGGGAAAGGACGAACATGCCATTAGCAAGTTTGAAAACAAGCCAAACCTATTTCTGATGATGGCGGTCAGAAAAGTGGTTACTTCTTCGAGGGAGAATTAATAGGAAGGGCACAAGGCACCTTTTTCAGTGCAGAAAATGTTCTGTACCTTGATCTAGGTTGAAGTTACTGGGTGTATTTATTTGTGGAATTTCATTTACTTGTATTCATAAGATTTGTGCACTTAAATATATGTAAATTGTATATAAGTAAAACATTTAAAAACAAGTCACCAGTAATGGTAAAATCTAAAAACCTTTTCTCAATTCTCATCTTTTCTCCATATTTCTAATTGCAGAACACAAATAGTCCCTAAACACAACTCCTTCCCACTATAAGACCCACAAGGCTTTGTTAGTATTCTGCCAGCACTTTTCTTAAACTCTGCTTCATATTAATTCACTTAAATAATAATTCAATATTCATTAACTGCTCCTGTGCAAAACACGGGATTAGGCAACCTCCAACATTTATCTAACACACAGAGAAACCAAATTCCCTAAGCTGGATTCAAGCCACCCTATTATTTGGTTTCTAATAATGTCTCCTCTTTTAATTCCCATCACTTCTTTACGGGAATGTTCTTTCCCCAACATACTCTTTTCTCAACTATCCTTAATACACAGTTCAGTTTGTACTTTATCCTTTCTCAGTACTTGTATAGAACTTACTATCTATATCTGCACTGTCCAAAACACGACTAATGAGTACTTGATTCTGGTTGGTCTGAACTGGGATGTCCTTTTAGTAGGTAACACGCTGGATTTTGAAGACTTGGTGTGAAAAAAAAGAATGTAAAGTATCTCAATAATGTGTACATGTTGAAATGACAGTATTTGGATATATGGGGTTAAATAAAATGAGTCAAAAATGTTAGTTTTACTTATTTTTTAATCTTTTAATGTGGCTATAAAAAATTTAAATCACACTGTGGCTCAACATATTTCTAACTGCCAGTACTGACCTCTACAACCTATTTATAGATTATAGATTTATTTGGCATGCACCCAATGAGTGCAAGAATTCAATATTAAGCCCATTCTTTTTATATACTAAAGATTATATATACTAAATATTATATACATATTATATACTAAAATCAACTAGCATTCTGTTGATTTAAGTGCCTATTTAATTTTAATATCAATTTTAAAGATTTTTAACAAGGAAGCTTAAGACACTTCAGAGTATAAAAATAATTTAAAAGTTCTGTTTTCATTTGGCTATAAACTGTTAAAATGTTACCTACATTTTATACATATCCATTTTGTGTTAAATGTCTCACCAGACAGTACTATTAAACTCACAGAATTCCTAATCCCAGAGTATTAGTTCTAATTAAGCTAGATTATTTTTCATCTTAGTCACTCACTAAAGAAAAAAGCAGCTTCCATTTTGACCGATATCATTGTATCAACGTCCAGCACCCAAGACAAAGAATCTTTATTTGGGGGTATGAATAAACAATGTGAGCAATAAGACACCAACTGAAATGAGGGTAGGCAGAAAAATGCTTTCATAATGTTAAGTTTCATAAGTAGGAAACAAAACTTACAAATTATATAATAAGGTAAAATGGCAGATATACAGAATGAAAGGATAGGAAGGCAGAACAGAAAGGTCTCATTTGTAGCCAAAATATACCTACATTCAAACTTGGCTGCTCTACTGTTTACTGTCTATATGACCTAAATCTGAGTTTGTTTCCCTGCATATGAAATGGGAATATATAATATAAATATATATATTATAAAGTAGCATCATTACAAGGAATAATAGATGCTTAATTAATGTCAGTCTCATCTTCCTTTCCTTTAATACAAATGATTATGTAGTGGTGACAAGATTATGGGTGACTTCCCCTGTCTTCCTTTTCCAAACTGTTGAAAGTATTTTTTAAATACTAAATTTCTAATATTTCATACTCACACCTCTCCTCATGTGAACTTAAAAAGTACTTTTACTAGCTGCCTTTTACAATTTTCTTTAAAGTTTAAAATTTGTATTGGTAGCAGAGGAAGCAGGTGGTATAAGAAAAACTTAAAGATTAGGAAATAAGTTTAAGACTAAACCAGCATAGACACGTATAAAACAAAAAGTGTGGAGAGGAAAACAGCAAAAGGAAATGCTATTTGAGGAAATTCCCCTGACTAAGTCAGACTAAGCAGTGAGAAGGTAACATTCTTCTCAATGCTGCTTCTGCTTAAGCCACTCCTCACTCTCATCTGGGGTTTATACGTACTTTACATACAAATATACATAGCCACTCTCGCCCTTCTCTCTACTAATACTCAACACCATCCTCATGGTCAAAATTTAAAGGGGAGTGAAGAAACTGAGGATGTTGTAACAAAGTAAACCAACACACTGGCTGGGAAGAACTAAAATGCACTCATTCCCAAATGCATTATTATTTTTTTCATCACTTGATAGTCATAAAAGAAAACAATTTCCTGAAATATTAACGCTGGTTATAGCTTTAGCTGCTAGAACTGAAGATGCCACACTTTGGTGACTATATTCCTTTGAGGACATAAGCCTCAAAATGGAACACTAAGAAAAGTATATAGCTTCAGATCACTGACAGGTGAAAATGTGAAGATACCATTGTTTAGTCGCTAAGTTGTGTCCAACTCTTTTACCATCCTATGGACTGCAGCCTGCCAGGTTCCTCTGTCCAAGGGATTTGCTAGGCAAGAATACCGGAGTGGGTTGCCATTTCCTTCTCCAGTCAAGTTACTGTAGCGAAAACAATTAAACAATGGTGATAATAACTATTATTATTTCAATAGTTAATATTTATTTAGCATTCATTGCATACCAGAAAGCTAAGGGCTTTACTACATGAATATGTAACATAAACTCAAACCTCTATGAAGATATTATTATTCAATCTACTCGCCTAGTGCTCACAGAGCTAGATCTTAACCCCACCAGTTTTACATCAATACTTTCTCTTTTTAAACCTTATCCTGCCATCCTGCACAAACTATTCAACAATAATTAGGATTCATCTCCCTCCCCAATAATTGTGGTGTTTTGAAAGTACTAGTTATGTTTAACATCTTCCTCAAGAAACTGATGAAAAAAAATTATGCTTTCAAGTAAAAGGGTAAATACTCTGGAAAAAAAAGGGTAAAATTTTTCATCTTTTATAAATATTAGAAAAATAATTGATATAAAACAGGTAAACACTTTAAAAACGGTGCTTTAATCACAACACTTTATTAGGCACTTTAAAATTTTAAATTATCCTTTTGACTCGTAACATATTTAGTTTCCTGACTTTGTACAAAGTCTTTTAAAAGCTGTACTTTCTCATAGATACAGAGAATAGAATGATTGCCAGAGTGGGGAAGGGCAAGGGCAAAATAGGTGAAGGAAATTAAAAGGCATAAGCTTCTAGTTATAAAATAAGTAAGTCATAGGGAAGGAGTATACAGCATAAGAAATGTGGTCAATAATATTATAATAACTTTGTATGCAGTCTGATAGTTACTAGACTTATTGTGATCATTCCATAAATGTTGACCACTATGTTGTACACCTGAAACTAAAATAATATGGTACATCAACTACATTTCAATTTAAAAAAATGAATAAAACTGTATTTTCAACCTCAATGAATGACATACATACTAAAAAGGCTAATATCTAAAACCTTATATTCATTACTCTAACCAACTTCACTTATACCACAATAGGAATCAAATTTCAAGGAAAAAATCACTCATCTATACTTTTCACAAAGTTACTCACAAAATCAAAGTTCCAAGAATTCCAAATGAAATGGGAAGGTTACAGCTTACAGACAAGTAGGGCTAAAGACTGGTAGAGGAAGAATGCAAGGGCAATTGCTTTGAAACAGTAATCTCAATAGTCTCACTTTCCCTCATCTAAGAGAAGTATGCACTGCTGCTGCTGCCTAGAATTCTTCTCTTCCTCTTGAAATCCTCTTGGAAATTCCTCCTGGACTTTTCTCCTGGAAAGTTATCTCACAGGACTGCTAACATTTCTCAGTAGTCTACCTTTTATTTTTAACTTAACGGAACAAAAACACACTAACTCCTTCTAATCACATAAGAGTTCCTAGTAAATTCAAAGAAAATAGTAACTTAGCAGTTTAGCTTCAGCAGATCTAAGAAAAAAATTAAACAGTACAGCAAGTGAGGCCCTAGAGAGAAGAATACACTTTCTTCATGTAGACTCCATCTATCTGAAGACCACGAATTGAATTTAGTGCTCTGGCTTTGAGATTTCAAGGGTTCTTTATCTTGGTATTTCATTTTGTTTTACGAGGGGGAAGAAGAGAAATACTTTAGTCAACCAGCAGGGTGAGCTAGTGCTAGAATCAGTTTGATTATTCTCAATTTGATTACTCTCAGTTCTCTCAAAATTCAATGGTGCAAATGGCACTACCAAAAGCAGCTATTCCCACATAATAAACCTAATTAAAAGACTTTACTTCTAGAACTGCTTCAGTCAGTGCTACATAATTTTAATATTTACAAAGCAGACTATACCAGAGAGATTAATAACAAAAGTTAAGAGCTTATTTGAATATCTAAAATATTACAGTATCCATCCTTTATTATTATGTTTTATAAACTACAAATTAAAAACTTAAAAAAAAACTGCTAAAACTAGTGTTCTATAAAATTAGGGCTAGGTAATTCAACATTCCAATTTCTGGATTCAGCTTGCTACAGCTAGCTGCCTTAAAATACGCCTGAAAAGCAGTCATGAGAAAAGCACCTCCACAAGAATGAGATCCCCTGCTTTCCCTTAGAATCCCATTCTGAGAAGAGCCTAAATAAGTCACCCTATATACTAGCAATGCATTTGGGGTAAAAGAAAGATGAACCTGATCTCTTCTAACGACAAATTTCTTTAAACTGTTTAAATGACAAGTAACTCCACCACTTCAAGTAACTGTCCTTGAGTCTGTATTTTCCCCTCCTGTTGCCCAGTACAGTCTCAACTCAACTACAATAAAAGTCTCCCTTTCTTATAACTCAAATGACAAATTAAACCTGCAAAAAGTTTGATGTTTGTGGGCAACAGACTACTTCATAATTACAAATAATCCAGAAGTATCCCTAATTATCACAAGACCAAAGTATATTTAAATCCACTTACATAGTGTTACAAATTAATATATTGTTTCCTAGAAGAATCAATAATTTAAATGAGCCTTAAATGATCTATAAAAGCTTTAAAACCTAAAGACAATGTACCTGTTGTTGTTACACACGATATCCAAAGATGTTAAAGATAACTGTGGGACGCCATCATAAATGATTTTGCTACTTGTTGAATTTCCTAACAGATCTTACAGATTCACTATTCAACAGTACACTAGTTAGTCTTAAGCTGCTTTTAACGTGGTCAAAGTGGCATGTCCATTTATCCAACTAAAATGCTATTAGAAAATGAAAGGCATTAGCATCTACCTCATTTCTTATGTAATAACTGGTAGTAACTGCAATTACTTCAAACTTTCCAGAAGTTTATCAAGTTACCTGTTTTGTTAAGTTTCTAAGTCAAGATTATTTTGAAAACCTCAAAATTCAAAAGCAACATTGCTTTGAAATTATCTGATATGCCTGTAATTTTGTATCTGAATTTGTTTCAGTTTGGAAGTCACTTTAAAACGTCACCATATCAACTTAAATACACATTTTCAATTACCATCACAGAATTTCTCATCAGTATAACAGTATCTAAATAACAAGTGCTCTCAAACATACTCCCTTGTTTTGTTTTATAACCATGATTAGTTGCAGATGGTCACCTCCTTATCCCAGCAATGTGACCAATGAAAAGACCAATAAGTTGGAAGTCGAGAGACAATTTTCCATTATGCCCTTAATGCAATCATCTTTGGCCCTCAAAATATCGTGAGAGGGTAATACTAGTTGTTCTCTAAGATTCCTTCTAAGCTAAAACTATATAATTCAATAATAATTTTGCTGATAATAACGTATCTCTCATTAATACAAGATTGTTCTCTATTAGGAGAAAAGTTAAAAGAGGGGGCAACATAAAACAAGGAAAATCAAAGTTTTAAGAAATGCTGAAAAGTTCAAATTTCAATTCAAACAGATCTAAAGTTAGTTATATAAGTATGTTTAACTATCCCTTCAATAAAGTAATTTAACTTGTTAATGTGACCTGGCCAAAACATTAGTTGTTTCCAAATTTTGTATTTAGAATATTACAAATATACAAAGTATGCTGTAGATGTAGGTGCTGTATAATTTTAAATTGTTAGAAATTAAAACTCACCACCACCACCATGATTGTGAAAGCAATGTAAATATATACTAGCAATGTACATTAATACTAGTCAAGGCTTCATGCTTTACCTATTAAAATATCTAAACTAAATTGTAACTTCTTTATAAACACTAATTTTTCCTTACAAATATCTATGGATGTAAATATTGGTGCCATCAAGTTTCCTGGATACTTACATATATGAACGAAGGCAAACAGCACGTTTCCTTTCTTTGAGAAATTTGAGTTGTCTATTTTTTGAAATTCTCTTTTTCTTGTGGGACCAAAACTATGTAACTAAACTACTGCAGAGAGGCAATATACTATTAAGGCAAATCTAATCTATCATCCGGATGCAACAAGCCTGGCATTAGTTAGAACTGGCCAGAATAGATGATGGTGTTTTGGTTATTTCTGCCGACGATATTATTAACTTGTATAAGAAACAGGACCATCAAGGACCTCAACTGTGTTTCTCTCGTTGAGTACTTCTCAAGGACCACACAAAATCTTAACTCTAGACATGAAAGTTCTGTAACAACTAAATTTGTATCAATGTTACTTAAACAGTTCAAGAAAAGTTTTCCACTAATGTTGCTAAACCATGGATGGATCCCAACACGAGAGTCGTCTGTGGAAGTCTCGTAACAAGAAACCGTTAGTTCCACCACCTAAGTTTCCAATCACTGAGAAGGGTCTGGGACAACTCATCTTCAGGTTCACGGGAGAAGTGGAGCACACCTGCTTTCCTCTGGCAGAGATTAAGCTCCCAGGGACACAAAGGCCAGGGAATCAGACCTGGAGAAGCAAAAAGCTTTAGCTGGACACCCACCAAGCCCCTGGCAACCCACTTTGAGCGATTTACCTCTTGCTGTTACTTCCCAGGCACCTAGCGGCATAAGATCTTGCAGAACACTGGGAGGGGAGGGCTATGCGGTCCTGGTCCCACGTTAGGGGAGGGGTGTGTACAGTTAACGCCAGAGCCTACGCTTCTGGCCGAGACGGGGCAGCCCCGAGGAGAGGGGGTTGGTGACTGCTCTCGGACCGCCCCGTTACTCAGTGCATTGCAATGGCGACCGCCAGGCTCCCCAAGCCGCCTGATCTCGGCCCCCTTCCCCCTACTGCTCACTGGCTGCTCGGCTTCATGTGACTAAACAAAACCCCCAAGTCTAGTGCCCAGCTCAACCCCTTTGTGTCCGCTACCGGATCCTCCGACGCCGCCGTGGTAAAGTGCCCCCTCCCCACCTCCGCCGAGTCCCGCCCCGCGGCGGCGACCGCCGCTCACCTCAGGTTCCGCCGCCCCCCGCGGCCGCCGCCTCCCCGAACCCGGGGCCCGGGCTCCTTGTGTAGCACCAACTCCGCCTCCTCGGCCGCCGCCGCCATCTTAGCCTGTGCAGCAAAATGCGTCCTTTTGGATGGTTGGGACCCAGCCTAGGGCGTAGCTCCCCGGGCCCGAGCGCCGAAGGCCGGGTCCCCCAAGTTCTTCCGCCACCCCCAGTCCCGCGCCGCCACAGCCCAGAGGCCCCAAACCCACACGGGTCCCGGCGATTCCGACCAAATAACCCCTGAAACTCACAGTTTGGTGCCGTGTGCGTCAAACCGGGGCGACGTTGGGAGCGCGCGGCGTCCCCGCGTCACACGCCGCTCTGTACGCTACTCGGCTCCAACGGCCCCCCTCCGCTCCCCGCTTTTCGCCTGGGGCCCCGGTTCCCACGGCGCAGGCGCGCTGCTTTCCCGCCTCTTACCGACCTACGGGCCGCGGGGGCGGCCAGCGAGGAGCTCCTGGGCGGCCTCGCGCTGGTGGAGCGTCTGGGCCAATTACACCAACGCGGGCAGCAGAAACAGTGCACTACTGTTCTCGGGTGCCAGAAACCCAACAAGGTCACCTCCCCCAGCGCTGACCTAATCACTCTCAAGGAGGTTCCCGCCCCAAAGTAGGCACGCTCCAAATATGGTGGTGCCCAAACTCTGCAAGACCCAAACACTTAGGCAAGCCTAGGCCCTTTAAGGTGGAACAGACCCATGTTTGAGTTCCACGATCACGAGAGTGGCACAATTCCTTTTCTCTTCCTCCTGTTGAGGAAAACAGCTAAAGATCCCAAGATTGCCGGTCACAACCGTAGAGTCATGGCAGAAGTTTTCTAGATCTTAAGGGGACCAATTGTTGGGAGATGCTTGATGAACAAGCAGACCATCAAACGTAGTATCACAGTTAGGGTAGGAAGGCCTGCCCTAAAAGGTGCCCTGGCTTTGGTCCAATTTGATTCTGTGAGGATCCTTTCTCCCTGCATTACTGAACGTGTTGTGAGTCTCCAAATTAAAGTTACATAAGAAACACCTGATACACTGGTTACCCTTCGAACAATTAGCCTAGGGAGTTCTAAAAAGCTTTAAACAAGTAGCCACCTCAAGAGTTTGAGGACAGCCTCATAAACCACACTTTGAGAAACACTGATGAGGAGTTAGTCTCTTTGCTTTTAAACTGAGCCAACAAAAAGTTGCTAACATGTTTGACACGAATCAAAAGTCCCTGAGGAATCTACTAGTCCTGCCTTAACTAAGTTCTTTGGCTGTTCCTAATCTCTGGGTTCTCACTTGAAAAAAAAAAAAGAAAAAAAAAGCTTTCATTAGATGTTACTGGCATTCAGAGGAATACACTGTAATTGCAAATATTTGACGAGAATGAGAAACATGCTCTTTCCTATAGGATGGTGACTTCATCATCATTATCAGCAAACAGATTCCAAATAACAGGTATTTATACTTGCTGAATTAGTTAATAATAATAGCTAATACTTTGGTGTGCTTACTGCTGACCAAGCATTGTTCTAACTCATTTAATTTCATTAAAACCTAATGAAGCAAAGAGATGTTAGGTAATTTTCTCAGCGTCACACAGTCTTGGACTGGACTCTTTCAAAATACAAATTTTTATTCATTTACACAAATAGGTAAGCAATAAAATATGTATTTTTGACCAATTTGGGGGAGTTGCCTTGTGAGTTATTTTATTTGCAGAATCCATTAAAATTGGCCATTCTCAGTTTACTATTGGACTTACAATAAATAAAATTATAATGTACTATGGAAATTCTTATAACATTTATCACTACCAAAGCAGTTACCAACAACAACAATAAAACTCTGTTGTGAATGTACACCCCTGCCTGACTGATGGGCATCAGATCACACTACCAGCAAGTAGAGTCACTTAGAACTCAACCATGATCAGAAACTTGTCTCACTAATGAAACTTTTTGTTTATACTAGAATTAAGCAACTAAACTGTAATACTATAGAAATAATATTAGTAGTATAAGTAATAATAATTGTAATAGTAAAAGTAGTAATGGTTGATGAAATTCTTTATAAACAAAATAGATGTCAAAAAACTTTCTATTAGTCAGAGAAACCTTGAAAAGGGCAAACATTTTGAATAAGGTATTGCAAAAACGAAAAGAAAATTGCAAGTCGAAAAATCCAAGGATCAGTTATGTGGCTCTAAGCCAAAATATTTAAAGACATTTTAAAAAATTGCGGTAGAGAATGAAATCAAGATGTGGAAAACATCTCGGGAGAAAATTCACAAAGCACAGATGAATACACCTGGTGAAGAATCCTTGAAAACAAGGAAGAAAGGAAAAGCAAAATTGGCTATTGGTAATTAGTGTTAAAACCTGACAGTATCAGCACAATATATGAATGTATTATTCCAGTGAATGGAATTACCCAATAAAAGATACAAAGTAAAGATACATATGGTCTCAAATGACCTAAGCAAAAAGAAAATGCAGTTTCATGGTAGATAAAAACAGTTAATTCTCCACATTCCAATACTTCTGAAATGTAGGCAGAAAGAAAAAAGAATGAAACATCCATTAGTCTACTATTTATAGCAGAAATTAACACAACATTGTAAACCAACTTACTTTAATATAAAAAAAAGTATCCTAGTAATAAAATCAAGTCAAAGTTTGGATTTATCTTAGGGTCTCACTCTAAGAGAACCTACCTCTTAGTACCAAAATTGTGAGGCAGTCTCATTTCTGGAACTGCAAATGTTAGGAAACATTTGCTAATTGGGGTGGAAGTAGGAGGATGTTTGACATAGAGAGAGATGAAGAAAGTAAACAGAGATCAAGCCATCTATTTATTTTTGTCTCACACTAGCCCCAGCAAAGAGATTTTACATAGCAAGTATGCAATAAATGTGTGTGCATACTTAGCTGCTCAGTTGTGTCCGACTCTTTGTGACCCTCATGGACTGTAGCTCGCCAGTAATTCATGCGGATTCTCCAAGCAAGAGTACTGGAGTGGGTTGCCATGTCCTTCTCCAGGGTATTTTTGCAAACCCAGGTCTTCCTCATTGCCAGCAGATTCTTTACCGTCTGAGCCACGAAGGAAGCCCATGTAATAAATAATTTTATTCAATTCAGTCAACATTCACCAATTGCCTGCACCATGCAAGGCACTGTACTAGGTGCTGTCAGCAAGAGAGGAATAAGACAGTTCCTTGCATATACTCAATAAATAAGAGTTAAGTAGATTAAGAGCTTTTATAGTCCAATAAAAGAACTAGAAAAAAGATATGATAAACTTTCAATTTATCACATAATGGGGGAGATGAGGAAATAGATAAAGATTTCAAAATCATTAAAACAAAACTTCATAAAATGATACAAAATAGATTTAGTATACACATATTTAGTAAAAATTATATCTAATATTTGGGAACATGTTTACTGCTCAAACTCATTAGCATATCAGAAGTGAACCAGGAGAGTATGTGGACTTGTTCACAGAACATATGCAGAGGAAGAAAACAGTGGGCTAGGGAAATGCAGATTAAAAAAATATTTAAAGAATGAGTAGAGCAGTCCAAGAAAATAAGAAATGAAGGGATAAAGGGATAAGAGATTTAGGCAAGGGTGTAGCATCACAGAAGCCAAGGAAGTATTGGTAACAGCTTACTACTATGATAATCTCAAATCTCAATGGCTTAACACAGTAAAGTTTCATTTCTTATTCTCATCACACTCCACTGAAGTTATTAGGAAGGGGAGGGCAAGCCTCAAAGCAGCTATTTAAATACCTAGGTTCATTCTGTCACCTGGCTTTGCCCTCCTCTAAGGTCTTAGCATCTTCTACCAGATCCCCTGGAAAGAGAGAGAACACACATGGAGAACCATGAGTGTAGAAAGTTGAAGGGCCAAGCCCAGAATTGGCACACATCACTTCTCACTTTCCACTAGTCAGCATCTAGTCACGTGGCTCCACTTAACTGCAGGCAGCGGCTGAGAAGTGTAGTTGAGCTGTATGCCCTGGAGGAAATGGGACTGGTAAGCACAAAGCAGGGTCTGCACGTCCTGAGTAAATGCAGCAGAGATGTTACATAAGTAAGCAGATTTATTGGGTGTCCAAGATCGTTGGTGACCTTGGTAAAAGCAAGGTCAGTGGAGTGGCTCAGTCCACTGTAGTGGGCTCAGGAACAAATGAAAAGGAAAAAGGGGAAATAGCAACAGTCTGATCAGCTCTGGAAACCTGACAAGATGAAGTGATTAGACTAATCTCAAGCTATAGATACCACCACTTAAGGATTCTTGACAACTAACTTGCCAGAGTTCTCCTGGTAAGAAGGCTCTCTACATCGAACTTTCACACACATTAAGCATTGAGAAATGCTTTTATTGTTTATTTTTTCTAGAGTGAGAGATTCCAGATGTTTCAGAATATTTGGTTGAGATCCATCCAAGCAGAAAGGGCATCCATAATTTCAGACATCTCATGTGTTTTACTAAAGAAAATGAACATAAAAAACACAAAGTATTGTGTTTTATGTGTTGATTTCCTTTGTAATCAATAACTGGGAGATGTAATTATACAAATGTGTTTCTTTAGCTACACGGTAATAAATAGAAATTGGGCTTTGATATTGCTAGTCAACTGTGAAAGTGAAAGTGAAGTCGCTCAGTCGTGTCCGACTCTTTGTGACCCCCATGGACTGTAGCCTAGCAGGCTCTTCTGTCCCTGGGATTTTCCAGGCAATAGTACAGGAGTGGATTGCCATTTCCTTCTCCAGGGGATCTTCCCAACCCAGGGATCGAACCCGGGTCTCCCACATTGTAGACAGACGCTTAACCATCTGAGCCACCGAAATGAACATTATAATCTCTATCATGTATCATTTACTTAAATTTTCTAAACATGTAAGAAGGAAAAGAATGATCGTTGCAAACTTTAAAAAATAGATTTATGAAACAAAAGCCTTTGACTGTGTGGATCACAATAAACTGGAAAATTCTGAGAGATATGGTAATACCAGACCACCTGACCTGCCTCTTGAGAAATCTGTATGCAGGTCAGGAAGCAACAGTTAGAACTGGACATGGAACAACAGACTGGTTCCAAATAGGAAAAGGAGTACATCAAGGCTGTATATTGTCACCCTGCTTATTTAACTTATATGCAGAGTACATCATGAGAAACGCTGGACTGGAAGAAACACAAGCTGGAATCAATATTGCCGGGAGGAATATCAATAACCTCAGGTATGCAGATGACACCACCCTTATGGCAGAAAGTGAAGAGGAACTCAAAAGCCTCTTGATGAAAGTGAAAGTGGAGAGTGAAAAAGTTGGCCTAAAGCTCAACATTCAGAAAACGAAGATCATGGCATCTGGTCCCATCACTTCATGGGAAATAGATGGGGAAACAGTGGAAACAGTGTCAGACTTTCTTTTGGGGGGCTCCAAAATCACTGCAGATGGTGATTGCAGCCATGAAATTAAAAGACGCTTACTCCTTAGAAGGAAAGTTATGACCAACCTAGATAACATATTCAAAAGCAGAGACATTACTTTGCCGACTAAGGTCCGTCTAGTCAAGGCTATGGTTTTTCCTGTGGTCATGTATGGATGTGAGAGTTGGACTGTGAAGAAGGCTGAGTGCCGAAGAATTGATGCTTTTGAACTGTGGTGTTGGAGAAGACTCTTGAGAGTCCCTTGGACTGCAAGGAGATCCAACCGATCCAACCTAAAGGAGATCAACCCTGGGATTTCTTTGGAAGGAGTGATGCTAAAGCTGAAGCTCCAGTACTTTGGCCACCTCATGCGAAGAGTTGACTCATTGGAAAAGACCCTGATGCTGGGAGGAATTGGGGGGCAGGAGGAGAAGGGGATGACAGAGGATGAGGATGGCTGGATGGTATCACTGACTCGACGGACGTGAGTCTGAGTGAACTCCGGGAGTTGGTGATGGACAGGGAGGCCTGGCGTGCTGCGATTCATGGGGTTGCGAAGAGTCGGACACAACTGAGCGACTGAACTGAACTGAAAGTTCAAATTAGAAATGCAGGTCTGAAAATAGAACATGATAGTGCTGTGCTCAGTTGCTCAGTCATGTTCAACTTTTTGCAACTTCATGAACTGGATTCTGCCAGGCTCCTCTGTTCATGAGATTTCCCAAGAATACTGGAGTGGGTTGCCATTTCCTTCTCCAGGGGATCTTACCGACCCAGAGATCAAACTTGTATCTCCTGCAGTACAAGCGGATTCTTTACCGCTGAGCCTCCTGCAAAGTCCCTGTAACATGATAATGTCATCTTCATTTTTTTCTTCACTTTTTTATTCCAAGACATTAAAACCTCTTGTAATTTCATATTCAGGTTCATTTCTGAATGCCATACATCACAGTCAATGTAGAATGACTGTGGTCGGCCTCCAGGCATACCTGAGAGATGCCCTGAAATGTAGAGCCATCTCTCTTCTAATATCCATGTGGTGCCTTCAGTTTCTGGGCATTATACTGGGCCCTGTGGAAGATGTGAAGGTAAATAGAACACACTCAGCTCTCAAATATCTTCTGGTCAAATAAATCAAAAGTCATATGCTCAAAGTTCTATTTGTGTTTTAAAGTTGACAAAGAAAGAGCTTCAACTAGTGCCTCACATGGTGATAATGCTGTGGAGTCATTTTCTCTAGAGTTTAGCTCTTAGCTTTGCAGGTTGAGAATCAGCTAGAATAGAACTGACTGAGCTCAGATGCATGAAACTTATGAAAACTAATGTATAAATCAAATGGTGATACATTAATTTACAGTAAAAGTTGTGACTGCCAAGTGTAATGGAATACTCTGGCAGATTGGTCAACATAGTCTTTCCCCAGTAGAGAAGGGTTCCAGGAACACCAAATTACTTGTTCAGTGAGCATAGAATTATATGAAAATGATCTTAACAGATGGTATCATGAAACTTTGATAGCAAACTGTACTCTGCTATGAAGATGTACCTGTCAAGGGAACTTGAACCATTACTTTGCTCTCGCAGGGAAATAATTTATGTTTTCCTTAAAGATATATAGCAGTGTATTAGAAGCACAAAAATGTGATTTTATAATCTATATTTCATCAGTTTGTAACATTTTTTTAAAAATTACTATAACATTTCTGAAATCAAGATATGTTTTAAAAATCATAGTTTGTATTGGCATTTTTTCCTTGCTTAAAAATAATGGCACACTTCTCAGTGAGTGATATCTTAGAATAATTACCTGACTTTTTTCTAGAAATTCCCCTGTCTTTTTTTGGTAAATCAACTTTCACAAATTTAGTTGTTGTTGCAGTATATTCTAGCTTACTGTCTAAGTTCAAATCTATATCAAAGTTTAGTCTCCTCAATTCACTCTCTGAACAAACTGTTATAATTGAGCTAAGTTCCCAAGAGATATAGAACATTGGAGGACAGTTTATACACAATTGCATTCTATCCTTCTAAAGTAACCCGGAAGAAACCTTCACTGGCCTTGTCACACTTTTTACTGCAGGACCCTAAAACCCCTGCAAATTTCCTTGAAAATTTCTCATGTAAACTAGGAACAGGTCCTACCATCTACTTCATTACTCCTTGATATGACAAACCATCTTCAGCGGCTACTGGTGAGCCTTCTGCTGGACATGACTGTCTCCCATGTAACACAGCCATTTTTTGCCATAGTCATTAGCTGATAATACACATCTGGAATATACAATGGTACTAAGGCAGTACTAGGGGCCCTAATCTAAGCTTTTATGCTTATGGGCTGCTTTTTAATATTTACCTGTTGTGTGTCACGCCCTTTACCAGTCATTGCTGAGAATGTAGTGAAAAATCCATGGTCACTGTATGCAGTTGTGGAGTTTCTGCCCTGCACAAAAATTCTTAGCCAAGGTGCATAGAAGCTAAATTCCAGCCTGTTCTCCACTCACCAGTTCTTGTCCCTTAGAACAGGGCTAAATTGCTCTTCAGGAAAGGATGCCATTTTCTTCCCACGAAGGGCCTTTTCTTGTGAAGCAATTCTTACATATGTGGGCCTGCATCAGCCTATGCCTAATTCTTCTGCACAGAGTATTAACTTTTTCAATCTCTTTGCTCAGATAGGATCTTTGTTAAACTGCTCTTTCCTATTTCATACAAAGGGAATTTATAAGCAACTAGGTCCTAGTGCCTTGAGAACCCCATGAACAGTATGAAAAGACAAAAAGGTAGGACACTGAACGATGAACTCCCCAGGTCAGTAGGTGCCCAATATGCTACTGGAGATCAGTGGAGAAATAACTCCAGAAAGAATGAAGGGATGGAGCCAAAGCAAAAACAACACCCAGTTGTGGATATGACTGGTGATACAAGCAAGGTCCGAGGCTATAAAGAGCAATATTGCATAGGAACCTGGAATGGTAGGTCCATGAATCAAGGCAAATTGGAAGTGGTCAAACAGGAGATGGCAAGAGTGAACGTCGACATTCTAGGAATCAGCGAATTAAAATGGACTGGAATGTGTGAATTTAACTCAGATGACCATTATATCTACTACTTCAGGCAGGAATCCCTTAGAAGAAATGGAGTAGCTATCATAGTCAACAAGAGAGTCAGAAATGCAGTACTTGGATGCAATCTTAAAAACAACAGAATGATCTCCATTTGTTTCCAAGGCAAACCATTCAATATCACAAAAATCCAAGTCTATGCCCAGACCAGTAATGCTGAAGAAGCTGAAGTTGAATGGTTCTATGAAGACCTACAAGACCTTTTAGAACTAACACCAAAAAAGATGTCCTTTTCATTATAGGGGACTGGAATGCAAAAGTAGGAAGTCAAGAAACACCTGGAGTAACAGGCAAATTTGGCCTTTGAGTACAGAATGAAGCAGGGCAGTTTTGCCAAGAGAATCCACTGGTCATAGTAAACACCCTCTTCCAACAACACAAGAGAAGACTCTACACATGGACATCACCAGATGGCCAACACCAAAATCAGATTGATTATATTCTTTGCAGCCAAAGATGGAGAAGCTCTATACAGTCAGCAAAAACAAGACCAGGAGCAAACTGTGGCTCAGATCATGAACTCCTTACTGCCAAATTTGGACTTAAATTGAAGAAAGTGGGGAAAAACACTAGACCATTCAGGTATGACCTAAATCAAATCCCTTTTGATTATACAGTAGAAGTGAGAAATGGATTTAAGGGACTAGATCTGATAGACAGAGTGCCTGATGAACCATGGACAGAGGTTCATGACGTTGTACAGGAGACAGGGATCAGGACCATCCCCCCAAAAAAAGAAATGCAAAAAAGCAAAATGGCTGTCTGAGGAGGCCTTACAAATAGCTATGAAGAGAAGAGAAGTGAAAAGCACGGGAGAAAAGGAAAGATATACCCATTTGAATGCAGAGTACCAAGTAATAGCGTGGAGAGATAAGAAAGCCTTCCTTAGTGATCAATGCAAAAAAAAATAGAGGAAAACAGCAGAATGGAAAAGACTAGAGATCTCTTCAAGAAAATTAGAGATACCAAGGGAACATTTCATGCAAAGACGGGCTCAATAAAGGATGAAATGGTATAGACCTAACAGAAGCAGAAAATATTAAGAAGAGGTGGCAAGAATACACAGAAGAACTGTACAAAAAATATCTTCACGACCCAGATAATCACAATGATGTGATCACTCACGTAGAGCCAGATATCCTGGAACGTGAAGTCAAGAGGGCCTTAGGAAGCATCACAAAGAACAAAGCTAGTAGAGGTGATAGAATTCCAGTTGAGCTATTTCACATCATAAAAGATGGTGCTGTGCAAGTGCTGACACTCAATATCCCAGCAAATCTGTAAAACTCAGCAGTGGCCACAAGACTGGAAAAGAAAGGTCAGTCTTCACTCCAATCCCAAAGAAAGGCAATGCCAAAGAATGCTCAAACTACAGCACAATTGCACTCATCTCACACGCTAGTAAAGGCTTAAAATTCTCCAAGCCAGGCTTCAGCAATACGAGGACCGTGAACTTCCAGATGTTCAAGCTGGTTTTAGAAATGCAGAGGAACCAGAGATCAAGTTGCCAACATCCGCTGGATCATGGAAAAAGCAAGAGAGTTCCAGAAAAACATCTATTTCTGCTTTATTGACTATGACAAAGCCTTTGACTGTGTGAATCACAATAAACTGTGGAAAATTCTGAAAGAGATGGGAATACCAGACCACCTGACCTGTCTCTTGAGAAACCTATATGCAGGTCAGGAAGCAGCAGTTAGAACTGGACATGGAACAACAGACTGGTTCCAAATAGGAAAAGGAGTACGTCAAGGCTGTATATTGTCACCCTGCTTATTTAACTTATATGCAGAGTACATCATGAGAAACGCTGGGCTGGAGGAAGCACAAGCTGAGATCAAGATTGCTGGGAGAAATATCAATAACCTCAGATATGCAGATAACACCACCTTTATGGCAGAAAGTGAAGAAGAACTAAAGAGCTTCTTGATGAAAGTGAAAGTGGAGAGTGAAAAAGTTGGCTTTAAAGCTCAACATTCAGAAAACTAAGATCATGGCATCCAGTCCCATCACTTCATGGCCAATAGAAGGGGAAACAGTGCAAACAGTGGCTGACTTTATTTTGGGGGGCTCCAAAATCACTGCAGATGGTGACTGCAGCCATGAAATTAAAAGATGCTTACTCCTTGGATGAAAAGCTATGACAAACCTAGACAGCATATTAAAAAGCAGAGACATTACTTTGCCAACAAATGTCCATCTAATCAAAACTATGGTTTTTCCAGTAGTCATGTATAGATGTGAGAGTTGGACTATAAAGAAAGCTGAGCCCCAAAGAATTGATGTTTTTGAACTGTGGTGTTGGAGAATACTCTTGAGAGTCCCTTTGACTGCAAGGAGATCCAACCAGTCCATCCTTAAGGAAATCAGCCCTGAATATTCGTTGGAAGAACTGATGCTGAAGCTGAAACTCCAATACTTTGGCCACCTGATGCAAAGAACTGACTCATTGGAAAAGACCCTGATGGTGGGAAAAGTTGAGGGCAGGAGAAAGGGACGACAGAGGATGAGATGGTTGGATGTCATGACCGACTTGATAGACATGAGTTTTTAAGTAAGCTCCAGGAGTTGGTAATGGATAGGGAAGCCTGGCGTGCTGCAGTCCTTGGGGTTGCAAAGAGTCAGACACGACTGAGCAACTGAACTGAACTGAAAGAAAAAGACATTGTTATATGTGTGATCAGTGTTAGGTAGTAGAAGCACCAGGAGGGCCTTAGAAAGGAAGGCTTCCTGGACAAGTCTTTCTCTGCTGAGGGCCGTCTTCCTACTCCACCTGGGTTAACGCCTACTCATTCTTCAAGTTTCAGTTAAATATCCCTCTGAGAGGCTTTCCCTCACTCCCTTACCTCACACCACATCTAGCACACATGCTCTCCTTTTGTTATACTAGTCTTATGTGTATAGTAAAACCCACTAAAACTAAACAAATAGGGCCCCAAAATTCAATTTCACAGATTACAAGGTCATATTATTATGAGGTTAATGAAATGACAGAAGTAAGCCTATCCAGTTGCTGGCTAGAATTCCAGGTGTCTGGCTGTGTGGTCAATATCTCTCCTGGTCTCAGAGTTTGGAGCAAACTACTGATGCTTGACTGTCCCAGTTTAAATATACTGGGAATGATTCCAGGTTCAGTGACAAGCTGGGAATTCTAGGATCACACCACTGATTCCAGTTACTTGGCAGCCACTTGAGCTGACTAATCCAGGAAGATTGGGTTGGGAGAATAATGAAGAATTATTCTGTGAATGCAGCATTGTATTTCTTCCCTTTTACCTTGCCTCTTTCCATCCCAAGGCAAGAACTTTAGCCCACCACATTGGAAAATGGACATGGGGCAGAGGACAGGATGAATGGCCAGAATTATGATAGTGGTTTTGCATTATCAGGAATATGATTTTACTACATGCTATTTTCTTCATCATTGTAGATTTAGATTCAACTATAATTATTGCTTAATGTCACCTCCTTCTTTAGACTATGTACAATATGAGGGTGTATTAGATGTTCATATTATATTCCTTACTCATAACAGAGTTCTTAACTCATATAAGTTACTTAATAAATATTTATTGAACTAAATTGATGTTATATCTAAACTGAGATCTAAAAGACTTATAAAAGCTAGCTGGGGAGAAAGAGTTGAGAGAAAGTATACTATGCGGAGGAAGCAACATGAAAAAAGTCCAAGAGTAAGAGAGTATGGCATATCTGAAGAACTGTAAGTAATTCACATGGCAGGTGTATAGCACACAAGTGGAAAGTGGAAAGTAGTAAGTATTGAAACTGGGAAGGGAAGCAGAGTTGGATTGCAAGGGACAAGCACTTGGACTTTATCCTAAAGACAATAGGAAACTATTGATGGATTTTTCAAAAGAAACCATATGATCAGATTTATATTTTAGAAAGATCTACAGTATTAGAAATTTATTAAAAGGAGTAAAACTGGATGTAGAGAGAGAATGGAATGTTTGCAGGATAGACTCTGGTGCCTGTATAAGCGTGACATATGTTAAAGAAAACTTTCCTGCTCTCAGCCATGTGGAGAGGTGGTCCTTAGCAGCCCTGCTTTGTACTCTGCAAGCCAACTCCCTCTAACATTCAACTGTAGCTGACTGGATCATGGATGGGAATCTGATACAAAGAAAACAAATTTGTAAGCTGGCAGGTAGTCTATGACATTACTGACATGGAAAATAATACTCAAGACACTGTGGCATTATGATAGACAAATAGATTAATGGAAAAGAATAGAGGACCCAAGACATACATCCATGAATGCATGGTCAGTTGAATTTTGGCAAAGGTGAAAGACAATTCAGCAGAGAAAGAATATTATTTTCAACAACTGATACTGAAGAATTGATTATCCATAAGCAAAAAAATCAAACTTTGATCAGTGTATAAAAATTAACTCAAAATGAATCACAAAAATATTATAAAATATAAACTGAAAAACTTTTAGGAGAAAAACATATGAGCTACAGTTAGGCAAAGTTTTCTGGAATATGACACCAAAAGCATGATTCATAAAAGAAAAAAATCTGATAAAATAGACTTTATCAAAATTAGAATTCTTTTTCATTCTTCAAAAGACCGTTAAGAGAATGAAAAGACAACACACAGACTGGGATAAACTACTTGAAAATACTTTAATTGATAAAGAACTTATATCTGTAATATATAAAGAATGATCAAAATTCAACCAGTAAACAAATGACCTAGTGAAAATTGGGCAAAATAATTAACAGGTAATTCACTGAAGATAAAGTGAAAGTATTAGTCACTCAGTTGCGTTCAACTCTTTGTGATTCCATGGACTCTAGCCTATCAGGCTGCTCTGTCCATGGGGATTCTCCAAGCAAGATTACTGGAGTGGGTTGCCATTCCCTTCTCCAGGGGATCTTCCTAATTCCTGGATCAAACGCAGGTCTCATGCATAGTAGGCAGATTCTTTACCATCTGAGCCACCAGGGAGGCCTAAAGAAGATACACTGATGTCAAATAAGCACCAGAAAATATCATTAGCCACCAGGGAAATGCAAATTAAAACCACAGTGAGCTATCAATACACACCTGTAAGAATGGCTAAAATTAACAAGACTGACCATGCCAAATATTGGCCAGGTTGTATAGAAATTGAAACTCTACTACACTGCTTATGGAAGTGTAAAATGATACAACAACCTTGAAAAAAACTTGGCCATTTCTTTAAAATGTTAAAGAATATGATTTATCCCTTTCACTTTCGGGTATTTACCCAAGATAAAAAATATACACCCACACAAAGACTTGTACAAAAATGTTTATAGTAGCTTTATTTATAAAAGCCTAAAACTGGAAACAATCCAAATATCCATCAGTTCAGTTCAGTTCAGTCACTCAGTCGTGTCCAACTCTTTGCCATCCCGTGGACTGCAGCACGTCAGCTCCCTGTCCATCACCAACTCCTGGAGTTTACTCAAACTCATGTCCACTGAGTCAGTGATGCCATCCAACCATCTCATCCTCTGTTGTCCCCTTCTCCTCCCACCTTCAACGTTTCCCAGCATCAAGGTCTTTTCCAATGAGTCAGTTCTTCGGATTAGATGGTCAAAATATTGGAGTTTCAGCTTCAGCATTAGTCCTTCCAATGAATATTCCGGACTGATTTCCTTTAGGATGGACTGATTGGATCTCCTTGTAGTCCAAGGGACTCTCAAGAGTCTTCTCCAACACCACAGTTCAAAAGCATCAATTCTTCGGGGCTCAGCTTTCCTTATAGTCCAACTCTCACATCCATACATGACTACTGGAAAAACCATCCATCAGTAAGTGAATAGATAAGGCCAACCCCCAAGAGGAATATTTACTGTATGACTCTCTTTATATGAAACTCTAGAAAATACAAATTAATCTACAGTGGCAAATAACCAAACAGATTAGTTTGGTGATTGCCTGTTGTGGAGGAAAAAGAAAACAGGTGTGGAGGTGGGGATTAGAGAGGCGCACACAGATATGTTTGGGGTGATGGATATATTCATTATCTTGAAATGATGTCTTCAAAGTCATAGATATAGGTAAAAATTCATCAAACTGTACACTTTATTTTTTTTTTCTTCCCCCCCGCCACCCGCCGCCCGGCCCCCAAACTGTGCACTTTAAATATTGAGTTGTCCAAAAGGTTCATTCAGTTTTTCCATAAGATGGCTCCATAAGATGACTTCATTTGAAACAATTCTGTTAGATTGTATTGTGACAGCTGTCATATCAGTGTGCATTTTAAAAGTACTTATCAAAACTGGTGAATTTTTGTGTAGCCATTTTAACACTGAAGATGGAAGAATAAAGTAACATTTTGGCATATTATGCTTTATTATTTCAAGAAAGATAAAAGTGAAACTGAAATGCAAAAAAAAAAAAAAAAGGATTTATGCATTGAGAAGGTGCTGTGACTGATTGAATGTGTCAAAAGAAGTTTGTGAAGTTTCATGCTGGAGACTTCTTGCTGGATGATGCTCCACAGTCGGGTAGACAAGCTGAGACTGATAGTGATCAAATCAAGATATCAACTGAAAAAATGTTATACCATGCAGGAGATAGCCAACACACTCAAAATATCTCAATCCAGCACTATATTTGCACCAGCTTGGTTATGTTAATCATTTGGATGTTTTCATTCCACATAAATTGAGCAAAAAACCTTTTGGCTATATTTTCTCATGTGATTCTCTACTTCAATGTAAAGAAAATGTGCTGTGTTTAAAACAAATCATGCCAGGTGATGAGAAATGGATACTGTATAATAGTATGGAATAGAAGAGATCTTGGGGCAAGCTAAATGAACCACCAGCAATCGCACCAAAGGCCAGTCTTCATCCAAAGAAGGATATGTAGTGGGATTGGAAGGGAGTCTTCTATTACAAGCTCCTTCTGGAAAATCGAATGATTAACTCCAACAAGTACTGCTCCCAGTTAGATCAGCTAAAGGCATCACTAGATGAAAAGCATCTGGAATTAGTCAACAGAAAGTGCATTATCTTCCATCAGTAGAATGTAAGATCACATGGTTCTCTGATAACCAGGCAAAAACAGCTTGGCTGGGAAGTTCTGGTGGACCTGCCATTCACCAGACATTGTACCTTCAAGTGTCCATTTATTTTAGTCTTTATAAAATTCTCTTAATAGAGAAAATTTCAATTCTCTGGAAAACTGTGAAGGTACTTTGGAACTGTTCTTTGCTCAAAAAGATAAAAAGTTTTGGGAAGATGAACTTATGAATTTGACTGGAAAATGGCAGAAAGTAGTGGACCAAAACAACGAATTGTTTTGTTCAATAATGTTGAACAAATGAAATTGTTCAATAACATTTTTTCTAAAAAACAAAAAATGTGTCTTTTATTTTTACTTTAAAAATGGAAGGATTTTTTTTTTTGGCTTGTTTTTAGTTAATTAATTATCTGGCTGCATCAGGACTTAATTGTGGCATGCAGACTTTCTAGCTGCAGTGCAAGGGCCCAGCTGCTCTGCGGCCTGCAGGATGTTAGTTCCCTGACTAAGGATTGAACCTGCGTCCTCTGCATTGACAGGCAGACTCCCAACCACTGGACCATCAGGGAAGTCTTCCAAAGAAACTTTTTGGTCAACCCAATACACACAGTTTATGTTTCAAAGAAAGGGTTTCAATAAGACTCATTTTAAAATTTTTAAAAGAGAACAATAATAGAAATAGTGAGCCCCTTGAAGGGGTAGAATGGAGTGTACTCGAATTAGGCTTGGACAGGGAGAAATAAAATTTCTATTTGACACGTTTCTACTTGTGAGGTCAAGCAGATGAAATTATTTCTTTTGCTTAGGTGCTATCCATTTTCTCTATAAAACTGGCAGCATTCTTTCTGTACAACTTGATCTGAACGAGGTAAACAGAAGGCTTGCGGATAGTGGAGCAATTTTGAAGCAGCTGCTGTGAAAAGTGGATCATCCAGACCCTTTGCATTTGGGCAGTATTGGGGTTTTTTCTTGATATTAGGAACCAAGAATCTGTAGTGACACCACTTCTGTATCATTATGTAATTTTCTCCAGCACATGTCAGCAGTACAAATGAAGAGTCAGTCCTCTCACTTCTTTGAACACGTCTTATGTTCCAGAAGCTTCTTTAATCTTTTGAGCGCTCAGATTTCTACAGCATCTGCTTCACCATTTTGCCATACATGCCAAGACTTTTATTTATTTATTCATTCATTCATCCAATAAATATCTCTTCAGCCCCTTTGACTCAGGTGTGAGATCCTAAGACACTGAATACACTGTAGTCTAAATATATATGGTCCTTGTTTTCAGGCTTCCATGCCTAAATAAGCAACTTGTTCTTCCAAACTCCATCCTGTAGACATCAAGGCACCAGACTCTTCCCAATTATAGATCACTCCTGGAACTCATACAGATCATTTGGCCACCTATCAACAAGATGGCTCCATTGAATGTTTCATTTTCATACTGGACCCATGCTATGTTCCTCCTTTTGAGAATGTATTGTGAGCTGAGAAAGCTCACTGAATTCCTAGGATTTATAACTAGGATCTATAGGACCCATGCTATGTTCCTCCTTTTGAGAATGTATTGTGGGCTGTTAAAGCCAACACTGAATTTCTAGGATCTATAACTAGAGACCCAAGGGCCAAACCCAAGGAAATGCACACAGCACCTAGTACTTGGCTTCCCAGGTGGCACCTGTGGTAAGGAAACTGTCTGCCAATGCAGGAGATAGAAGAGATGCAGGTTCAATCCCTGGGTTGGAAAGATCCCCAGGAGGCGGGCATGGCAATCCACTCCAGCATTCTTGCCTGGACAATCCCATGGACAGCAGAGCCTGGTGGGCTACAGTTCATAGACTCGCAAAGAGTCGGACACGACTGAGTGATTTAGCAGCAGCAGCATGAGATATTTATGTTCATACCTATTATTCTTTTCCCTGGTGGTAAAGAATCTGCCTGCAATGCAGGAGACTCAGGTTTGATCCCTGGGTTGGGAAGATCCTCTGGAGAAGGGAATGGCAACTCACTCCAGTATTCTTCCCTGGAGAATTCCATGGACAGAAGAGCCTGGTGGGCTCCAGTCCATGGAGTTACAAAGAGTCAAACATGACTGAGTGACTAACACACACAAGAAATCTTTACATATTAAAGAATGTAGCACTACTGCATCAAATGGAAGTAACGTTTATTTAACCTCTTAAAAGAGAGCTGCCAGATGCCAAACAGTTAAATACACATATGTGTATTTATATATAAGGAATGTTGAGTTAGGAATCACATTATGTATGCTTTAAGGGGAGACAGAAAAGTAAGAGATTTTTTTTTTTCCTACTTTTGTAAGTCTCTTTTGAATAGTAAGAAATTCCATATGAGATTACAGTTTGGGGCCAGAAGCCAATATACAATGTCAAAAGATGATTGTCAATATTCAGTCAGTGAGGACACTACCAGGAGAGACAGCTAAACAGTAATAGTAAGGGGGAGAAAAGGGTATAAAAAAGATATATGTGTGTTCTTTCCTCTACTGTTGTTGTGATCCAAAAATTTTAAATAAAAAATATGCACAAATGCATAATGGATGTTTCTTTTAGTGAAAAGGGGAAAAACATATCCCTAAGGGTTGGGAATTGAAATTGATGAGCTTGGCAGTAGGCTTTGGAAAAGAGCAGTGATAGCCAACCTGACTAATAAGAAAAAAATGTTGCAAATAAGCACTAGTACCAAAAAAGCAACAAATTTTGAATTGTGCAGAAAAACAAAATGGTCTCATAATAGCCCCCGAGGGAAGATTTCTTGTGACAATGAAATTTTTGTAAGTAACATAATGGAAAAAGGGGACTCTGCCTGCAAGATCCATTAAGAGATAAAGTATTAATCTCTCTATTCCATGGGAAATAATGGATTTTTTTATAGGAAAACTAATCATGTGCAATATATTTCCACAAATCACAGGTCAATGCATTTTATTCTCCAAGTAGTCATCTGTGATAAAGAATCTGACTGGTGATTCCAGAATGGTCAGTCTTCATAATGAAGGGTAAAGGTAACATCTAGCTAACTATTAATATTTTGCCTGCAAGCATCTTGCCAGAAGAAACTGCTGAAATGCGCACTGAAAATAAGAGAAGATCCATGAATTTATTGTAATTTGATCAAGCCCCTTCCCTGCAATGAAGAAGATTTGTTTTGGAATTCATAATTTCCCCCAGCTTTTTGGAGTCCTAACAGTTAAGACAGGAAATTCTTAGAGCTTATTACTTACTATGTGTGCTCTCCCTCATGATTATTTAGATAAATAATCAGAGAATACTTATATAAATAACTTTAATTCATTCTTAAAACAGATTACTTTGAGAATTTTCTACGGTGACTTGCGAAGAATTTCCCCTCCTCCCAAAGCCAACTCACTCTGTCTCCCCTCACGGATTCCTTTTGTATCTAAAAGCATTGACCAGCAGAGCCTTCAGGCAAATCTTCATGAAAATGGTTTTTCTCAGTTGAGCTTTTGATAGGTACTTGGCATCCATGAGTTTGTGATTTTACCCTCTGTAAAGCACCAGAGCACAGCATGTCTATCTTGCTGTGAAAGCTAAGTTTGGGACTACACCACCATCAGATTGATTCAGCCAACTTTTATCTATCATGTTCCCACTGGATGCTGGAAATCACACTTGTTCATGACACTGGGCACAATTCTATGAACAAGACTGACAAGGTCCCTGCCCTCATAAAGCTCACATTCCAGTATGTTGACTACAGTCCAAAACTAGGAGTTGCTCTGTAGGAAACCACTCTGGGCACTTCAAGCTAAGGATTCTTAGATATTCCTATGAATCAAGTAGAATAAGAACTGTAAGGAAGGGGGAAAAAAGAAGCAGGGTATTGATCCCAAGAGAGACCTCCTGCTTAGGAAGCCAGGGTTTAATCAAGCAGGCAGCCTTAGGTGAGGGAATGAAAGAAAATCTTACTGGTTTTCAGGTAGGGAGGGTGACTCAGTAGGGGCTCAAAATAAAGCATTCTTGGAACAAGAGCAGGCTGTTGATTATGTGCTATGATTTGAGATGAACTGGGAAAGCTGCCAGTTGAAAATGTCTCCTCCACAGATGTCTGTAACATGTGAATGTTTACTTCTCTAGGGAGAGATGGCAGTTAAAAGAATGGACTTTGGAATCAGGCAGGCTTGTTTGTGAATTGCAGCTTGGCAACTTTAGAACTATGTGACTTTGAAGAAGTTACTTCTCTCTCTTACCCTCAGTTTTGTCATCTATGAAATGGGGATAATCATGCACCTTCATGGGGTTTTTATAAGGCTTAAAATAGTTATTACAAATCAAGCAATAGCACAAGTGTCCAGAAATAGTAAATATTCAATAAGTGATAGAAATCCTTAATATTATCTATATGATTGATTCAGTCATTCATTCATTCAACTAACATTCACTGAACTCCCACTGTGTGCCAGGTATTGTGCTGGTCATGATGAAACAAAGAAGCAATTGACTAGTAAATTGTGAAAGGTGCCCTAAGAAATAATAAGAAAAAAACAGTTTAAAAAAAACACAAAACTTTTTTTTTCTTTTTCTAAAAGCAGAAAAAGAACATTCTAGGAAGATGGAACAAAAAAGCCTCAGTGTATGAAAATATTTTAGATCTGTTTCTTTCTAGAAACTGAGATGTAGATGGTAGAAATTGGACCATTAGTATAAGAGGGTACTTCATCTTAAAAACAGAGTTCCCTTGACTTCTGTGGCACTGCACACTCCTGGTTTTTCTGCAGTGTCTCTGATAGGTCCATCTCAGTGTCCTTTGTGGGGTCTTTCTCCTTTACCACTATTTGCTGGAGTTCTTCAAGGCTGTCTAAGATGCTTTTAATTCATCTGCTCTCCTTAAGCATCTCATTCATCATCAATAATTTTATTGAGGTTTAAACTGCTATCTACATTATAACTCCTCAATTTTTATATCCATGTCAGCTCTCTCTTACACACTCCTCTTATTTCCAACTTACTCATATTTGCCGTTATTTAGTGAATATCTTCACTTGGTTGTCTTAAGAACACCTCAAAATTAGAATGTCCAAAACCAGCTTGTCTCCTTTCCAAAGCCCCTTCCAGTGCTCCCTTTCCCAGTAAATGTACTCTCATCCTCTCAAGTGCTCTACAAGTGAAAAACCTGGCCGTCATTCCTGACTCTACCCTCTCCCTCAATCATCGCATCACCAAGTCTATTCTCTCTACTTCTTGGATATCGATAGATGGCTGTTTGTTTCACTATCCTCATTGACACCACCATAAAGCATGACTTTCCTAGTGTCTCCCCACATTTCGTCTATTGCTTTCCCACCTAATCCAGTATCCACACAGCAGCCAGAAAATGCAAATCCACCTATGCCATTACCTTATTTAAAGCCCTTCAAAGCCTTCCCACTGCCCTGGGGAAAAATTCCAAACTCTATACCAAGCTGTCTGCTTATCACTCTCCTAGTTCCAGTCATTCTGAAACTTTCTTTTGCCAGTACACTCTATCCAGGCTATTGCTTACCTTTTACATTTTCCTATTTGTTGTTCCCTGGGCCTGCAGTGCTTTGCTCCCTGTTTTTTTCATATAACTATACTCAGTCATTCTTATGGTCTCATTTAGAAGTCACATCCTCATTGAAATCTTCTCAACCCCCTACTCTAGGTCCAAGAACCATGGATAAGAGGGAAAGGAGAAAGGATGGGAAGAAAAAAATATGATCAGATTTGCCTTGTGAAAATCACTTTGGGTGATGTGTGGAGAACAGACAGGAAAGAGGTGAGAACAGTTGTTTCCAGTAGTTAAAATGGTAAGAAGGCTATTGCAGAGATCTAGCTGAGAGATATTAGCTTGAATCAGGGAGGTGGTAATAGAAATGGAGAGAAGGTAATGCTGTCACAGATATTTTGGACATGAAATCAATAGGCTTTGATATTGCAAAGCCTATGAGGAGAGTGATGTCTGAGGAGAGTGATGCCTCCCTACTCCTCTGGTTTCCACGAAGAGGTATTTTCCTTAAAATTTCCTGGCTTCTTCTTGCCTTATCTCATACTCCTTTCACATGACTGATGAGCTTGGATGAGTAACTGGGCTTGCAAGTTTCAGCCTTTCCTCTTTCTTCTTTAAGCCTGGACTGCCTGCAGGGAGCACGGGCTCTTGGTCTACAGAGGGGCAAGTTTTTTAATAAAGAACCTGTCCTTCTAAGGGGAAGGCTCCAGGGGTCTAGTGCTATCAGGGACAGGATTGGTAAATCTTCCTAAAGCTGGGGTTTGGAAACTCATTTTTGCCACACGCTTACACCACATTCTTCAGTCTGGCCTTCATCAGTAGGAAAGCTGACACATTGATTTCTATTTTCCTCACTCTTATTTCTTAATTTATTCTGAGCTCAGATGAGGGTTGGAGGAGAGAGAAAACAATGAACCAGATTATTAGATTTCCAGGTTATACAACTGCATGGGTTATAGTGTTACTCTCTCCTTCCTTCTGTTTTTCTCCTTTTTCAGATGAGGCAGTAAGAACTCACACATTCAGAATCTGGAGGGAGCAAAGTTTGAGATATCTTTAAGAAGAGATATGGAAATGTCAAGTTGACAGTTGTACATACAGATCTGGGGCTCAAGGATACAGCCTGGGCTGGAGATAGACATTTGAGAGCCATCAGCAAGAAGATCACTATTATAGTGAGTTTGAGGAAGATGAATCCAGTTTCACAGTACCTGGCACCTATTTCAAGGCCCTGGTTTGGGCAGCAGATCTGATGCAGGATATAGACAAACCAGCATTAATGGCAGGATGGATACCTTTCTAGAATAAGTCTGTTTCCAAGAAGATCTGTCCATCAGTGATGAAAATGATATTCCTTGAAATGTAAGCAGACGCATTACCAGTTTGTGTTTCTGTGACTGGTAAAGCAGTCAAGGAGCAGCCACCAAAAGCATCATTCATTTCAGCTGCTCTCTAGCAGACTGGAGTACAGGTAGAAGACATCGCCAGGCTTATAGGCCTCATGACCAGTGGGTCAGAAGAACAGCAGAGACATCGATGATAAGCAACAGCCTGTTTGGATAAATCATCATAAGTGATCAAAGCATGTTTGCCATTATCCCTAAAATATTCTCCCATGAGACATCCAAAATAAGAAACCAGGTACTGAAGTGGGCAGCATCTGAAGCAGTAGCTAACTCCACAATGGTGTACTTCATGGTATATGCATCTGTAAGTGTCTTTATTAATTGGGCAACGGTGGATCTCTTTTGACCAATGGCAATGTAGATGCAGTATAGCTTCTTCTTGTCATTATTTCCATTGTTGAATCATTTCTAGTTAATGATTGTGTCAATAGCAATGACGTTTTGCCAGTCTGTCGGTCACCAATAATCAGGTCATGCTGACTGCAACCATTCAGCACCAAGCTGTCCACAGCCTTAATGCCAGTTTGCATTGGTTCCCACACAGAGATCTGAGGAATGATCCTAGGGGCTTTCAGGCCAATTTGCCTTTGGACCTTGGAACCAACTGGACCCCTTCCATCAGTGGCATTACCAAGGGCATCTACTACAGGATCCAACAGCTTCTCACCAACTGGAACGTCTACAGTAGCTCCAGTTCTCACCACAGTATCTCCTTCCTTAATTAGCTCATCATTTCCAAACACAACAACACCAATATTATCAGCTTCCAAGTTCAGAGACATACCCTTTAACCTGAATAAAACCCTACCATTTCTTTTGCTTGAACATTTCTTAGTCCATGTACATGGGCAGTATCATCACCAATATGTAAGACATGCCCAGTCTCTTCAAGATCAGCAGAGGCATCAGCTGCAAGAATATGCTCTTCAAGAAGAGAGGACACCTCAGCAGTGCCAGTCATCTGAAGATGAGAATGAGAGACATGAAGCCTCCTTGCAACAATGAAGAATCATCCCAGAGCATTTTTTACCAACTCGGTCTGCCAAGGGAGGGCAAGGCCCACCACTGCTGTGATCCACACAGACGACATCCTTGGCTGCTCCAAGTGCTTCCTCTGCACTTGTGGCCCAGAGACCAACTATATGGTAACTGCTAAATTGTTCCAAAGTAGTGTGTGATGGCTCCAATTTTTTCAAATCCTTTTCAACAGTTGGTATTGTCAGTTTTCTACTTTAGCCATTCTAGTGAGTGTGTAGCAGTATATCATTGTGATATTAATTTGCACTTATCTAATATGACTAATCAGAGAAGGCAATGGCACCCCACTCCAGTACTCTTGCCTAGAAAATCCCATGGACAGAGGAGCCTGGTAGGGTGCAGTCCATGGGGTCGCTGAGAGTTGGACACGACTGAGCGACTTCACTTTCACTTTTCACTTTCATGCACTGGAGAAGGAAATGGCAACCCACTCCAGTGTTCTTGCCTGGAGAATCCCAGGGATGGGGGAGCCTGGTGGGCTGCCGTCTATGGGGTTGCACAGAGTCAGACACGACCGAAGCGACTTAGCAGCAGCAGCAGCAGTATGACTAATGGTTCTGGGCATCTTTTCATATGCTTATTCAGTCTGTATATCTTGAGTGAAGTGATTATTCAAAGCTTTTGCCCATGTTTTGTGCTGAATTATCTTTGCTGTTGAGTTATAAGAGTTCTTTATGTATTTCGGATACAACTCCTTTATGAAACATATGTCTTACAAATAATTTCTCTCAGTCTATGGCTTGTCTTTTTAATTTTTAAATGGTGCCCTGAGAAAAGCAAAAATTTTTAATTTGGATTACTTGAAATTTATCCATTTTAAAATTTTATTATTTGTGCTTTTTGTGTCATATCTAAGAAATTATTGCTTACCCAAGGTTACAAATTTTTTCCCATGTTTTCTTCTAAAAGTTTCAAAGTTTTAGCTCTTATATTTAGGTCTATTATATATTATAGACTGATATATTTTGAGTTAAGTTTTGTGTATGAGTGAGGTAAGAATCAAAATTTTGTTTTGTTTGCATAAAGATGTCCAATTATACTAGTACCATTATTTGAAAAAAAATTTTTTTCTTTCCTATTGATTTAGTTCAGCACCTTTGAAAAAAAAGTTAACCTATGTCTAATTGTGACTTTCTATTTTGTTGCATTGATCTGTATGTCTATCCTTATGCTGAAACCATATTTTTATGATTACTATAGCTTCATAGTATCATCCTGAAATAAGGTGTGAAAGTCTTCCGTGTTTTTTATTTTTCAAAATTGTTTTAGCTATTCTAGTTTCTTTGCATTTTCACATAAATTTAGGGTCAGCTTCAATTTCTACTAAAAAAAAAATGCCTCCTGAGATTTTGTTAAGGATTGCTTTGCATTGAATCTATAGATCAGTTTGGAGAGAATTGCCATCTCAACAATATTTAGTCTTCCAATTCTTGAACATAGTATTTAGATATCTATGAACACCATTTTTATTATCAAAAAATAATCAACAACACTTTCCCCCTTTTCTCAAATAGTTTATTATTTATTAGTACTATAATCTTAAAGGAAAATGGATTTCTCCTATAGCTACTAGTGACAGGTGAATAAAGCTGTCATAGGCAGGTGAGGGGCTGCTCTCAAGGAAATGCTCTGAGCTATTCAGAATATACTGACACTGGTAGTTTACTATGGGAGAAAGAGATTCAGTGAGAGTGCTGTGAGTACGTTGCAGAGGTGAATGGGTCAAAATCATTCTCAGCTGTCCTTCTTTTCTACTTGTTTAGGATACTTATAAGAAAGGGTCATTTAATTTGTCCATCATCATCAGTACTACATATATAATCTTACAGAAAATAAGTGCTCAAGTGCTGAATAGCTTTTAGTTATTGAAAGATCATTAGAAAATTCTGGAAAAATTATTTATGATAGCATTTTAATACATGAAGAATAACAGGTGAACATATTGCTGTTTTTATAGATCATTGTTGAAGCCTTTTCTTGCTGAATTTTATTGCTAAAGTAAATTATCATGAAATGAATATAATTATCCAAACCAGATAGTTTACATAAATTAATGAATGTCACTCAAACACCAAATCCTGGAAGATTTTAAGAAATACTGTTGTCTGTTAATATATTGAAAAATACTGGATGGAAAAGGCAGCTTTAATAAATGAAACAGCAACAACAGTGAATCTTCCTTATGAAGAGTGAAAAACAGTTTTTCTTTAAAATTTTTCTATTTGAGGAAGCAAAACCCATTTTCACTAAGGTACACTAAAGAAAAAGAGCAAGCAGTAGCCTGCAGAAAATAAAATGTAACACTCTGCAGCTCCAATTACAGAACTGCAGAATGAGAAAGAAATAAATGAGACACAACAAATATAAACACTTTATATCTGTTATATTCATGTTATCAGCTTTATTTACAAAGAAAACATGAAGAGTTCACTGTAAATAAAAAGAAAAAGATATAAAGCTAACCCAACTACATTCATAAATCTATAATACTTCTTAAAATATAAATGGACACATTTCAAAAAAATCAACTATGATAATGCTACTTACAGTAGAATTTATTAGGATTAAATTATTTTTCATATTTAATAATTTATTCAACATTAAAGGGAATTTAATAATAACCCAATGATAATTAACATTTATAGTAAAAAGAAATTTTATATATAGAAAGGATAGAGATAAATGGATAGATATAAACAAATATAATACATGTTCTAGGTATATTTTTCCATTGTATTTTGCCTCTCTGAAGGGAACTACAGATTTTTCAGTGGGCACATAGACAGTTTTTGAATGGATGAATGAATTCATCTGCTATGATTTCTTCATTTTATAGATGGACAGGTTAGTGGTTCAAAGAGGTTAAATGACATTCAGTTATTCATTAATGTATGCCTGTATATATTTACCAAAAAATTTATTTTTGAGCGTCTACTATGTGCTGAGTCCTCAGCTAAGAACTGGGAATTCAAGAATAAACCAAAATCAAAGAAGTACCTAGTCTATGGAACTTATGGTTTAATGGGAGGAGACAGACTAATTACACAATAACTAACAACTGAGAATAAGTACCCAAAAGAGGTATATTTGGAGCTAATCAGAGGTAGAAGAAAAGGGGAAGTAACTTACCCCAGATGCACAGATGTAACTATCAGAGACAGAATAACCCAGAGCCATTATCTTTCCAAAATACATTTAGTTAAATGGTTGAAAGTACTTAGTACTAACATTAGAGGATATCTCACAAAAAAATTAGAACATAATCAAAAACTGTTAGTATATCATCCCATTGTATGAATAAATTAGATATACATATACAAACCTTTAAAAAGAACTTAATTCTTAAAAATCAAATAAACTGTTTGATAAATGGTGCTAGGTAAATTGTTCTTTTGGCGAAGTAGATTTTTCACTTACATTTCATAGAAAAATCAATTCCATTTGACTTAAATATCTAAATATATTTTAACAAAACTAAAAAGTATTATAAGAAAATATAAAATCTAAAAAGTATGGGGACAGAATGAACTTCTTAAATAAGAAACAAAATTCAGAAGCTATAAAGGAAAAGAGTAACTAAATGAAAGTTAAATAGCTAGTCATAGAAGAAATTATTCTGTCTACACACACATACACACATACACCACTATCACTACCACCACTATGCAATTATATCTATAGAATATAAAGAACTCTAGCCATTATATCAGAGAAGGCGATGGCACCCCACTCCAGTACTCATGCCTGGAAAATCCCATGGATGGAGGAGCCTGGAGGGCTGCAGTCCATGGGGTCGCGAAGAGTCGGACGCAACTGAGTGACTTCACTTTCATTTTTCACTTTCCTGCATTGGAGAAGGAAATGGCAACCCACTCCAGTGTTCTTGCCTGGAGAATCCCAGGGACAGGGGAGCCTGGTGGGCTGCCATCTGTGGGGTCACACAGAGTCGGACACAACTGAAGCGATTTAGCAGCAGCAGCAGCCATTATATTGAAAAAAAAAAAAAGAACTCTAGCCAATCAATAAACAAACGACACATAGCCCTACTGAAAAATGGGCAAAAAATATGTGGTGTATGCATGCTCAGTTGTCCAACTCTTTGCAGCCTCATGGACTATAGCCCTATAGGCTCCTGTCCATGGAATTTGCCAGGCAAAAATACCAAAGAGGATTGCCACTTCCCCCTCTAAAATGGTCTACAATAATCTTTGTCTCTGGATACTCACACCCCTTGTGTAATCTCTTACACGTGCCAGGATCCAATAAAATACAACAGTGATGATGGGAAATCACTTCTGTGATTAGGTTCCACAAGGCAGTGACCTCTGTCTTGCTAGCTGTCTATTGCTTCTCAGCTCACACACTGATGAACTGAGTTGCCATGTTAGAAAGGCCCGCATAGTAAGGAAGTGAGAGTGGTTTCTGGCCAACAGAAGTCAAGGAACTGAGACCCTCACTTGAACAGTTCCTGAGGAATGGAATTCGGCCAACAACCACAGGAGCTTGGAAGTGGATCCTTCCTTAGTTAAACTTTCAGATGAAACCATAGTCTTGTAAAGAGACTTAAAGCAGAGGACTCAGTTAAGCTGTGCCAGACCCTGACCCACAGAACTATGAGATGATAAACGTGTGTTGTTCAAGCCATTAAATTTGCAGTAATATAATGTAGCAATAGATAACTAACAAAGGTTATGAATAGGCAATTTATAGCAAAAAAAAAAAAAATACAAATGATCAACAGATATACTTTAAAAATGCTTAATCTCGGGTGTCCCTGGTGGCTTAGTGGTGAAGAAGTGCTCAATCTCTGGTCCAGGAAGATCCCGCATGCATGGAGCAACTAAGCCTCTGTGCCACAACTATTGAGCCTGTGCTCTAGAGCCCAGGAACCACAATTACTCAGTCCATATGCTGCAACTACTGAAGCCCGTGTGCCCTAGAGCCCAGGCTCCACAACAGAGAAGCCACCTCAATGTGAAACCTGCGCACCACAACTAGAGAGTAGCCCCTGCTCCCTGCAACTAGGGAAAGCCCATGTGCAGCAACCAAGACCCAGCACAGCCAAAACTAAATAAAAATTTTTAAAAATTGTTAATCTCACTAGTGGTTAGGAAAACAATACAGAAAAATTATAGTGAGATATCAACTTGTACCTGTCAGGCTAGGAAATATGCTAAAGATTGATAGTTTCTAAAAGCAACAGTAGAGGGAAAAAGAGTACTTTCTTACAACTTTGAGAGAAGTTTAAACTAATACAGTTTCCTCCATGGAGAGCAATTTTGGTAGCACCTTTGAAAAGTTTAAGCAATATAGACTGTTGACTGCATTAAATCCCCCTCTGGAATAGAAAGAAATACAGAAAGAATAGAGAGGTACCTCAGTGTTCATTGCAGTGTTTGCTGTTGCAGCAAAATATTGGAAATTATCTAAATCTCCTTCAGTGGGGAGTGGCAAGATAAATTATGACACATTCATACAATTGTAGTCAATAAAGGTAGATTTGCATATACCAACCTGGAAATGTTTTCACTGTTTATTAATGGGTTAAATTCAGGTTTATACTGATCTTTTTAGTATGACCTAATTTCTGATAATACAGACATATACATACATACTTTCATATGTGCACATATGTATATGTATAGGAAAAAGTCTGAAAGGATTCACATTCACACCAACTGCTGCTAAGTCACTTCAGTCATGTTCGACTCTGTGCAACCCCGTAGATGGCAGCCCACCAGGCTCCCCCATCCCTGAGATTCTCCAGGCAAGAACACTGGAGCAGGCTGCCATTTCCTTCTCCAATGCGTGAAAGTGAAAAGTGAAAGTGAAGTTGCTCAGTCATATCTGATGCTTAGCGACCCTATGGACTGCAGCCCGCCAGGCTCCTCCATCCATGGGATTTTCCAGGCAAGCGTACTGGAGTGGGGTGCCATTGCCTTCTCCATTCATACCAACTAGGAGGTAGGAATAAAGCAGATGAAAGGGGGCCTTTCACTTTGTGCTTCCTACTGTTTAAATTTTTTCAGGGAGCAGATCATTCTTTTTGTACAATATTTGTCATTCTTAGACCAATGAAAATAAATAAAAGGAAATAAAATATAAAACTAAAGCATTCTTTCCTTGCTGAAGGAGGAGAACTTTGATATACTAGTTCATCTTGTAACCAAAGGACACTGAAAACAGAAACAGATGTCCCTCATTCAAGCATAGAGAAGGGAGCACAAACTGGAGAGCTGTTCAGGAAAGAAAGGTTCTAAAACAAAAGTAATCTCTTAGAATTTAATCTACACGAACACATATGGCTTATATCGAAAAAAATTATTTTATAATATAAAAGAGAAACAGAAAAAAACTTGTTCATTTCACTGCTAAGAACAAAAACTACATTTAATAGCCATGAACATTTCACCAAATAGAAAATGTCCAAGAACAGATAGATAATACAAACAAAACAATAGAAAGAATTTCTCAAATAGACCAAAATTATATATGATTAAACGAGGAAACTTTTAGGTTGAACAATATGCAGTTGCCATTGTTATAAATCAAAAATGATAAATAAGCAGTGGTTTTATATTGTTCTATCATATATGCAGAAGAGTTTCTACATTATACAGCCATTGAGACAATAACAAAAGTAAAGAGATTTTAAAATTTCAAGTTTTGTTTGCTATTGCTTTTTTTTAAATATCCCACAAAGCTTCATGGGACAAACCTGAGATCTTACTTTGGTTTCCAGGCAGAGATATTCATTTATTCATAATAGATTACAAGTATAAAGGTTAATATGTGAGGCAATAATTCAGTTGTCTTTTGTGCCTAATTAGTGTTCAAAGCAGAAAAGAACAAAACAGTTTCAAAAAATTACCTTTTATGAAAATCAAAATGAAGAGATAAAAATTAGAGAAAGCTTTTCCTCTGACAGCTAAACTTTGAAATAATCTCTAGATATAAAGAAAGCATCAAAATTCAGATTTTTCAAATCTTAATTCATTTTTTTAAGAGCAAAGGAAAACAAAAATCCACTTAACTATAAAGAAATGGTTTTTTTTAAACATCATAACCTGTAGATAATGAGTTCAGAGTATGGTATCAGAAGATAAAAAATAAAAGTAGCAAAAAGAATTTCCCTATAAATTAGTATCCTTACTTTATCCCTCAAATGTGCAATTTTACTTAGAAATCATTGTAAAATAGTTTTACCCTTCCAATATGGATTAATCTATCATTAAATGTAAGATACAAGAAATTTCTATGTTTTGAAGCATAAATCCACAACCACTGTCCCTGTTCTAATACCAGAATAGAGTCCACCAGTAAAGATTCTACTCTGTCATAATAAAGAATATTTTTAGCTGAAGCAAGAAAAAAAGAAAAGGAAGGAAAAATATAAGAGAGAGAAGAACATGGAGAGAGTCGTAGGCTATAGGACTATTTCAAGAAACAGAGGGATACAATATGCCATTGCCCTTCATGAAGAACTAGCACCTGGAAACAGCCCAGAACCACCTACTCTGTCTGTTTCTTTCTCTGTGAACCATACATTCTTTCATTTCTTTCTCTGTACTCTGTAGACCTCTTTCTCTGCTTTCTCATGTGTGTGCCAAGGGACTGCTGCCTAAGTTAGGTGCTAGCCAAGATTGACTATAAATCATCTCTAAATACAAAATTCCAAATTTCATGAAAGAAAGAATCTGATTGGCTCAGGCTGATGCGTCTATTCCTCATCCAATCAACTGTGGATGAAATCCTGTAGACTAAATATGGCTCTAGGGTTTGCACCTGTGAAGGGATATTTGTGTATGTTTGGCAAAGAATGGGAGGGGACATAGTCTAATATAAATCCTGGTTCTAAAATTCTGTCTGTATTTTCAGGCTCATGATTTTCAAAATATTCTGAAATGTCCATTTGATCCAGTCTTGCACTTTTACTGTTTGTGATGTTTATATTACTATTTGTTCATACCCTAAATACATGTACCAAGAAAAAAAAAGTTAAATAAAGAATATTAAAAAGTAAGAACATTGTAGACTTTCAGAATAAATTAACCAAGCCTGTAAGTTAAATTCTTACACCAAAAAATCAATTTAGCAGGCTGAACAAAGACATCAAATTTCTAATGCCCCGAACCTATGAATATTACATAGGATTTTGCAGATATGATTAAGTTAAGGATTTTGAGATGGGGACATTAACCTAGATTATCCCAGTGGACCCTAAATATAATAATCATAAGTGTCATAATAATTGTAAGAGGAGGAAAGAGGAATATTTTACTACACAGAGAAGCCAATGTGATTCTAAAAGCAGAGATTGGAGATGCCCTTGGAAAATGGAGAAAGAGGCCACAAGCCAAGGAATACAGGGGGCCACTAGAAGCCGAAAAAAGGTAAAGCAACCCCAATACTTTGGCCACCTGATGCAAAGAACTGACTCATTTGAAAAGACCTTGATCCTGGGAAAGACTGAAGGCAGGAGAAGTGAACGACAGAGATGGATGAGATGGTTGGATGGCATCACCAACTCAATAGACGTGAGTTTGAGTAAGCGTCAGGAGTTGGTGATGGACAAGGAGGCCTAGTGTGCTGCAGTCCATGGGGTTGCAAACAGTCGGACACGACTGAGTGACTGAACTGAACTGAACAGAATGGATCCTCTACTAGAGCCTCCGAAAGGAAGTTAGCTCTGCCAACACCTTGATTTTGACTCAGTGAAACTGACTGTGGACTTTGGACCTCTAAAACTGTAAGAGAACTATGTGTGTTGATTTAGGCCAAGTAGGTGGGGTGTGTAAGCTATGGTACAGAAGAATGAAGTAATGACCAGATCTGTGTTGAGTTGGGGGTATTAAAAGAGTCCAGATCTCTCTCTCTTTTTTTTTAATTCTTGAAGGTAGCATTTCTTGTTGCTCTTTTAAAAATATTTATTCATTTGGCTGCATCAGATCTTAGTTGTAGCATGTGGGATCTTTCATTGCAGGATGTAGGCTCAGGAGTTATAGCACTCAAGAGGGGCAGGGGCTCCAGGGTGTGGGGGCTGAGTAGCTGCAGAGTACGGGGTTAGCTGCCCCATGACTTGTGGGATCTTAGTTCCCTGTCCAGGGATCGAACCCTTGCTCCATGCACTGGAAGGCCAATTCTTAAACCCCGGACCACCAGAGAAGTCCCAAGTCCTGATCCTTGAACTGAGTCTTAAACAAAGTGTAGACTTTGGTCAGGCGAACGAGGGAGGGGAAGGATGCTCTCAGGAGAGGGAGAAATGTGGCGCTGCAGGGCTGTGATAAAGTCATCACTGACCAGTGTGCAGGGACTAGCTGTATGTGCCTATGAGCTTTCTATCAGAAATATTTGGTCATGAAAATCTTCAAACATAAAGCAAAACTGAAAGAACATTACCATGAATACCCATATATACACTTCTCAAATCCTACCATTAATATTTCTATGCTATGTTGTCACATATCTATCCACATGAATTTCCAGATACTAAGAGGAGAAATTGAAAAGCAGAGACATTACTTTGCCAACAAAGGTCTGTCTAGTCAAGGCTTGTTTTTCCAGTGGTCATATATAGATGTGAGAGTTGGACTGAAGAAAGCTGAGCACCGAAAAATTGATGCTTTTGAACTGTGGTGTTGGAGAAGACTCTTGAGAGTCCCTTGGACTGCAAGGAAATCCAACCAGTCCATCCTAAAGGAGATCAGTCCTGGTGTTCATTGGAAGGACTGATGCTGAAGCTGAAACTCCAATACTTTGGCCACCTCATGCGAAGAGTTGACTCATTGGAAAAGACCCTGATGCTGGGACGGATTGAGGGCAGGAGGAGAAAGGGACGACAGAGGATGAGATGGCTGGATGGTATCACTGACTCGATGGACATGAGTTTGAGTGAGCTCCGGGAGTTGGTGACAGACAGGGAGGCCTGGCGTGCTGTGATTCATGGGGTTGCAAAGAGTCGGACACGACTGAGCAACTGAACCAAACTGAACTGTAGAGGAGAAAAAACATGTGCGAATAAAGATGCTGTGTTGAGCTTAGTCGCTCCATCGTGTCCGACTCTTCATGACCCCATGGACTGTAGCCCACCAGGCTCTTTTGTCCATGGGGATTCTCCAGGCAAGAATACTGGAGTAGGTTGCCATGCCCTCCTCCAGGAGATCTTCCTAACCCAGGGATCAAATTCAGGTCTCCCACATTGCAGGCAGATTCTTTACCATCTGAGCCACCAGGGAAGCCCAAGAATAACAGAGTGGGTAGCCTATCTCTTCTCCAGGAGAACTTCCCAAATCAGGAATCAAACTAGGGTCTCCTGCATTGCAGAAATCCTCAAATAGGATACTTTTATAATAAATTACCATTTTTTGTAGTTCTTTCCAAAGTCTGACTTCCATGGGAATCAGAGGTTATATGAACATAAATTCTTGGATAAGACATCAAATAAAAAAATTAAGGTTATATTTGTGGCATTAAATAAACAAGGAAAAACACTATTACAGAAAAATATAATCCATATACTATATCATTCTTTCATCTATCAAGAAAGTCCCTTTTGTGTTATTTCTGTTTTATTTTTGTTGCAGCTATAAAAGGCTTTATGCTGATTAGGAAGACTAGGTTTGTGATTTAAATGATAGTTGGTGGGCTAAATTCTCCCATCCAACTGATAATTGGATTTCCAGTTTCTAGATTTTTATGAGGGCTATGTTGTCATGCCTTCTTAGGATTTTTAATGTTTTATACACTCCTTATGGTAATTTAAGTATGCTGCAAAGAATCTGTTATGAATATGTATTAAAAATATAAAGAAAATGGTAAGATGTGCTGAGAAATAATCTTTCTCTTATAAATGAATGCTTTGCTAATGTATATTCCAGGTGAGAAGGTTTTAGAAAAAGAGGCATTTCTGAGAATGTATGAGATGTAATTTAGAACCATGCCTTACTTAGTTCAATGGTTCTAAACTTCAGTGCTCATAAGAATTACCTGCAGAGCTTATAAAATGCAGAGATGAGTTGATCTCCCAGATTCTGATCAGTAGATCTAGAATGGGGTCCAGAATCTGCATTTCTGGCAAAGGATACAGACAGAGCACATTTTCAGAGACACTGTTAAGCAAGCTCCAATTCTGCGGCACTCAGGTTTGACTGACCATGTTTGTAGATCACCTCAGTCCATTTAGACAAGATATCAGTGACCTTTTATTGAGTACTAACATATTAATATTGAAACTATGAGGAGGGGTTATTTGAACTATTCTTCCTGCTAAAAACCACTGAAAATGCTGGATAATATATGTTTTTAAGTATCTTCTTTAAATCATCCTACCATTAGGTAGGAAATTAGCAGGCCAAAATCCAAGTGAAGGTAGGAATCCTGCGTGTAGCTGAAAACCAAAGATACTTTTGCTCTGAGGGTATTTACTCAAAGGGGGAAATTAAGACGCACTTTTCATAGTTTCAGCTTATGAGACACCCAAGCTACTCTAAATAGTAAACTCTCTCCTAGTAAAGCTGGTACTCAAAGGGCTAGACCCCAGGGTAGGATGACCCAGAAGCAACTCCCCCAACACTCATCACTAGGGAAGATAAGGAGAGTTGCCCCAGTTCTGAGGGTCTAGGCAGGAGAAGAGAACATTTCTATGAAACTTGTAGTCACAAGCTAGCATTTGTGCTATTTTTCAGCCCAAATTTATATCATCTGAGTGATACAAAACATATTTATGTAAGCAGAAAGGGGATGAATGGTCAACCTGGAGGCTCACAGACTGTGAACTTGCCTTGAGATCTCTAGCCTAAACTAAAGGGAAAAGGGTACCTGACATTTGTTCTCTATCCTCCCTTCTGTTAGCCAGATGGTAGTTCAATTGCTCCAGCAAGAAAGAAATCAATGTAGCTCACGTGGCTCTGCTTCCTTGCTCAGTTTCTTAATAACTTGAGGATTAAAAACTTACTTTACATAGAACACCATGTTGAGTTACCTGTGTTACACAGCAACTTCCCATTAGCTATCTATTTTACATATGGTAATATATCTGTTTCAATGCTACTCTCTCAATCTATCACACCCTCTAATTCCCCAACTGTGTCCAAAGTCTGTTCTCTATGTCTGCATCTCTATTCCTGCCCTGCAGATTGGCTTATCAGTACTGTTTTTATAGATCCCATATATATGCGCTAATACCTAGAGGGTGGAATGGGGTGGGGAGTGGGTGGTGAGGTTCAAGAAGGAGTAGACATACCTATGCTTATGGTTGATTCACATTGTTGTATGGCAGAAGCCAACACAATTCTAGAAAGCAATTATCCTCCAATTAAAAATAAATTTTAAAAAACTTACTTTACAAAAATTTTAAAAATTTTCCTAGAGATATTTTCATATTTTCCTAGAGATATTTCATTGATATTTCATAGAGATATTTCATATTTCATAGTGTATGAATATCAGAATTTTGATATTTATATAAATTTGCAGTCTGTTTTATATACCAGTCTTTTGAGTTCACTGTTATGAGTCTGTCCCCTAGAAATTGTTGCTGGATGCACTGCAAGAATACAGTTTCTCAGACACCAGGGCTGAAAATAACCTGCTTGTGAAGTGCTTGGTGAGTTATTGACATGCTGGAAAGTCTTCCCTGGAGGCCATCAAGTCTGACTACCAACCCATTGCTCCTGAATAATGATAGGACATTTCTCCCCCAAATTAACACACTCAAAAGAAACATTTAGTTGTTTTCCACAGAATCCCTATAAACTAACAGCAGATGAGGTGAGACAGGCTATCTCTGGAAAGAGCACTGTCCTGGGAGTCAGAAGAAAAGTGAAATCGCTCAGTCGTGTCCGACTCTCTGCGACCCCATGGTCTCCTCTGTCCGTGGAATTTTCCAGGCAAGAGTACTGGAGTGGGTTGCCATTTCCTTCTCCAGGGGATCTTTCCCACCCAACCCAGGTCTCCCGCATTGTGGGCAGACGCTTTACCGTCTAAGCCACCAGGGAAGCCCTCTGTCAGAAGAAGCAGGTTTAAATTCTGGCTCTGCTACTTACTAGCCCAGGGATTGTAGGCTGTTTAAACAAATTTATTTTAAAAGAAAAAAAAGTAGGGGAATTCCCTGATGGCCCAGTGGTTAGGACTCGGCTCTTTTCCCTGCCGAGGGCCTGGGTTCAGTCCTAGCTGGGGAACTAAATCCCACAGCCATGCAGCATGGCCAATAACAACAAAAAGATAATATTCCTAGTTGGGGAACTAAGATTCCACAAGCCATGTAGCACAGCCAACAACAACAAAAAGATAGTACTGATTAAAAAAAAAACATAAACAATTCTATCACTTGTAAAATGGTACGGATAATATTTACCTTATAGTATAACTGTAAATATTAAGAAGGATAATATATGTATGAATGTCTAACATAAAGTGAAGTTTGCTCAATCATGTCTGACTCTTGGCAACTATACAGTCCATGGAATTCTCCAGGCCAGAATACTGGAGTGGGTAGCCAGTGGGATTTCCAGGGGATCTTCCCAACCCAGGGATCGAACCGAGGCCTCCCTCATTGCAGGTGGATTTTTTACCAGCTAAGCCATAAGAGAAGACCTATGTCTAACATAATGCTGACATTTAACAATAAACATCAATAAATGTTGGTTTCCATCCTTGGTTCCACTACTTTCTAATAATATAGACACACTTTAGAATTTTTTTCCTCCTCTCATCCAGTTGTGTCTGGAAGGACTGATGGTTGTTTTGCTGCTGATGATAATCACAGTAAGAAGAAGAGTAGTAATACAGAAAAATCACTGCCAGCTTTTATCAAGAAAATTTGTTTTTCTAGATACTTCCCTTACCCCCAAAGAAAGAGGAAAGGAAAGTTCAAAGAAGACTAAGAAGCGGCTGTAGAAGCATAAGGGGAAGTAGTGGAGGGTGATGTCCTCGAGAGCAATGGAATAAGGAATTTCAAAGAGGGAACCATTAAAATGTAGAGAGTCAAACCTGTTCAAGTGTTAGAGAGAAATCAAGTAAAATAAAGACAGAGAATTTGCTATTTGACTTAGACTTAGACTAGAAGAGTCTGGACGAATGTTTTCAAGTCTGGCTGTGAAGTGAAAGGAAGAGGTAGGCATAGAAGGACGCACGACTGGGAATGTCTGTTTGCTTAGATGGGACAGAGCCTAGGAGATAAAATACTGGGAGAGAGGAGACAACAGAGAAAGGAAAGTGCAAGACACAGATGTCAGGATAAAGAAGAAAAGGAAGCTCCTGGGACCAGGACTCAGATGGGAAAAGAAGCCTTAGAGGGAGGGATGCCTATCTTATTTTAAGAGGAAAAGGCAAGGTGCACACACAGTTAAAGATTTGGAGCCAGGAAATTAAACCAGCATTTCTTGGATGGCTTCTGTTTTCTGTGTGGAGTAGGAATTTAAGTAGTCTTTTGAGAGGAAGGGAAAGGCTACCCACTCCAGTATTTTGGCCTGGAGAATTCCATGGACTGTATAGTCCATGGGGGTCACAAAGAGTCAGACATGACTGAGCGACTTTCATTCACTTTGAGAGGAAGGAGGTAGGAGGGGGAGGGTTAGATGTTGGAGGGAAGAAGCAGAGAAAGTAAAAAGAAAAAAAAAGTATGGGGCATAGCACGGAAAACCGATCAGAAAACCATAATAAGATTATAGAGCAGCACTGAGGCTCCCATTGAAATGGACCACTGTGAATTTAAACTCATTACAAAATGTAGCACTCTGTGGTTTTCTTCAGACACTGTAGAGAGAATAGGTGGGTTTTCCCATTGACCTGCATAATGCAGTGCTGGTAAATACATCACAGCTGCTTTCAGAGGGTATGGTAGGAGGAACCCTGATTTGTAGCAGTGATGTAAATACTTCCACCATGTCAAACTTCAAGCTACCAATGTGATATCATTGATCTCAGACTTGGGAACAGATGCCCAGTGGCACACTGTTATGTAGTATTTCCACCATACAGATATAATAGCTGTAAATAATGTTAATCACATAAAAAATAGTAAAATGTAGTAAAAATAAGAAGTGATGAGTTTTTGTTATTTATTATCTTTGCTTTTATATAATTTTCTTAATTGTAAGTGTATATAATTTTTAATAATAACCATACCTTGCTTGCAAATTTCCTGAAAATTTTACAATCATCTCTCTCAAGGCAGTATGAGCTGGCTCTAGCATGGCACTGGCTGTGGAAAACCAGGTTGAAATGGCTACACTAATAGATTGGGTGGAACTAGGGGCAAGGAGAGATCTGAGATTTAAATGACAAGATTGCTTTACCTGAGGCCAGGACTCTGGGCCTGAGAGAGGAAACCTGAATTCACTAGAAAAGGAGGATAGAAATGATTGAGAAAACCTTGACTCTGGGGAAGGGAGAGGGGGTGTTAGATGTGACATGAAGGAGGGGTCAAAAGATTCAATATTAAAATAGTTACCAAATTTGTATCTATGTTGTGACCCTGTGTGTTCTCTCATTGCACTGCTACTGCTAAGTCGCTTCAGTCGTGTCCGACTCTGTGCGACCCCATAGACAGCAGCCCACCAGGCTCCCCCGTCCCTGGGATTCTCCAGGCAAGAGTACTGGAGTGGGTTGCCATTTCCTTCTCCAACTCATTGCACTATAAATAGCTTATAAATGTCTGATGGAATTGGTTGTCGCAGTGTGGGGGAAGGGTGCCGCAGGAGAAGAGCAGGGCAAGAATAAAGTCACCTCTACAGATCCCCCCTGGGAATCTTGCTGTTCACAGTTTCCCTGCGCTGTGTTTTATATTGGCAGGGAAACACTTGGGTGATGGAAACTGTTTTTTAGTTCTAAAACTGTACTATAGGAACAAATGGTTTACCTCAGTTACTTCTACTAAATAGTTTACCAAAGAAACTTAAACAAAAATCCTTCTCTGAGAGTACAAGAACAATTTCACCTCAGTTCTGTTCACTACACTTTTCTGGTATTGGAAAGTCACTCTCCACAAAAAAGCTAACACGTTAGTGGCTTCAGCTTGCCTTCTATAACCGTGACTGGGTGTAACTCAGAATCATGTTTGGTGGAGATACCTCAGTAGGCAGCATTTTCACTCTTTTCAGAGAAAATATTTCAGAGAGTAGCTATATTATCAACATCTCCGTGTTTGCAAAAATCCTGCTTAGCGTACAATCTACCAATCCTACATTGGGAAATATATCCAAAGGAAATGAAAATGAGTTATTGAAGATAGCTGCATTCTCTTGTTTATCACAGCAATACAATTGCCAAGATATGGAAACGACTTAAGTGTCTGTCAGTGGATGAATGGATAAAGAAGATGTGGTGTGTAAATATATATACAATGGAATATTATTCGGCCACAAGAAAGAAGAAAATTCTGACACTTACAACAACCTGGATGGACCTTGACAGCATTATACTAAGCAAAATAAGTCAGAATGAGAAAAACAAATTCTACATGATCTCACTTATGGGTGGAATCCTAAACAGCCAAACTCACAGAATCAGAGCATAGACTGGTGGTTACTTGGGGCTGGGGAATTAGAGAATTGGGGAGATGTTGTTTAAGGTTATGAACTTGCAACCAGTAGATAAATAAGTCTGGAGATCTAATGCATACGTGCTAAGTTGCTTCAGTCATGTCTGATTCTTTGCGACTCTATGAACTATAGCCCGCCAGGCTCCTTTGTCCATGGGATTCTCTAGGCAAGAATACTGGAGTGGATTGCCATGCCCGCCTCCAGGGGAACTTCCCAACCCAGGGATTGAACCCATGTCTCCTGCGGCTCCTGCACTGCAGGCGGATTCTTTACCACCGAGCCACCAGGGAAGCCCAATCAATGTAGCTATAGTCAACAGTAACTCTAGTCAACAGTACTGTACCGTAAACTTCAAAGTTGCTAAGAGACTAATCGTAATTTTTCTTACAAAAAAAAAAGAAATGATAATTATGTGACATGATAGAATTGTTAGCTAACTACACTACAGTGGTAATCATATTGCAGTATTACAAACATATCAAATCAAATGTCATACACCTTAAAGTTGTGCAGTTATATCTCAATTACATCTCAATTTAAAAAAAAGAAAATAACTGGACCAGGCCTAGGTTCAAATCCTAGCCCTGCCACTTACAAATTGGGGGACTTTGGGCAAGTCATTGAACCTGTCTGAACTTCAGGTGTTTTTTTTTTTTTTTCCTTCAAAAGTAGGATAATGATAGGAACTTCTCAGGTAGTCATCACAATTTAATGAGATAAAATATAAATATACAATAGGACTCAGAGGAGTGCCTAGTATTCAATAATTGTGTGCTCTCATCATCTCTTCCCCACAGCTTTCTTTTTAAAATGATTAAGACTGGAGAAGAAAGCAATTTCTTTTTAACTTCCTGAACTTGACTTTATGTTTGGTAACCTCATTCTGTTTAGAAACACTCACACACACGTATATACTGGTCTCTCTTCCTTGAATACTCTACTCTTTCACTTTCACTCTGGCAAACAAATTACAATTCACTTGCTACTTCTCTGATTAGAAATGTGAACAAGCCAAAGAGGTGGTAGGATCTAGTATACTGAGTGGCTAGGTCATGGCCTTGTCAAATTTCAAGTTTGACAAATTTCAAATGTCTCTTATTTCCTAAACTTTTTAATATATCTTCATGTGCTTGTCCTGTATTCTGGTGGATGTATTAGATTCACTGTGTCTTTGTTCAAGTGGGATAACTGGTTTCACTGGGTATGCGCTAAGCCATCTTCTAGGTAGAGTTTGGAAATTCATGCTGGACCTTGCTGTGTGCAGGTGTTTTAATGTATTTAACAACCAAGAGTGTTCCATTTGTTCTAGGGAATGTGCACCCCAGAGTTGTACAATGATACGAAATGCATGGCCCAAGAAAATAAATATCACATGATGTATGTTTTTTAAAATCAAGGTTGTTGCTTAGGCTTAGCCATCTACTAATAATTTCCCCCAAAGAAACTCATTAAGCCTGGGTGTCAGTTTACTGGGCAGTCTTGTATTTCACTGACAATTGAACTGGAGTCCTGAAAGGTCATTAAAATGAAATGAATAACCTAATCTCTTTTGCAAAATCAGCACAGGATTCTAATTTACTCTTATAAAAAAAATCATTTCTATCCAAATTAACCAATCAGTACTATAATGTTAAGGCAATTATATAGGACAATGTTTCCAAGAGATTGAATTACTTCAAATTAATCCCATGTTGGCTTACATCTCCAGGCCAGGTATTTTCTGGGGGCCATGTGCTATGAAAATTTGTGCCACATCTGGGTTTCTCTGGGCCAGAAGGGTATTAATGGTATCAAACGGTATAATCACAATATGTAGTACACATATATATACAAGCTACTTTATAATGAAAAGTTTACTAATTTGGAGCAATCAATTAGGAAAGGTTAAAGAGGTTAATACCAGTGTTGAGAAAGGAAGAAATTCAACTTTAAGCTGTAAAACATTAAAAAAAATTATTTGTAGAACAAGTTATAAAGTGTAAATGAATGAACAAATGAATATATGTAGCAGTCAGCAATGTGTCCAGGATGCTTTTTAAAAGCACATGCTGGGACTTCCCAGGTGGTACGGTGGATAATAATCCACCCGCTAATGCAGGGGACATGGCTTCGATCTCTGGTCTGGAAAGATTTCACATGCCACGGAGCAGCTAAGCCCATGTGCCACAACTACTAAACCCACCCTATAGAGCCTACGTGCTGCAACTTCTGAAGCCTGCACCTTAGAGCCTGTGCTCCAAAACAAGAAAAGGCACTGCAATGAGAAGCCCGTGCACCACAACAAAGAGTAGCCCCCACTCCCCACAACTAGAGAAAGCCCGCCTGGAGCTATGAAGACCCAACAAAGACTAAAATAAATAAATAAATTTAAAACAAAATAAACACACGCTTCTCTAACTCAATAGCTGTCTCCACCAACATTGCATCACATGCGCGCACATAAATCCAAGTCAAAAAATGATTTTTCTCTCACTAGGCACAATTCAATCTATCTATAATTTGGCAACTTGTTAGAAACTGAGAAGATAGCTCAGCCTGCCTAAGGAAAAGGCAATGAAAAACTGCATGCCATCTTTCTGCTTTTGAGTCAAAAGTTGCTGCTTTAATCATTTCGTGCCAGATGTGTCAGTGGGCATTCCAGACTCTCTGAGTATTGGTGTTCTGAGGTTAGGCACAATGTAATCCTTTTCCAGAAAGGAAAGAAATCCCATTATTTTAGAGCTTAATACAAGCTAGCTTGTTAGCTATATGCTGTCTAATGTAATTCCTCTCCAACAGCCCTATGGATGGGGACATTAGCATCCTGATTTTGCCAGTGAGGAAACTGAAGCCTAGAGCTTCATGGCTAATTTTGGCAGAAACTCAGGCTTCACAAGCCATCCTAGGTCATTTCATACCCCCCACACTGCCACTCCTGTCACAAAACCCATGCTGTGAGAAACTTCTGTCACATGTGATTCCACTGACCTTCAGGTGACCAAACCCAAGTCAACAGGAAATGACTGCTGTCTAGAGGGGCCTCAACATGAAATGCCACTCCAAATAAAAAGCGTTCTCTACTTTCAAGGAAGATTTGGGTTTCAATCCAGAAAACATTTATTGAGTACATTCTACGATCAGACTCTGTGCTATGTACTTTGACCTATCTCTTTCGTCACAACAAATGATTTTATTGATATGCATGAAAGTGAAAGAAGACTCCTATTAAAAAAAAAATAGAGTGTACCTTGTGGTTAAGAAGGACACATTTAGAATTTTCTCTGCATCGCCCATTCTTGGGAAGGGATGTGATGACTGTCTTAAGAGAAAGCTCCTATGAATGCCCAAACATCAGCTCTACACACTTAGTTTGTTCTTTAATCAAGCTCAGTGTTTTTCAATACTTATTGTGACTAAGAATTATGACTATATACCCATTTGGTTGATAGCTTTTCTCCTTTATCAACAGTTTTATTCAAGCAATAAGCAACTACATTCATAGACATACTTAAAAGACAAGAGGTAATAAGATTTTCAGAAAAAATATAGTGATGTCATACATACCAAAGCGAGGCCACGTTGAAGCTCATTAAATGTGTCTCTTCTATGCCCTCATGCCCCCCACTCCCTTAAGAATATTTACTTTTTCCTCTAGATTTTTTTTTTTTTTTTCCTTCTGGAGGTTCTCCGGATGAAATCAAAGCAAGATATTACATCAGCTCCGGTGGCTGGTCTCCTTCCGGCGTTTTCCCAGGAAAAAACACGAGTATGACATTGACAAGCAGGGAGGCCTACAATCACTGCAAAAACGACTGCACATGCGGGATCATGGTGCAATGCAGAACATGGCAGTGTCCCAGATGGGGAGCCAGCCGGCAGTCTGGGAGGTGCCAGTCTCTATTCTGTCGGACTGTCAATATGGCCACCATGCTAGAAAGGAGAAGAGGTGGTTAGGCAAGGGCTGGCTTTGGCGCCAAGACTGGTATGAGAGAGAATGAACGCGTCATGGTGATGGGGTGCTTGCTTCTTCCCGTCTCAGGACTGAGTTGATCTTCCTTCCCTAGTGGGAAATCTTAGCTTATGCTAAAGTACCAGCATTCTCTCTTGGGCTACACGGAAAAGGCAAAATCCTGGCTTCGAAAGGGATAGGCGGAAGCAATCAGCGCGGCATTCTCCGGCGCCTGCTCAGGTTGTCCATCCAGGGGTGCGGCCGTCTGTCAATCTTATCAGCCTGGCTACGGATCAGTCTCCGCTGCTCCCTCCAATTTGCCGCTTTCCTACACTCGCTCTGTTCACGGGGCTCCCGGCTGCCACTCATTCTTTTGATCCCCGCCTCATTAGTTAGTCCTCTTCCTCTTCCCCGATATACCGATTTTAGAAAAATTGCAAGGATGACTTTGAGTCATGTAATGTTTCACCTTCAGGCCAACTTCAGTGCCTAGCCCCACTTCAAATATGATTCTTGGATAGACTAGGACTAGAGACAGTAAAAGTGTTAGTCGCTCAGTGGTGTCCGACTCTTTGCGACCCCATGGACTGTAGCCCGCCAGGGGCCTCGGTCCATGGGACTTTGCCGGCAAGAATACTAGAATGGGTTGCCATGACCTTCTCCAGGACTAGAGACTCTGCTGGTAATTCTGATGTCCACATGGGTGATCTCCCCTTCTCTGGGGGAGCCTCCCCTCTTTCCTGCTCTCTAACCCCTGGTCCCAATGACCTTATTTTTCTGTGATTTCATCCCTGGCCCCAGAGATTAGCTCATGAGATTGGCACATGACCCAAGTTGAAACATCACAACTCTTTCTTAGGATTTTCCAAAGTGAAGCTACAGGGATTCACACACTTTCTCAGTTCTGCCTGCGGCTCTCTGAGAGTGTGAGCCTGCAGCCACCAGTACCTCCCTTGAAGAAACAAAGAGGACTCTGATGGTCAAGAGACAGGGAGACAACTCTGATGGTGCTGGAGCCTTGGATCCAGTCTTTCCTCAGGCCAGCTCTATCCCACCCTCGCACTTCCAAAGCCTTCTGACTAAATACATCAATGAAATACTTTTTGTATACTTACCTGAGAGTATACTGGAAGAGAAGGCATGCTGGACTTATAATAATAGAAAGAACTTTAAATTTTATGAGGTATCAAGTAGCTCTTACTGACCTGTGCTGTTGGGGTAGAATGTGAGAGGGATTTGGCTCAGGACCTAATGGTTCATTCAGCCCAGTTCAGGGATTGGTCAACCTGCTCCTGGGACCAACAGGGAGGGAGAGGAAGGAAAGGGTAGGACAGAGAGAGAATGAAAAAGGAGGGAGGAAGGAAGAAAATAAAGAAGTGAAAAAAATCTCAGTCTTAAGCAAAAAAAATGGTGAAAGCAAAGGCATACTTGATGAAGGCACCATAAGCCTAGAACATCTCTCCAAATTCCATTTCTTTAACTTCCTAAGATGCATAGGAAGCCACAGGCCCTGGACCATCTTACCCCAATGCCAGGTTGGCTCTGCGACAGGACAGATTTGCCCTCTGTCAGCAAGTTGCCATGGGCCTTCCCCAGGTGGCCTCCGTCCAGGGGCCAGGTCTGTGCCTGTTATTCTTGGCCAGCCCCAAGGATTGTGCATCCTACCTCTTGCCACTGAGACCAGTCCTACTGAGCTTCTCTAATCACCAAGTCAGGCCTGAAACTGAAGCCCACAACACTCAGCTTATGTGTCCTCTGGACTGAGAAGGACCACAGGCAGTGGTTCGTGAATTTAGGGCAGCAAATGGCCTTGACATGTAGCTGACTTTCTTCTTTACCCAACATAAAGAACAGAGAAGAACCCAAGCTTCCCCCAAGAGAACATTCTAATACAATATTACCACCATGGTTGGCTTCATGCCTCCACCCCTTATTTTTGTTTTAGACTAATGATCGACTCGATAGACATGAGTTTGAGTAAACTCCAGGAGTTGGTGATGGACAGGGATGAGATGATCTGCTTAACACATTCCCCATCAAGTTGTGGGGCTCATCTTCTGTCAACCTTAGGCCCACAGACATGGCTGATCCCTTCCTAGCACTGAATTAATCCTGAACACAAATGTGGTAAGTACCAATCCTAAACACTGGCTGCAGATACCATTGCTCCCAGGAACCACTAAATCATTGAGCTGCAGTAGCAGGAAGGAAGAGTGGGGGCATGTAAAGGCCCACAGAACTAGCTTTTAATTTAACTCTGCTGCTTACTGACTCTATGAGTTCTTGAGTGCCTGATTTTTCTCAAAAGTGGGGATAATAATACTTTAACCTTTAGTGCCTTTATGAGAATTAAATTAAGTAACTATGGAAAAGCATATGGGATACCACCTGCACATCGTTGGTACTTAGTGTATGGTAGTTGTGTTGATGATGATGGTGCGTAATGATAATGATGGTAACATTTTGACTGTGAAGTATTCTCATTCTTCCCAGTAGAGAAATGCAGTGTGAGAAAGTGGTTCTTTTTCTTTAAAGCCACATGATGAGTTAGGGTTTCAAATAACTGACTCATTTGAGGAATTCGTGTCTTCTTATGAGCCAGAGTGCTCAAATGATAAAAGTGCTTAGCTAGTTTCATGCAAAAGTATGAATATCTATTATCTTGCTTCTGATTTGTTTCTATATTTGAGTTTACAAAACAATATTTAATGGAAGTATGCTTTAAAACGTCTTAGACCCTAATTTGGGCTTCCCAGGTGACGCAGTGGTAAAGAATCAGCCTGCCAATGCAGTAGACTTGGGTTTGATTACTGGATTGGGAAGATTCCCCTGAAGGCGGGCATAGCAATCCACTTCAGTATTCTTGCCCGGAAAATTCCATAGACAGAGGAGCCTGGTGGGCTACAGTCTGTGGGGTTGCAAAGAGGTGGACAGGGCTGAGCATGCATGCATACACAGACCCTAATTTGGGGTGGTACTTTCTCTTCTATTACACTAGAAGCATACTTCTAAATTCTTTTCTTCTTGGTTCTGATTTTTTTCAAAATTTTCAAGTTTCCTTCACAGTTTTCAAAGGTGAGGCACTTTTTCTATTTTAACAAAAAGAAAACTATTGCATCTCCCCAAAGATATGTCTTAAGGAAAAGCAGATCCCTGAGAGGATATTATTAACTGTCTGCTTCTTATAATTGAGGTCTTTTCTCAGAAAACTCTGATGTTTAATCTCAGCTCTCACCAATAACCCTTTCCTCTTTTTGATCAAGTGTTTAATTTCCCTGAAAGATTTTCTCATATTTTGACTATTACTGAGAGGATTTTCATTTTACCCTCAAACCCTTTAATGGCTAAATCTTGCATATCCATTGTTTCAAAAAAGGGTATTTCTGTTCATCTAAGTAAATAGTTCAAGAATTTGATCTTTTCTCACCTATTACGGCTGAAATGAGAAATTATTTGAAAACTTCTTTTGCTAAGTAACTATCTTATAAAAATCAGGTGAAATTAAACATTTTCAAAAACTCATCTTGGACAATTCTCAATTATCTACAGCAATATAGACTAAAGCATAGATTACTAAAAAAAGAGATACTTCTGAACCTGATTTTGGCCATTCTTTTACTTTCTTCAAAGTGAAATGTATGTGTTTAACCTTCAGTTCAAGTTTTTCTTTCAAACCCTTGAAAACCTTCTAATTTTAGGAAAGCATGAAATATTCATAAGGAGGTAACAGGAGAAAGAAGAAACAGGTGGCCAGGATAACACAAAAGCCTAGGGGTAAAAATTATTGCCATTAATATTTAAATATGTAAGGATATAACTTATATATATGTATATATGTGTGTATATACACACATATAATCCAGCATGGATTTTGACAGATTTTTCATAGACTTCAATAAGACTTCAACTTATCTCAGTCCTAACCATAAACCCTGCTGCTGCTGCTAAGTCACTTCAGTCGTGTTCGACTCTGTACGACCCCATACACGGCAGCCCACCAGGCTCCCCCGTCCCTGGGATTCTCCAGGCAAGAACATTGGAGTGGGTTGCCATTTCCTTCTCCAATGCATGAAAATGAAAAGTGAAAGTGAAGTCACTCAGTCGTGTCCGACTCCTAGCAACCCCAAGGACTGCAGCCTACCAGGCTCCTCTGTCCATGGGATTTTCCAGGCAAGAGTACTGGAGTGGGTTGCCATTGCCTTCTCCTAACCATAAACCCTAGCTGACTCCTAAATCTGGGTTGCTGCTGCTGCTGCTAAGTCGCTTCAGTCGTGTCCAATTCTGTGAGACCCCACAGACGGCAGCCCACCAGGCTCCCCTGTCCCTGGTATGCTCCAGGCAAGAACACTGGAGTGGGTTGCCATTTCCTTCTCCAATGCATGAAAGTGAAAAGTGAAAGTGAAGTCGCTCAGTCGTGCCCGACTCTTAGCAACCCCATGGACTGCAGCCTACCAGGCTCCTCCGTCCACGGGATTTTCCAGGCAAGGTACTGGAGTGAGGTGCCACTGCCTTCTCTGAAAATCTGGGTTAGGTCCTGTGTATTAAGAACTTGGTTTTATGCAAAGAAAAAGTCTAGCCTTTGCCCTCAGCTTCTGGGGGACACTCTGTCTGTGTTTGTGTAGGGCAAGAGCTGGCCACACTAGGCTTTAGGGTAAGGTAGGCCATATCTAACAACCTTAGGGTAAGGTCTGGCCACAGGAGAAGCATGTGACTTAGGAGTCACAACCATGTGACATAGGGTGAGGGGTTCAGATCATGCAGTATCACTGAGACTGAGTTCACCCACATGGTGATCCATCAGTCGGTCAAGCATGCCTATGTAATGAAAAGCTCAGATGAAAACTCTGGACACTGAAACTCAGATGAGCTGCTCTGGTTGGCAGTACTCCACATGCATTGTACATTGATGCATCTTGACCACATGGAGAGTGGGCAGTGAAAACTTTGCATTTGAAATCCTGTCAGGCTCAGACCTATGTTTCTCTTCTTTTGGTTGATTTTATCTATATCCTTTCCCTGTAATTAAACTTTAACTATGAGAGTAAGAGCTTTCTGTGAGTTCTGAGTCATTCTAATGAATTCTAGAACCTGAGGGTGATTTAGAAAACTTGCAGTTTTCGAGGCCAGTCTTGGGGACTGCACCCTCAAACTTTGAAGTTTGCCTAACTGGGTGGTTCAGTTCAGTTCAGTCGCTCAGTCATGTCTGACTCTTTTCGACTCCATAGACTGCAGCATGCCAGGTTTCCCTGTCTATCACCAACTCCTGGAGCTTGCTCAAACTCATGTGCATTAAGTCAGTGATGCCATCCAATCACCTCATCCTCTCTCATTCCCTTCTCCTCCTGCCTTCAACTTTTCCCAGCATCAGGGTCTTTTCCAATAAGTCAATTCTTTGCATAAGGTGGCCAAAATATTGTAGTTTCAGTTTCAGCATCAGTCCTGCCAATGAATATTCAGGACTGGTTTCCTTCAGGATTGACTGCTTTGATCTCCTTGAAGTTCAACAGACTCTCAAGGTGCTCCTTTCCAATTCTCCCACTCTGTAACTGCCTCTGTTATAGCACCTAATACATTGCTGTTTTTCATTTGTTTTCCAATATTTAATTATGTAATGGCAAAAAAGGCTCAAAGAATAGAAAAGGCTTTGTATTGTATGGTGGTTTTATTAGCATTAGTCTAGTCTAGTCTGAAAGAGATGGGAATACCAGACCACCTGACCTGCCTCTTGAGAAACCTGTATGCAGGTCAGGAAGCAACAGGTAGAACTGGACATGGAACAGACTGGTTCCAAATGGGAGAAGGAGTACATCAAGACTGTATAATGTCACCCTGCTTATTTAACTTATATGCAGAGTACATCATGAGAAACACTGAGCTAGATGAAGCACAAGCTGGAATCAAGATTGCTGGAAGAAATATCAATAACCTCAGATATGCAGATGACACAACCCTTAAGAAGAACTAAAGAGCCTCTTGATGACAGTGAAAGAGGAGACTAAAAAAGTTGGCTTAAAGCTCGACATTCAGAAAACTAAGATTATGGCATCTGGTCCCATCAATTCATGGCAAATAGATGGGGAAACTGGAAACAGTGTCAGATTTTATTTTGGGGGGCTCCAAAATCACTGCAGATGGTGATTCCAGCCATGAAATTAAAAGATGCTTACTGCTCAGAAGGAAAGTTATGACCAGCCTAGACAGCATACTTAGCAGCAACGGCAGACAGCATATTAAAAAGCAGAGACATTTGTCAAGATAGGTCCATCTAGTGAAGCCTATGGTTTTTGCAGTGGTCATGTATGGATGTGAGAGTTGGACTGTGAAGAAAGCTGAGCACTGAAAAATTGATGCTTTTGAACTGTGGTGTTGGAGAAGACTCTTGAGAGTCCCTTGGACTGCAAGGAGATCCAACCAGCCCATCCTAAAGGAGACCAGTCCTGGGTGTTCATTGGAAGGACTGATGCTAAAGCTGAAACTCCAATACTTTGGCCACCTCATGTGAAGAGCTGACTCATTGGAAAAGACTCTGATGCTGGGAGGGATTGAGGGCAGGAGGAGAAGGGGACGACAGAGGATGAGATGGCTGGATGGCATCACCGAGTCAATGGACATGAGTTTGGGTGGACTCCAGGAGATGGTGATGGACAGGGAGGCCTGGGATGCTGTGGTTCATGGGGTCGCAGAATCGGACACGACTGAGCAACTGAACTGAACTGAACTGAACTGAGTCTAGTCTAGTGTTAGTCGCTCAGTAGTGTCCGACTCTTTGCAACTCTAGGAACTGTAGCCCACCAGGCTCCTCTGTCCATGGGATTTTCCAGACAAGAATACTGGAGTGGGTTGCCATTTCCTTCTCCAGGGATCTTCCTGACCCAGGAATCGAACCTGGGTCTCCTGTATTGCAGGCAGATTCTTTACCAACTAGCTATGAGGGAAGCTCCTCATCCCTTTACCTGTTGATGAATATTTGGGTAGGTTTCCAGTTTAGACTAATTATGAATGAAGTTGCCATAAACATTCAAGTTCATATCTTTGATGATCAGAGCTTCCCTTGTAGCTCAGTGGTAAAGAACCTGCCTGCCAATGCAGAAGATGCAGGAGACTCAAGTTCGATCACTGGGTTGGGGAGATCCCCTGGAGGAGGAAATGGCAACCCACTCCAGTGTTCTTGCATGGGAAATCCCATGGACAGAGGAGTCAGGTGGGTTACAGTCCATGGAGGTCACAAAGAGTCAGACATGACTGAGCACACTGGATAATTAATTTCTCATGGGTAGATATCCAGGAAGCAGAATTACTGGCTCATAGGGTTGGTGTATGTTAACTTTTCAAGAAACTGATGAATGGTTTTTCAGAATGGTTGCACCATTTTATACTCCTGCCAGTAATGCACGTGTGTTCCCATTGTTTTACATTCTTGCAGACACATGCTGTTGCCAGTCTTTATCTTTTAAATTTGTTTTTTAGTTTTTTAAACAGTTTTATTATTGAATAAGCTTTTTTTTTTTTTTCTTGCCCACTCAGCATGTAGGATCTGAGTTCATAGGGGGATTGAAACTGTGTCCCCTGCACTGGACGTGCTGGGTTTTAACCACTGGATCACCAGGGTGGTCCTTCTAGTCTTTTAAATTTTAGCCATTCTAGTGAGAGTGAAATAGTATCTTCTTGTATTTTTTAAACAGCTTAATTGAGGTATAATTTGACTACCAAAAATATTCAACCACTGTAAGCATACAGTTTAATGATTTTTAGTAGCCTTGTATAGCTTTTCCTGGGGTCTTCTCTGGTGGCTCAGATGGTAAAGAATCTGCCTGCAATGCAGGAGACCCAGGTTTGATCCCTGAGTTGGGAAGATCCCCTGGAGAAGGGTATGGCCACCCACTCCAGTATTCTTGCCTAAAGAATTCTTTGGACAGAGGAGCCTGGAGGGCTAACAGTCCATGGGGTCGCAGAGTTGGACATGATTGAGTGACTAACACTAACACTTTGTAGCTATTACTACAAACCAGTTTTAGAACATTTCTATCATTTCCCCAAAGTTTCTTCATGTTTATTGTGATCAGTCTTTTCTCTCACTCTCTGCCCAAGGGAACCACTGATTTGCTTTCTTTCTCTACGAACTTAGCTTCTCTGGCTATTTCATGTAATGGAATCAAATGGTAGTCTTCTGCATCTGGCTTCTTGGGCTTCCCTGATGGCTAAGACAATAAAGAATCTGCCTACAATGCAGGAGACCTGTGTTTGATCCCTGAGTTGGTAAAATACCCCAGAGAAGGGAATGGCTACCCACTCCATTATTCTTGCCTGGAATATTCCGTGGACAGAGGAGCCTGGGGGGCTATAGTCCATGGCGTCAGAAAGAGTCAGACATGACTGGGTGATTAACACTTTCAATTTTTTTTTTGCTTATCACAATATTTTTAAAGTTCATCCATGTTGTAGTTTGTATGTCAATAGCTATGGAAAGTCGTAATTTCCCCTGATTGCGAGCTAAAATGTTAATGTGCCACAGTTTCATGGTAACTAACTGAAGATATGTGCCTCCTGGGTCAGGAAGAAAGGACTTCATTACTCACGGAATGAAGGCACAGGAGCTTCAGGTTTGTGCCAATTCCCTGTGCCCCTCCAGTCCCACAGGGGTGATGCAAGTGGGCCTAAGTGTGTGCTGCACAGGCACAGGGTCTATGTTAAAATTGAGGAATCCTGAGCTTAGGAAGCCCTAGTTTTTTGTACTGAGCTGTAAGCGAACCTACTCAACTTTTGTCCTGGAGACATGTTCTTTTTTTAAACTTTTATTGGAGTATAGTTGCTTTACAATGTTCTGTTGGGGTCTGCTGTACAACAAAATGAATCAGTTATACATATATCCACTCTTTTTTAGATTTTCTCCCAAAATTCTCCCAAATTAGATTTAGGTCACCAAAGAGCATTGAGTAGAGTTCCCTGTGCAATATAATGGGTTCTCATTAACTGTCTATTTTATATATAATTGTGTGTAAATGTCAGTCCCAGTCTCACAATTCATCCCATCTCCTCTTCACTCCTTGATGTACATATTTGTTCTCTACATCTGTGACTCTATTTCTGTTTTTCAAATAAGTTCATCTGTACCATTCTTCTAGATTCCATATGTAAGTGATATTATATGATATTTGTCTTTTTCTTTCTGACTTACTTCACTCTGTATGACAGTCTCTAGGTCTATCCACATCATTGCAAATGGCATTATTTGAGACATTGTCTTTATTAAACTGGACATCAAGCAAATAACTCTTCTGCTCCAAGTTAAGGCACTATCTCAATCTTCCAGTTGTTTGCTAAACAATTATCCTTGAAGAGATGATCTGGAACAAAGGCAATCAGCCTGAGCTCATGAAAAATTGTCTCCGAACAATATGAGTAGTTTTTTCAGTAGTTTCTTCCTTCTTTCCTATGCCTTCCATCTTTCCATCCCCACCCTTCATTTATTTTTCTTTCTTCTTTCCTACCTTTCCTAAATAACATTCATATAAATATTTCTTATATTAAGAAAGAAAAAATAGTTTGTATTTTACCACATTTGTTTATCCTTCATCAGCTGATATTTGGATTATTTCCAGTTTGGTACTATGATAAAGCTGCTATGATTCACAAGGATGCTTTTGTGTAAATGTATGTGTTCATTTCTTTACATTCTTAGGAGAAAATTACTGGACTCTAGGACAACTTTATATTAAACTTTTAAAGAAACCGCCAAACTGTTTCTAAATTGGCTGTATCATTTTACATTCTCATCAGCAAAGTCTGAGTGTTCTGATTTCTATGTATCTTTCCCAACATTGAATATAATCATTTTGATACTAGCCATCCTAATAGATGGCCTAATAATTAATGAGATTAAGTATCTCATTGTACTTTCAATTTGCATTTCCCGAAAAGGCAGAGGAACCAGAGATCAAATTGCCAACATCTGCTGGATCATGGAAAAAGCAAGAGAGTTCCAGAAAAACATCTATTTCTGCTTTATTGACTATGCCAAAGCCTTTGACTGTGTGGATCACAATAAACTGTGGAAAATTCTGAGAGAGATGGGAATACCAGACCACCTAACCTGCCTCTTGAGAAATCTATATGCAGGTCAGGAAGCAGCAGTTAGAACTGGACATGGAACAACAGACTGATTCCAAATAGGAAAAGGAGTCCATCAAGGCTGTATATTGTCACCCTGCTTATTTAACTTATATGCAGAGTATATCATGAGAAACGCTGGACTGGAAGAAACACAAGCTGGAATCAAGATTGCCAGGAGAAATATCAATAACCTCAGATATGCAGATGACATCACCCTTATAGCAGAAAGTGAAGAGGAACTCAAATGCCTCTTGATGAAAGTGAAAGAGGAGAGTGAGAAAGCTGGCTTAAAGCTCAACATTCAGAAAACGAAGATCATGGCATCCGGTCCCATCACTCCATGGGAAATAGATGGAGAAACAGTGGAAACAGTGTCAGACTTTATTTTTTTGAGCTCCAAAATCACTGCAGATGGTGACTGCAGCCATGAAATTAAAAGACACTTACTCCTTGGAAGAGAAGTTATGACCCAGCTAGATCAGTTCAGTTCAGTTCAGTCGCTCAGTCATGTCCGACTCTTTGCAACCCCATGAGTCGCAGCACGCCGGGCCTCCCTGTTCATCACCAACTCCCGGAGTTCACTCAGACTGACATCCATCGAGTCAGTGATGCCATCCAGTCATCTCACCCTCTGTTGTCCCCTTCTCCTCCTGCCCCCAATCCCTCCCAGCATCAGAGTTTTTTCCACCTAGTCAACTCTTCTCATGAGGTGGCCAAAGTACTGGAGTTTCAGCTTTAGCATCATTCCTTCCAAAGAAATCCCAGGGTTGATCTCCTTCAGAATGGACTGGTTGGATCTCCTTGCAGTCCAAGGGACTCTCAAGAGTCTTCTCCAACACCACAGTTCAAAAGCATTAATTCTTTGGCGCTCAGCCTTCTTCACAGTCCAACTCTAGATGACACCACCCTTATGGCAGAAAGTGAAGAGGAGCTATAAGCCTCTTGATGAAAGTGAAAGAGGAGAGCAAAAAAAGTTGACCCACCTAGATAGCATATTCAAAAGCAGAGACATTACTTTGCCGACTAAGGTCCATCTAGTCAAGGCTATGGTTTTTCCTGTGGTCATGTATGGATGTGAGAGTTGGACTGTGAAGAAAGCTGAGCGCCGAAGAATTGATGCTTTTGAGTGAACTCCGGGAGTTGGTGATGGACAGGGAGGCCTGGCGTGCTGCTATTCATGGGGTCGCAAAGAGTTGGACACGGCTGAGCGACTGAACTGAACTGAACTGAATGACTAATCCTGTTGAGCATCTTTTCATATGCTTTTTAGCAATTTGTCTGTTTTCCTTTATGAAATGTCTACTTAAATCTTTTCCCTGTTTTATAATTGGGTCATTTGTCTTTTCATTATTGAGTTATAAATGTTCTCTATATATTCTGGATAGAAGTTCTTTACCATATATGTGGTTTGCAAATACTTTCTCCCAACTTGTCTCATCTTTTCATTTTCTTAACAGTGTCTGCTATTGTTGCTATTATTAGTTTTTAAAAAAATGTTATTGAGACATAATTTATGCACCATAAAGTTCACCTGTCTAAAGTGTATACTTCAATAGCTTTTAGTATGCTTACATATTTGTGCAATATCACCATACTCTTATTTTGAAACATTTTCATCATCCTCAAAAGAAACATCATTAGGGCTCCCCTGGCTGTCCAGTGGTTAAGACTCCATGAGTCCACGTCAGGGGATACAGGTTAGAAAAAAAATTATACCCATTAGTGGTCATTCTTCACTTTGCCCTTAGCCTCCCTCCTGGCAATTGGAAATCTACTTTCTGTCTCTAGGGAATTACCTATTCTGGACATTTCATATAAATGAGTCATACACTATGTGGTCTTATGTGACTGACTTCTTTCACCTAGTATAATGTTTTAGATGCTCATCCATATTGTAATATATATCAGTGCTTCATTCTTTTCTTACTGATGGTAATATTCTGTTATATATCTATATCACATTTTGCTTATCCATTCATCAGTTGAGGATGTGGGTTGTTTCTACTTTTTTGGCTATTTTGAATAATACTGCTACAAACATTTATATACAAGATTTTGTGTAGATATTTATTTTCATTTATCCTGGGTAGATATCTAAGAGTGGAATTGCTGGGTCAATATGACAACTATATTTGACATTTCGAAGAACTGCCAAATAGTTTTCCAAAGTGAGGACACCATTTTACATCCCCATTGGCAGTATAAGTGGCTTCCAGCTGTTCTATTTTCTCACCAACATTTGCTATTATCTTTTTTATTTTAGTCATTCTAGCAGATGTAAATTTGGTATCTTCTTGTGGTTTCAATTTGCATTTTCCTAATGACTAGTTATGTTGAGTGGGGCTTCCCAGGTGGCTTCAGTGACAAAGAATTCTCCTTTCAATGCAGGAGACACAGGAGACACAGGTTCAATCACTGGGTCTGAAAAATCCCCTGGAGAAAGAAATGGCAACTCATTCCATGGACAGAGAATCACATGGACAGAGGAGCCCGGTGGGCTATAGTCCATTGGGTCACGAAGAGACAGACGCTGCTGGAACGACTTAGCATGCACACACCCAGTGATGTTGAGTAGCACTTTATGTGTATATTCACACATGTGTATATCTTTGGGAAGGTATCCATTGAAATTCCCTGCCTTTTTTCTAAATTCATTATTTGTTTTTAATTTTTAATTTATTTTATTATCATTTTCTTGGCTTTACCACACATTTTCATGGTTTTTCTTGTGAAATCTTAGTTCCCCAATTAAGGATGGAACCAGCCCCCTGTGTGGGTCGCATGCAGTTCCAACCACTGATCCACCAGGGAAGTCTCTCACTATTTGGTTTATTGTTGAATTACAAGAGTTGTTTTATATTCTAGATACAAGTACCTTAGCAGATTAACAGCACTTTTAAATTTTTTGACGTTGCAAAGTTTTTCATTTGGGTGAAGTGCAATGTATTGGTATTTTTAAAAATGAGCTTGCTTTTGGCGCTGTATCTAAGAAATCTGCCTTATTCAAAGTCACAAAGATTTTATCTTATATTTTCTTCTGAAACTTTATAATCTTAGCTATTATATGGTCTGTGATCCTATATTGAGGTCTTTCAGATAATTTTCTTTTTTGTATTTTGTGAAGTAAGTTCACTTTTCTGCATCCAATTCCAGTGCTTATTTGTTCGAAAGGCTACAGTTTGCCTATTGAATTGTGTTTGCACCTTTGTTAAAAAACAAATCACTTTAAATGTGAGGTTTATTTCTGGACTCTCGATCCCATTCTATTGATTTGCATGGAAATTCTCGCACCAATACTATACTGTCTTAACTACTGTGACTTTATAGTACATTTTGATATTGAGTGGTATAAGTCTTCTACCTTTGTTCTTTTTAAAAAATGTGTTTTGACTATTCTAGTTCCTTTGCATTTCCATGTAAATTTTGGGATCAATTTGTCAATATATGCAAAAAGATTGCTGGGATTTTGATAGAAGTGTTGAATTTATAAATCAATTTGTGAGAGAATTGTGATGAACAAGGAAGCCTGGCATGCTGCAGGCCATGAAGTCGCAGGGTCAGATGCAACTGAAGGACTGAACTGAACTGAACAAAGTTGAGTCTTCCTATTCATGGAGTTGGAATGGCTTTCCTTTTCTTTAGATCTTCTTTAATGTATTTTGTCTATGTTTGTCTTTCACTTCTTTTATCAAATTTCTTTTCCTACATATATTTTTGGTACTATGAATTCCATTTGTGAATAGAATTGTTTACTTAATTTTATTTTTGGATTGTTTGATGTTAATATATAAAAATATAATTGGTTTTGGTGCATGGTTCTTGTATTTTGTGGCTTAACTCAAACTGTTTATTAGTTCTGATGGTTTGTTGTAGATTCTTTGAGATTTTCTATATACCATATTGTGAATGAAGACAATTTTACCTATTCCTCTCCAACAGGAATGCATTTATTTATATAGTTAAGTGGTAAAGGGAGAACTCGCCTTCTTCCTGATCTAAGGGGGAATGGATTTCCTCTTTCACCATTACGTGTAATTGTCCCTCTAATTGGCTTAAACAAACCCCAAGTACAATATTGGACCCAAATATTTCGTAAGTTGGGAAACATCAGAGACTGGAAGGAGAGATAGAGAAGCAGAGGTAGAAAGAAAGGAGAGGGAGAAAAAGAGAAAAGGACAGAGGAAGATACAGGTATAGAAGGGAAAGCGTGAGTGATTCTTCTGAATGACATCAGCAAAGCTGATTCTGTCAATGGATTGTAACCAAGAGGGCATGGAGGGCTTGGACAGGAAATGATAAAATCCAAGACAATGCCCAGTGGCATTCCATCAGCATACAAAAAGAACTTTATCTCAAGATAAGAATAAGTGCTATCTTAAATTGAGAGCTGGGGAAAAGAGGTTCCCTGAACTGACATTATCTGTGTGGAAAATGCTGTTGGAAGGACTCGGACAGAATGTAGACATGCATTAAGGGAGAGCAAATCCCTTCAGTATGAAAGTAGAGCTTGAAATATTACATTAGCCAAGTATACCAGCTGCCCTGCCCATTAAATATTCATGCTAAAATCCCTGTCAGTCAACAGTTACAACCTTGTCCTTCTCAGACTTACTAAAGTGTTGTGTAGGTTATTCAGCAAATTTTAAGGGGAAAGAGACTTGGCTTTTTTTGTCCATGATGATGCCAAAGATGCATTTAGAATTGAAAATTGAACTGCTCCTTTCCCTGCCTGTCCTTTGACAAAAATGTGTCTGGAAGGTTAGGGGGTATGGTTGGTTGGTTCTCAAATGTGGCCATCGTGGGAATCAACTGTGGACCTAATTGAAATGCAAGCTCCTGGGCTGCCACGGTTCCCACCCGCCACCATCTGATTCAGTAGGTTACCGTGGGGTGTGGGGGTGCGAGGGAGGTAGTGGACACATTTTGATGTATGTGGTCTGCAGGCCATTTCTTGTGAAACACTGGGGTGGTGAAGGATGCTGGCTTCTCAGACAGCCGACATGGTTGCATGACCTTGGAAGCGTTACCTAACTTGTAAGGACCCAAATTTTCTCAAACCTGAAGGATGAGGATAATAATAACACCTCCATCCTCAAAGGGCCGTGGTAAGAACAGAATGAGATAATGTGGGTGAAGCACCGATATGAAACACTCAGCAAATGGTAGCTGTTGTCATCCTGAATTCAAGCAGAAATGAATCCTCCAATTCATAATGACTACAAGTGCATCAGCAGAAATGTTAGGCTCCACTGCACCTTACAACCCCGAGGTAAATTGAGATGTAGCAAAGAGTTAAATATCCCCAAAGGTCTCTGGCTTGGCTCAGTGACTGATACAGGAAGCCACGCTTCCCACAGAAAGGTAGTGGCCTGACCCGTGGGGCCAGGATGCAGTGATCTATTGGGTAAGTCGGCTTTACAAAACCCTGACCAGGGGGGTCTGTGTGACCCTAGTCTCCTTTCTCTGCCTCTGTGGTGAAGAGCCTGCAGGGAATGTTAGCGGTTCAGGAAGCTGTGCTGTGTGGAGGAAGGCACACTGACCCAGTTTCCTGTCCTGCCTCTCTCACTTGAAAGACTGTGCACATGTCAGGCCATTTCTGTCAATGTTCGTTTCCTTATCTCCTAAAATAAGGGCAGGCCAGATACTTGTATGTGGGCGCTGTGGTTTAGCACTCTGACACACAGCCTCCCTTTTGATTTCCACAGGGCTGTGGATTCCACAAAGCAGGAATTTTCTCCTGATTCACCTGTGAGCAGACTGAGCCCACAAAGGTGAAAGGACTTGTTAGAAATCACAGAGCGAACCCTCAATTCAGCCTGATTCTCCTAGTCCTCCCCATTATGTTACTCTGCCCTCGCTGCCTACCTTCAGGGGCAGCAACAAGGAATAAAGAAGTTTATGGATGTGAACATTCGTGGCCCACTTTGTGATCTGAAAGCGCTGTGACAGGTCCTGATCAGCTGGAGTCTATTCATAGAGAGCTTTGGACTGACAGGCCAGGGTATTTTAGAGAAAGTAATATCAATATGATAAGTGCTTAGTGTATTGAGAATTCTTCAGAATTCTCTGCCAAGTTTTACATGGCAAATGTATGCTTTTCTCGTCAGTGTCATCTTCCTCATTACTAACAATATCATTTAAAACATTACACTGGCATACAGTGTCCTGGGGCCTTTTCTATCGTGCTTTACATGGAACATCATGTTTATTTCCACTAATGTCAAGTGAGCATTAAAAACTATCTGAGAAAAGTACCGTTATTACATACTCATTGTATAGAAGCAGCTGAGGAACAGAGTTTGAATATTTGGCAATGGTTTATGTGCAACAATATATGTGCTGAGATATATTTAAGTAGTTGACACAAAGTTAAATTTTGCAGCCGTTTAAAGATGGTAAAGAATCTGCCTACGATGTGGGAGACCTGGGTTCAATTTCTGGTCCCCAGGTGGGAAGATCCCTGGAGAAGGGAATGGCAACCCACTAGAGTATTCTTGCCTGGAGAATTCCATGGACAGAGGAGCCTGGCAAGCTACAGTCCATGGGAGGGGTGGTGGTGGTGGTGGGGTGGTCACAAAGAGTTGAACACAACTGAGTGACGAACACTTTCATTTTCTTTTCAAACATTTATTCGTTTGAATTTTGCCAATTTTCTTTTCCTATTTTACAGTCAGTTTTTTTTTTTTTTCAGAGCTGAAACATTTTTCTAGGTCCTTAGGAATTGTGCCTATAATGTCTTGTTAATGTCTTTGCATAAGAAAACTCTGTGAGCACGGACATGGGCTTTACATAACAATGAGAGAAGGCCTGGAGACCAGGCAGATGGCACGCTGGCTCACTCTCATGCAAAACAGGATGCCACTGATGGAGAAGCTCCCAAACTGAATCCTTGGGGAAGCTTTAAAAAATATATATTCTTAGGCTGAAATTCTCCCTATGTTGCAGACTCCATCCCCTACCCCACCTCTCTTCTACTGGACTGGCTCGTTTTCCCAAGTCTCTGTCTTAGCAATCACTATGCTTTGCCCCTCTTTTCAGGGAAGGCTCAGGAGCAGAAGCTTCAGCCACTCTCTTCCCTTAAACTCCATCATTCCTTCTTTCATTATCTTTATTGGATCTCGTTGACATTATTGCCCCATTTTTATACTGCCAAATGACAAAACAAAAACAACTTAGTTACAAACGTGATGCCCTTCATTCAAGGGAAAACAATCCATGAACTGCAGGCGTACAGTGCCTTATAAGCAGTGGAACAATCTTCCCAAGGGATTCTGGGCAAGAACAGGTAGAAGCAGCAACTAGGAAAGAGGGCATGATTGACTAGGAGGTCAGAGATTTCCTTACAAGGCTAGCAAGTCTATTTTCTAGGGCAAGGTAAGCTAGCTAAGGAAAGCCCTGGTGCTCAGCAGTAAAGAATCTGCTTGTAGTTCAGGAGATGTGGGTTCAACCCCTGGGTCAGCAGGATCCCCTGGAGGAAGAAATGGCAACCCACTCCAGTATTCTTGCTTGGGAAATCCCATGGATAGAGGAGCCTGGGGGGCTGCAGTCCATGGTGTCGCAAGAGTCCCACACGACTTAGCAACTAAACAGCAACAATAACAACAAGCTAGCTAAAGTGGAGCTGGAGGACTGTGATTGGTGTTTCCTGTAAATGCAGGGTGACTTCAGTTTAGATTTGTGGCGTGAACTGGGCCACTGGGGCAGCCTCCATTTAGTGAGTCTCAAGTGTGAGTTAACTTTATTAATACATACTGCTATGTCAGCACAGCCTCAAACCACCCTCTGACAAGGTTGCTGCTCTCAAGCCCCTGCAACAGAACTCTTGGGGATGTCTTTAGAGTCACTCCTCCCTTGACTTTACTCTGACCCTAAAATCCACATGTCCTTCCTGTGGGCTCACCCCCGTCTTGGGTTTTTTGTCTAACTCCTCTGGGGTCCACACTCTCCCCATTGCCTCTGCGGCTTCTCTCTCTTGTCTGGCTTTCCACCCTCTGACTACAGACTTGGTGGGGACCCACCTTCTCTTGTTTCTAGCGGGATGTAGACCAGGACTGTGAGGCAGGTTCTCTGGTGGTGAAATACTTTAGATCAGGTGCAAATTATGGTCCCCACCTGGAACAGCTGCCCTCGGAGTTTACAAGTTTTGCCAAATTATTTGGTAAGGAAATCCTTGATGTTAGCAGGTTTCTTCAAACTATCCCCCTATGACATTCTGAAATAAATTCCTGAGGCATGTAGGCACAGCAGCAGTGATATGTTTTGGTTCAGCTAAGTATTTGTGGGTAGGTGGGAGGAAGGCAGAGGGAGCAGGGCAAGAAAAATAATATTTACTGAGCTGTTATATAAGCAAAGAAGGAGATTTTAGTGTATTAAAAGTACCATAACCTTGCAAGAGACATGTTATTCGTGTTATGTAAAAGTCCTGAGATTTAAAGAACTTGAATACTTTGTCCCAGGTCAAACTATGCATGAGTAACTGGACCAGAACTAAAACGCACACTTTGGAACTGGCTCCAGATTCCTCGCTCTTTCCATGGGATCACAATTCCTGAGAATACTATGTATGATCTTTTCAGCCTTCTCAGGTTATCCCATATGTCTGGAATCCCCAAGATGAAGTTTTAGGAGTTTAAACTTTCCCTATGCTGGGCTTCAGTTTAAAATTCCCTTTCCTTCTGGCTCCAGAAACCCCCAAAAGAGATCTTTCCTTTTGAAATACAGCTTCTCCCTCAGGTGATTTGTGATGTTTGAGACAAAGCATAGCATTTGCCTGGTTCGCAAGCAGGAGTCACTGAGTTCTGCAGAGATCACCTGGGATGGAGTAGCTTGGCGTTTCCTGCTGAGGTCTGGATTGGAGCCCATGTTCTGCCACCGGCCGGCTCTCCTGAGCCTCCGCAGCTCCATGCTTTAGGCCACTGCAGTGGGCTGCAGAGTCTGTTATGGATCTGCTTTTAAATGCTTCTGATTGGGATTTGGGATTTTATAACAGCTGAATCTGGCAGTTCCTGTTCTTTAGAGAAGGTTGGTTGTTTCAAACCTTCCATAGATCAGAAAACTTTTTCACACTCCAGATTTGTCCATCATTAACCAAGTGAAAATCATGAAAGAGGCTCAAGATTTTAAATGAAAGGAAAGAAAGGGCAAGTCAGAGAGTAATATTAGATTGGGCTCTTGCTTTTAGCAGATAATTCCCAGTAATCACATAAAACAAGAATAAGATGCCACAGTTATTAAATGCCCTGAGGGTCTTGCTTTTAATTCCCCTTTCCTTAAAAAGTTATCTGTTCCATATGCACAAACCACTTCCCACCATCCCCCACTCCCTCCATCACCACCCCCTCCCCAGTGCTAGAGAGATTCATTTATTCAAGGATTTATTTAGTGTCAATCAACAGCCCATCTGCCTTGTACCAAGAAAAAAATTTAAAAAGCAAAATATGGTCCCTTTCTGTTCTTTCGACACAGGAATCAACACCCTTCCCCCACACTCTTCACTCACAGCCTCCTTTTTCAATTATTTCTGTGTGTAAAGCAAAGAAATTCTTTGCTTCACCTATCTTTACTAAGCTCATTAAATCTAGGTTTTATTTCTAGGATTTCTAGGCCCCTAAAATTCACTTTTCCAGAAACTCAAGTCTTTGAGGAGCGAGGTTGCGTCCCAGCTGGCATTTTTAAAATCAATCTCTTTGAGAGCTTTTTCCAACATGTGAACTGTTTTCAAAAGTCTTTATGACTCTGGATCAACACCAGAATGCTGTCTGCCAGAGGGGGCCCCCAGGAAAGGTTCTTTTCCTTTTGGGGGGTCTATTTGCATGAATATTGGTCAAGAGTTTTGCAAATTAAAATGACAGCCACACTAAGCGGTGATTAAAACCAGAAAATGGATTAACAAAGGCTAAAGGTGAAGTCCATGAAATAAGTGATTTTTGATAAAACAAAAGAGCTAGTTTCCACATTAGTTTCTCTGCTTTTTCTAAACTGACCAGAGTAGAAGCGTTTCTAAGCCACATTTTCCTTTCTGTGCCTTTTGGATACCTGGGGTACTGAATTCAGAGTTCTGATTGTGAGTGAGCTGGTGAGAAACACCTGTTATAAGAAATAACGCCCTTGTTTCTCACACAGCATCAGTGGCACAGAGAAGGATTTACCTTTCACTACATGTGTGTTGGAAATAGCGACAGAGAAGGTAGAAGGTGTACTGCTCTGTCTCAGGAGCTCAAGACACTCAAAATTCCTTTATGGCCCAAGACCTGGAATAAGACCTCACTTTGGTTCAGAAGAACTTACCATCCAGAACCATCAGAGCCTTTTCATTACTAAGGTTGCAAGGGAAACCTGAGAGGAGCACAAATGGGAAAACAGGTGTGGTATCAGAACAGACACTGGAAAAGATGGAGGCTAGGGGCAGGGCGGAGAAGGCCATGGCACCCACTCCAGGACTCTTGCCTGGAAAATCCCGTGGACGGAGGAGGCTGGTGGGCTGCAGTCCATGGGGTCGCTATGAGTCAGGCACGACTGAGCGACTTCACTTTCACTTTTCACTTTCCTGCATTGGAGAAGGAAATGGCAACCCACTCCAGTGTTCTTGCCTGGAGAATCCCAGGGACGGGGGAGCCCGGTGGGCTGCTGTCTATGGGGTCGTACAGAGTCGGACGCGACTGAAGCGACTTAGCAGCAGCGGCAGCAGCAGGGGCAGGGCAGCCTGTGGATATACAGGAGGGAGCAGAACGATCAGTATTTGTGTTTGCAAGGTCTAGCTGGCCTGAGGACTACCTGCATCAGCAGTTTCCAGGAGGCCTGTTTAAAATGTAGATACCCCAAAAGAACTGACTCAGAGTCTCTGTGGGTGGGCCCTAGATTCCAGAGTTTATCTTTTCAGGCATTTGTGATGCACCTTGAAGTTTGAAAATCATTCCTTTAGAACTGGTGGAGCCAGCCTTACCTGTTACAAATTAGAAAGAGATGATCATTCATTGGTTCTAGCAAGAGAATTCATTTGTTCTAGCAAGGTCAGTTCCAGGACCCCTCCACAGATACCAAATCTGTGTGTGCTCGAGCCCCTTATACAATATGACATAGTATTTGCATATAATCTATACACATCCTCTGGTATACTTTAAATCATCTCTAGATTACTTATAAACACCTGATACAGTGTAAATGGTATGTTAATAGTTGCACCTGCTGGCAAATCCAACTTTTGTTTTTTAGAACTTTCTGAGTTTTTTACAAATATTTTCAGTCTGTGGTTGATTGAATCCGTGATGCAGAACCCACAGATACAGAAGGCCAAATGTACTCTTAACTATAGACGGTCTTACGTGGGTGCCTGATTAGCAACCTAGACAGAATTATTCGGGCCCCCATCTAATCAGCAAATGGTGGCCACGTGGAGAATCCAAATTCTGACCAGCCCCTCTTACATCTCTCCTTCTCCATCTCCTTTATCTTTTTTCTTTCTATTGTATACTGTAAGTAGTTCCAAGATCTTTTTTTGTTTTTTCCCAACCAATAAAATAGGAAAACAAATAGACAAAACCAAAAACATTTTGATGATCAACACAGGGCTGCCTACTTTTAATTTTGCCAAGGAAAGACATTGAAAAATAACAACTATCATATATCTTTATCATGCTTATAGAAATTTTAAAAAAAATTAGCACTAATTTCAAAAAGGAGAAAGGATATGTAAATTAGTTTATGAAATTCACTGTGTTATCATTACTTTTCTCTATGTTTCCATTTTCTAGGAATTACTGGTATCTTTTAACTGTTTTATCCAAGAGCAATGCACTTCACTCATCAGAGTGCATAGAATGAGGGGACAATTAACTAAGAAGAGAATTGCTTTTTTTGCCTAGAAAAGGGAAGAACATTTGAGGAGGTGTGTTCAAGCTGTTACTGAGTGCTAGGAAGAGTCATTTTCCAGAGATGAGAGAGTGGGACTGTATGCATGGGAGTTGGGAATGCAAAGTGTGTTGGAAGATAGGAAAGCTGGTGGGTTTCTCAGACTTAGATTGGTGAAAGAGAGAAGTTGAATACAAAAAAAGATCTTACCAGTTATATTGATTGATCACTCTGTGCTGGGATACCAAACTCAATTATGTCCCATTTAATTTTCACAGCAGTCCTACAATATGGAGTTCTACCTGACAAAAAGGTAAACTGAAGCACAGAGAGATTAAATTACTTGCCTAAGATTACAATTGCATGGGCCTGAAAAACATTTCTACATCTTCATCTGAAGTCCATAATCTTTCTTTGGACCAACTTTTCCTCTTGGCCTTGAATGACAGGATACTATGGTTGGCGCTTGCATGCAGCACTTCCTATGTGCTGAGACCTGCACAGAACACCTTACATCCATCCATTTACTCTTTAGAATCAGCCAGTGAGGTGGGTACACCTGTTACCATGTACAGATAAGAAACTCAGCCTAGAGAAGTTCATCAGTTTACAGAGCTAGATTTAAACCTAGGACTGTGATCCTGGAGCCCAGGCTCTTAACCACTCCATGGCCTTGAGCTAGGGTCACACAGTCCAGGTACCACATACAGTAATATTTTTTCCGAATGAAGTCAGTAGCAGATCAAAGAATTCTTTGTTTCTTAGCTCTTTTATCTGTCACATCTTTCCCTCACTTCTCCCCACCCTAAATATATAACTGTAGTACATTTGCTTGATAGACAATATATACCGGAACCCTTTTAGCTCAAACAACTAGCTGTGTTCCCTGGCCAGGAGTAGTGAAGGAGACCTGAGTAGGATCCCGGCAATGGTGAAGGCTCCCTAAGTCAGCAGGGGCAGATTAGGGCTGTGGTGAAGTTGGTGGGGATGGAGCCAAGGAGAGGAAGATGAAAGTTTCATTGACAGGAACCAAAGATAGTTCTTGCAGTGCTGATACTGGGCAGGGAGTTTCAAATGCAGTAGCCAATCGTTATGTTTTTTAAAACATCTCATACTAATCCTTCCTTAATTTTGAAGGGACTTCGGTTCTATCAAGGCTATCTATACACAAATGGGAAAAGCATTCAATGCAAGTCAACAGTTTTCAGGACAAGTTTTTACCGTTTATTGAGCACTTATCACATATCAGAGGGAATACTGAAGGATTTGGGGGATATTTCCCCTGCTTAGGGTGACCAACCAGATCCTGCTGCTGCTGCTAAGTCACTTCAGTCATGTCCAACTCTGTGCGACCCCATAGATGGCAGACCAACAGGCTCCTTTGTCCCTGGGATTCTCCAGGCAAGAACACTGGAGTGGGTTGCCATTTTCTTCTCCAATGCATGAAAGTGAAAAGTGAAAGCGAAGTCGCTCAGTCGTGTCCGACCCTCGGCGGCCCCATGGACTGAAGCCTACCAGGCTCCTCCGTCCATGGGATTTTCCAGGCAAGAGTACTGGAGTGGATTGCCACTGCCTTCTCTAATTGTCCTCTAATTTCAGCTCTGGAAGTCCCATGGCCCAGAAACCCCTCACTCCTGGGCATACTAGGTTGACTGGCCACTCCAACAGATGGTTAACACAAGGTCTCTGTTCTTAAGGAGCTCACAGTTCAGACATGATGGAAGAAAATACATAAAACAATCATGACAGTCCAAAGGTTTCAGTACGGTGTTTCATTCAAGAGGAAGTGGCAGCTTGACATCTTTTCTGTGCCCACTAATGCTATAATAATCAGTGATTTTCATTCGTTATAAACTCTGAGCATTAGCTCACTTGGTGGATTGTACTGTGAAATGGAAATCATGGCAGAATTGATATTTAATCAAAATTTTGTTTTTATCTAAAATACACTATCTTTTTTCCCCTTGGATTAAATTCTTTTACTCTGTGAGTGATCCAATCTTCATGATTTTTTGCTTCATTAGTCTGCTGAGTATGTACAGGCATTGGCTACACTGTAGTGAAAATATAAGGCAAACCATGTGTGTAATATAAAGTTTTCTAGTAGCCACATTTAAAAAAAGGAAAAAGGAATAGGTGTAATTAATTTTAGTAATATATTTAATATCCTTAATTAATACATTAAATATTATTTTAATACATGATCAATGTTAAAATTGAGATTTTTTTTGTACTAAGCTTTCAAAATTCAGTCTGGCCACATTTGAAGTGCTCAGTTGTCCTAAGTGACTAGTAGTTAGTTTTGGATGCCACAGGTCTATACAAAGTCATGTATAGAATACAATTAGTTTGATAATTAAAGTAAAAACTCTTTGCCTAAATTAATGGATTATTTTGAAGGAAAATGCTTACTTCTGCCTAGGTTTTGGACTCCTCGATAATATGGACCATCCTGCCACTGATCCCTACGTTCCTACTGAATTGAACACAAATTCTAAGGACAGGAGCAGAAGCACATCTAAAGAAGACCTGTAAGCGGGGAACTGCGTATTCTTTCTTAACGAGGGAGCCCTGCTGAACACATTGCGAAGACACCATTCTTAGGTCTGATTTTGAAACAGCCCCAGGTGTTTCCAGTTACGTCCAAGTCCACGGGGTATCATGAAGTTTGCAAAACTAATATAATTTACATTCCTGGATTTATAAAAAGCAGTTATTGTACATGCCTCATGGTACACTCTTGATGGGAAGGGGGAAGAATTGTGAAACCCAGCACACAATGAGCCGATGTTGTAATTCCCCAAAGGCTGCAAAACACAAACAAAAACAGTGCGAGAGAGATGATAAAAACACTATGAGAAAACATTGAGTTGGTGTTTAGAGAACCCAGTCCTGTCTCTGCATGCTTTGTCCAATGACATATCTACTCAATGCCAAATGAACACTCCACTTTTCCTTTGATTTAAACATTTTTTGACACTCTCCTTGTTGGCCATAAGCATTTCTGCTACTTTTGCTCATTGAACCTCAAAATGACTGCACTCACACTCCATTTTTTCATTATTCATTCATTTTGCAAACATTTACTGAGGCTTCCTATGTTTCCAGCATTGAGCCAGGCACTGGGGTTGAGGGAGGAATTACAAAAATGCTCAGCATCTAGTGGGGTGAGACCAAGAAGCAAAGAGTTGCAGAGTGTTTGTTTGTGGAAGCAAGTTCTCACAACGCGTGAAGTGAACCCCACCAGAGAGCTATGAAGTCAGTTCTGGATCTGGTTGGGTAAAGGATTAGCCTGGGTGGGGAGAGCTGTGTGGAGCAGGATTACTTGATCTAGTTGGAAGGGTGGGGAGGAAGTGGAATAAGCCTCTTAAAGCAAATAGCCTGAGCCAGGGGAAGGCAATGGCACCCCACTCCAGTACTCTTGCCTGGGAAATCCCCTGGATGGAGGAGCCTGGTAGGCTGCAGTCCATGGGGTTGCTAAGAGTCGGACGCGATTGAGCGACTTCACTTTCACTTTTCACTTTCACACATTGGAGAAGGAAATGGCAACCCACTCCAGTGTTCTTACCTGGAGAATCCCAGGGATGGGGGAGCCTGGTGGGCTGCCATCTATGGGGTCGCACAGGGTTGGACACGACTGAAGCGACTTAGCAGGGGACCAAATGTGTTGAAGTTCTACCAGTTAACAATGTTGTTGCCAGTCAATGTCTCAGCAGCCTGTGGTTGGACTGGGACTCTCAAAGGTACCAGAAGCAGACAGGGCAGGGATGATCCTGCATGAGAAACAACTTTTATTGACTTCAACACATTTTCTCCTCAGTTGGCCTTGACCTGTCATTCAAAGTAATCTCAGTGAAACTTTGGCACCATTCCTCCCTTCCTTTTATTTAGGAAGAAATCATTCATCCGATAATTTTGAACTCTTACTAGATACCAGGTGTAGACTGGGACTGCTGCTGCTGCTGCTTGGTCGCTCATTCCTGTCTGACTCTTTGTGACCCCATGGACCATAGCCCTCCAGGCTCCTCTGTTCATGGGATTTTCCTAGCAAAAATACCAGAGTGGGTTGCCATTTCCTCCTCCAGGGTATCTTCCCAAATCAGGGATCAAAGCCACGTCTCCTGCTCTGCAGGTAGTTTCTTAACCACTAAGCCACCAGGGAAGCCCAGACTGGGACCAGACATAGGAAAATATGACATAATCATTTGCCCTGGAGCTAGGGGGTGGTGGAGGTCACTTTTAGGCACACACATTCGGACATGGTATCAGATATATTCAGGAGGCTCTTCCATGGTGATTCAGATGGTAAAGAATCCACCTGCAATGCAGGAGACCCCAGTTCAATTCCTGGGTCAGGAAGTTCCCCTGGAGAAGGGATAGACTACCCACTCCAGTATTCTTGGGCTTCCCTGGTGGCTCAGACGGTAAAGAATTCACCTGCAATTTGGGAGACCTGAGTTTGATCCCTGAGTCAGGAAGATCCCCTGGAGAAAGGAATGGCAACCCACTCCAGTATTCTTGCCTAGAGAATCCCATGGACAGAGGAGCCTGGCTGGCTAATTACATGGTCTTGCAAAGAGTTGGACATGACTGAATGACTAACACTTCAACTTCCACAGCTCCTGGGAATTGGGGCATGACATATATGGCAGACACTATACAGTTTTGCTTGGATTTTGAGGGCCAAGAAGACCTCCCCCCCCAGCCCCGCCACTGTCATTCAGTAATACTGTGGTAAAATGAATGACTGGAAGCTGATGACCTGTGTTCTCACTCTGCAGCAATGATGTGTGTGTGTCTGTGTCTGTGTCTGCGTCTGCGTGTGAAAGAGAGAGAGCGAGCCAGTCAAGTACATGTCAGAGTGATGGGAAGGGTCCATATGGCAGTGCCTGTTCTCTGATCCCGAATCAGACCTTCTTTTGGAACTGGAGTGTCCTTAGACATCCCTTTATCTTTTTTTCACAATTCCTCCCTCAATGACTAAACGAGCTCCAGACGCGCATATTGATGTGTCATCGAGCGCTGTGAGCTTATCCCGTGTTTCCCTGGCCCCCTGTGTCCTTCTTTCTATCATGCTGCCTTCTGACCAGCTCTGTGAACAAGCAGGCAGCATGGCTCTAGACACAGGAAGACCTTATCGGAGTTCGCTTTGAGCAAGTTCAGCATCACAGGCCAAGCCCTCTGCTTTGTTGGAATGCCCTGCGTCCTCACTTATGGCCCCACCTCCTCTGTCTAGAGAGTCCCCTCAGTCTTCCTCACCAGGGCAGTATCCCAGCACTGGCAGTCAGGGGACGCGCTGTTACTGCTGACTGACTGAGTGGCGGAGATGTGACTCCATCCAACTCCAGTCATGCAAACCCAGACTGAGGTCACCAGAAGCTCTTGGCGGCAGTTGCAATAGTGGCAGTAATGCCTTGTATTTGGATGGCTCTTTGCCATTTCCACATCCATTAACCTACCCCTACAGGATGAACATTAGCCTGAGAGTAAAGGAAACCTGAAAAATTCTGGACTTCTCTCCGGCAGTTTCATTCAGGCCCACAATGCCTGAAATACCAGTAAGTTGCTGTATGTTATATAAACTCTGAGGGGATGGCATCATTAACCTCAGAATAAGAGTGATTCTTAGATACATAACATTAAAGGGGCTGTCTTTCCCACTTTTGTCTGTGGAACTGTAATTCATTTAATTGGAGATTTTCCTGGATACTCAGCCCAAAACGTAGGGGGTATTTGGTGAGTAAACGCAACTTTTTTACAAGCCTCGTAGTCTGAGAATGGAACAGAAGGTGAGGTTTATACTTTCCTCACATCTGACTTGCTCAGAGAGGCTACCTCCTCACGGCTGAGGGGAAGGACCACATCTGTGCTCATCAATTCTGCAGTCCCAGGACCAAGCATTTTCATTGAATGAATAGATGAATGGAAGATGCATGGACTGATGAAACTTCAAAGCATTTGCCCACGTTAGAGAAGTTCTGAGTTCTCCTCCTTTGTCATTCCCATTGATTACTTCATGTGTGTGCATGCTCAGTCGTGTCCAACTCTTTGTGACCCCATGGATTGTAGCCCACCAGGTTCCTCTGTCCATGGAGGTTTCCAGCAAGAATACTGTAGTGGGTTGCCATTTCCTACTCCAGGGCATCTTCCCGACCCAGGGATTGAACCCACATCTCTTGGGTCTCCTGCATCGGCAGGTGGATTATTTACCACTGAGCCACCCGGTAAGTCTGCTTTCTTCATAGAAGAGCATTATAATGAGCAGGCAAAAAAAGACTGAATTCATGGATACAGAGAGTGGCTTAAAAGGCCAGAGAGCAGGGAATTTCTCCACATACACACAACAAAGAATCTAGGGGAAAATAAATTTTGAAAATACACATGCATTTTTTTTTCAGGACCAGGTACTTCATCTTACTTTATTCTCATAAAAGCATCCTGATAGGAAGAGCAAAAATTAAGTGGCTATTTCCCTGCATAGTTTATTTTACTGAGGACATTCCGTGCATCATCTCATTTAAAATTCAGGCCAACACTATTAGTATCTCCATTTTACAGATGAAGAAACTGAAACTTCAAGAGATGAAACAAGATGTGACAGTTACAGGAACCAAACCTAATTCCAGAGAATATGTTCTGCACTCTATGATTTACATATGGAGGTTAATTTGATTTTCTTTTAGAGAGATGAAGAAACTGAGCCTTATGAACTTGAGAATCCTAATCAAGCCAGTAAATAGTAGAACCAGGGCTCAAACTTAAGTTGGCTTTACTTTAAATCCTGTCCTCTTTTCAACTCTCCAAACTCTCTTCTATGATATGCTCAGTGGCTTCAAGGCAGTCCACCAAAAGCGACTTTAGATGGATACAGAAAGAATATTTTTGACCTGAAACTTGGAGATGGTATCTGATATACATTAAAAGAAAAAAACCCCAAACCAAAAAAAACCAAGATTTCCCTAACAGAAAATAGAATCAGACCCCTGTCAGATGATTTTAATTAAAAATTATTTAAAATTTTTAAAAAAACACTTATTTTATTGAACAAGCATTTCATGCTCTTGGTATAAAGCTATATGAAAGGATGTATAGTGAAAAATAGTTCTTCTCTCCCTCCGTTACCCAGTTGCCCTCCCATGGAACTACTCACAACCCCGACACTAGTGGTATATGTGTGGGGTACAAACCTGACTTCTCTCCACCCCCAATCCACACACACTGCCTAAGAGCAGGGGGAAGGGAGAGAGAGAAGGAGAGGATGAAGGCAATGGAATGAATGGCATTTGCCCCTACTGGCCACCACAGGAGACAGGAAGTTAGAGGCCAGTGTAACTATTGGAAGGATACTGGGTCCTTCTCCCTGTCCCTCCCTCTCCTCCCCTTCCCCAACTGCTGCAGTAGAGCCCATCTAGGTAACTGGAAAATCCCATGGATGGAGGAGCCTGATAGGCTGCAGTCCATGGGGTCGCTAAGAGACGGACACGACTGAGCGACTTCCCTTTCACTTTTCACTTTTCATGCATTGGAGAAGGAAATGGCAACCCACTCCAGTGTTCTTGCCTGGAGAATCCCAGGGACGGGGGAGCCTGGTGGGCTGCCGTTTCTGGGGTCACACAGGGTCGGACACAACTGAAGCGACTTAGCAGCAGCAGCAGGTTTGTTCCAGTGCTGAACTTAGGAGCATCCAGAGGCCATGTCCCTGGGAACTGGGAACGTTGGCATGCTCCTGATTGGCTGTGAGTCACCTAGAGGCCCAAGCCCATGGGACACAGAGGAATAAGAAGGCTGAGGCTCTGTGATAATAGTAGCTCACCAATTCGGTGGGAAACAAGTCCCTTCTGGGGACATTTTGGGGCTGTGAGCTTAAGTTACACTTTTAAATGAGTGGAGGTGATCAAGCAGTAGACATAGGCCTGTGATAACATTACCACTCAGTGAGTACTTGTTGTAGGATGCTATGCACTGCTGACTATGTGAAGCATCACCATTTCCTCATTTCAGCCAAGCATGTTGTTATTGTTCAGTTGCTAAGTCATGTCCGACTCTTTGCAACCCCATGGTCTGAAGCCCACCAGGCTCCTTTGTCTTGGCTCGTTTCCAGATTGTGTGTATCCTGAGAGCAGGAATTCTTGATCCCTATAGTTGCAGTAGAAAATATCCTGTCAGTGTCACTGATTGCTGCTGTTGTTTTTGTTTGCCAGCCTTGAAGAAGCCAAGACAATTTTATCCAAATCCTTGGCATTCACAGATGAAGAAACTGCAGGTGGACTGAGGGTGCAGTGACATGCCCAAGGTCACACAGTCAGTACCAGCATCACCCAGCCAAAAAGTCCTACTGGAGACCCATCCGGCTGGCCAGTGGATGGTGTGCACCCATACCTGGTCACAGGCTAACCAGAGTGTTCGTTAGTGCTTGCCAGCATGTTCATTGCCTCTGAGGTCTATGGCTGGAAAATCAGGTTTTTCAGGTCTAAAAACACTACAACCATTCTTCATTTCCCCAGCAGTGCCTCAGAGGCCTCAGGAAATTGATCTATGATAGCCAAACTCTATGAGATTGATTTGTAATCAAGGAAGCTAATAATTTACAAGGGGGATGCAGTCTACTCCAGAATCTCTTTACCTGGTAGTAGGCCTCTTTGTGAAAGAAAAATAATAATAATAATAAGAAGAAAATTGCTTGATACAGCAAGAAGAACAGGCCTACTAAAATTTACTCAATACTGGGCCTTGGAAAATCTACTGTTATCTTTCTGGCCTTCTTTTCATGGAAAGAGTTACATCTTGGGTTTGAATTTTAGCTCTGACATTACTCATTGTGTGACTTTGTCTAGCTGTCTGACCCTTCTGAGACTTCATCTCTCCACAGGTCCAAAGGGGTTACCTACTAACTATACCATCTATTTCTCTTGGATGGTATTGGATACTCTGAGATTTGGGTTCTGAAATACTGTTAAGTGGATGATAATTTTCACCTTTTCTTGTCTCAGTTCAGTTCAGTAGCTCAGTCATGTCTGACTCTTTGTGACCCCATGAACCGCAGCACGCCGGGCCTCCCTGTCCATCACCAACTCCCGGAGTCCACCCAAACCTGTGTCCATTGAGTCAGTGATGCCATCCAACCATCTCATCCTCTGTCATCCCCTTCTCCTCCTGCCCTCAATCTTTCCCAGCATCAGGGTCTTTTCAAATGAGTCAGCTCTTCGTATCAGGTGGCCAAAATATTGGAGTTTCAGCTTCAACATCAGTCCTTCCAATGAACATCCAGGACTGATCTCCTTTAGGATGGACTGGTTGGATCTCCTTGTAGTCCAAGGGACTCTCAAGAGTCTTCTCCAACACCACAGTTCAAAAGCATCAATTCTTCGGCGCTCTGCCTTCTTCACAGTCCAACTCTCACATCCATACATGACCACTGGAAAAACCATAGCCTTGACTAGATGGACCTTTGTTGACAAAGTAATGTCTCTGCTTTTTAATATGCTGTCTAGGTTGGTCATAAAAACATATAATGCAGTGAGTTTTCATCATGCCAAATTCACTGAAACATGTGATGTTAAAATGTGCTTTATTTCACCAAATGGTGGTGATAAGAGACCATCTTTTTAAAGATGTTCTTACTTAGCTGTAGAGGAAGCTGGGCTCTCGGTCTAGTCACATGGGATTTGTACCTGCATTTTTAGGGCTATTGGATTAAGTGACTACAGAAAAATAACGTGGTATATACCCTGTTTTGCTTTCAGGTCTTCTGCTTGGTTACTGATTTCAGTGAATATAGGGATAAAAACTGACATTCCTAAAACAGAAAATTTTAAATTCCTGCTCTTCAGTCTCAAACTTCTAATTTGTCTCAAGAGAGAATGTTTGCATTTGGCGGTACACAGGTTTCTGCGGCATTTTCTTCACTATGTGCCTACCACGTCTACCTTTGTTTGCCTTTATATGAATACTCCAGTGTCTGGTGATCTGGGTTTTATGTGAGACTGTTAATGGAGATTCTTTTACCGTCTGATCCATCCCTGGTGGTTCAGACAGTGAAGAATCTACCTGCAATGCCGGAGACCTGGGCTCAATCCCTGGGTTGGGAAGATCCCTTGGAGAAGGGAATGGCAACCCACTCCAGTATTCTTGCCTGGAGAATTCCATGGTAGAAGCTATGGTCAATGGGGCCGCAAAGAGTCAGACACAACTGAGCAACTAACACCTACCACTTATTTATTAATGGAGATGCTGATATTATGGCTGAACTTGGTTGGAATCCCTCATTTCTGCTGGGAGTTTTGTCCTAGAGGTTTGTCCAAGAGAAAAGAACTTTGGAGACAGCACAGCAAAGTTTTAGTCTGCTCATGGGTCAGTAACTTCCAGAACCATCGGGGGTGTGTTGGGGTGGGGTGTGGGGTGAAGCTGCTGAGAAAGGCTTCAGCCTGTGGCTTTATGTGAAGAGAAAAAAGACAGTGAGAGGAAGGAAGGGAGAGCGGAGGGGATAATTATTTGAGTGAGGCAGGCTCTTGAAATAAAAAATCCATATGGCTCTCTAGAAAAAAAAAAAAAACAGTTAAAATTTGAGAGCTAGATTGTGAGCGACACCTGTTGTGATTAGAGGCAGAGTTATTTAAGTACCAGCACCCTGGACTCCATTTCCGGTGCATACAAGCTGTTATTCTGTTCTGGAAACTTGAGCAGAGAGGAAGGGAGAAGGAAAAAACAGTCTGGGTGAGCTAACTAAACCCAAGCTTGGATAGAGGAGGGGGCATGCTTGGCTGCTGCTGCAAGCCTCAGATAACTAGTAACTTCTGTGAGATCACCCTGGATTGGGACCCTCATTCCATTCTTCATCCTTGTAAGACAGGCATCTGGTTGGTTCCCTTCAGTGTTGTTTGTTGTCATTATTATTGTTTAGTCCCTAAGTCATGTCCAACTCTTTTGCAACCCCATGGACAGTAGCCTGCCAGGCTCTTCTGCCCATGGAATTTCCCAGGCAGGAATACTGGAGTGGGTTGCCATTTCCTTCTCCAGGGTATCTTCCTGACCCAGGGATTGAACCCAAGTCTCTTGCATTGCAGGCAGATTTTTTCCTGCTGAGCCAGTAAACTGGTTTTCACCCTGTTCACAAGCTTACAAAAGCTTTTTTGTAACCTATAGTTATAGACTGTAACTGTTTTGATTCTTGCAAATCATTTCATGTAAATCAAGGGAGGCTGAAAACACAAGCAGGGCCCTTCTGGCAGCTTTCTGGGCTGTCCTGTCCTTGCAACAGCTGCGAAGGAAGGCTATGCCAGAAATCTGAGGGTGTTTGCAAGCCTGGTTTGGGAAGATTCATAAAGGATATAGGTCTGTCGTAGTGATAGCTGGAAAGTCTTGGTGATATTTTGTGGTGGAGGTGGTGGTGAAGGCAGGTTTCCATCACTGATGCGCATAGGAGGTGAGGTTAGTTCCAGCCGTGTGCTCAGAGGAAAGGAAAGTTTAGAGTGCCATCACCTTTCATCTGCACCAGCCTCCTAACTAGCTTTCTTGCCTTGGTGGCACCAATCCCACTCTGCTGGCTCACAAAGTTGATTGTGTGTGTCTCATCCTAACTCTGTGTTTGGCACATCAAATTGATAAGCTTGAAACTGGCCTTGGTGGGGGAATTTACTCTACAGAAATTGTCAAGTACCAGAAATCAAGGCTTTTGTTTTTCCCTAAAGATCCAATTCATCAGCATAGCACCGTGCTGCTTCCATTCCTGTCCCCCTATATCCGTTTCCTTCCATTTCTATAATGTTTCATCAATAGATAGAGCTGATTATTGTCACCTGTGGTTTAAAACATCCACATCAGGAAATTCCCTGGCAGTCCAGTGGTTAGGACCCCGCACTTCACAAGTGAGAGTACAGCTTCAATACCTGGTTGGAGAACTTTGTAAGCTGTGTGGCACAGCCGAAAAAATTAGTAAATAAATGAAATAAAACACCCAGGGTCTTCTGGTTGCTCTGAAAAGGCCCACAGTCTTTATCTTAGCTTATGAGGCCAGTCTGCACAGTCTGGCTCCTACAGGTTTCTCCTACCTTTTCTTGCGCTAGATTTCACCTTACTTTATGTGCTCCATCAGTTCTTCCAACAGAGCTTCTCATTACAAGTTCTAAGCACAAGCTCTTTTTATTGCCATGTTAAGAGCTATTTGCTGCTCACCAGATAGTCACAAATTTCCGGACATTTCCCAGCCCACTTGCAGTTGGGTGGGGCCATGTGACCAGTTCTGCTGAGTTAGCTGTGAGTTGAAGTGACACGTAGCAGAAGAGTTAGGAGCTGACGTGCCATCATCCAGCTTTCTCTTCTACAGCTGCAGTCATGGAGGCCGTATGTTGAGACAGCAGAACCACAGGCTGGAGGAACCTGGCTGCTGAGTCAGCACACGGAGAACAGCTGTCTTCAGAGAGCTGCCTGGTTGTCTCTGCCTGTCAGGGAAATAAACATTTGTTCTGTTTAGCCACTGAGATTCAAGACAGTTTCATCACCACAAGATAATTTAGTCCAGCAGTTCTCAAACATTTGAGTCTCAGGACCGCTTTAAAGTCTTAAAAATTGCTGATAATTGTAAAGAGCTTTTACTTCCTTGGATAACATCCTGTAATATTTCCATATCGGATATTAAAACTGAGACTTTGAAAAAAAAGTTTTTAATATGTACACATTAATTCCTTTTAAAATAATGATAATAAAACCATTATTTGACATAAATAACAAGTTTTATGAGAGATAGCTAGCTTTCAAAGGAAACTAGGAAGAATGATCCTATTTTACTTTTTTACAAATCTATGAATTAATTGAAGAAGACTGGATTCTCATATCACTCCTGCATTCAATCAGTTGCCATCCATTCTGTTATGTTGAGGTACAAGAAAAAAATCTGGCTGCACACAGATAATGCAGTTTCAAACAGGTGTATTTTAATAGTCTTTTCTGATTATTGTGAATATTCTTTTTGGATACTACATCAACATTTGACAAGTGGTAGTTTTTAAAAAAGCTAGTCATAACATGGACTCTGCAACAATATCAATGAACTTTTCATACTCTGTTAGCATTAAAATCCATTAGAGTATCTTGTACTTTGAATGGATCATTCAGCCATGCATGATTTGGTGACCTTATGCACTACTTACTTGGGAAAAATTGGTTCATTGACTTATATAGATATTCCAAATGTTGACATACTTCATTATATAATACATTTAAAAATCATATTAATTAGTATCATCATTTATCACACCAGAATCTTTAAGTATTAGGAAACTGTCAAGCTCATAACAGTGGCTGCAAGTTTTCTAAAATTCTAATTTTTGTTTGAAAGCTTGAATTTTATCTTTGGCAACAAACACTGTCAGTTATTTTCCTTGAAGTGACAGATTCACTTTATTCATTCTCAAAAAAAAAAAAAAAAAACAAAAACCTGCCAAGAACCCAAGATGGAATAACCATAGTTTGTCAGTAGTTCTTTTTCAAGTAAAAACTGTGTTCCATGATAAAAGCAGCCAGTTCCATTTACAACTCAAAAAATCAAACAAGTGCTTTTCCTCCGAACAGCCATGGGATTTCTGTATGCAGGTAGGAGTGCTTTGTGCGTACCCCCCATTTGTCACAGTGACTATTGAAAAGATGCGTACTCAAGGATAGTGATTTAATAAAAGAAATCACTTTTACTGCTTAATTAAAGGCATTTCTAAATAAAGCTGACTCCTCTCGTCCCCACAAGTGCATGGAAAAAGAATGCAGTGGCTATGAGTATAGTCTGACGCCACTGCCTCAGTGTGTGCTAAGGGCTCAGCCTCCAGTGCTTTTATATCATCACTGCAAATGTCAATCCAGCTGAAAAGGGTCAGTAACATTTTCACATAATTATAAATTATAATGTTGGCCTTGAGGAACCTCTGGAAGGATCTCTGGTACCCACAGTAGAATGAAGACTGCACTTTGAGAACCAGCAATCCAGCCCATCCTCAGTAATTCACTCCTACTTTTCCTTCTGGCTAGAATATACTTCCTCCCCACCTCATTACCAGGCCATCACATTGTAGATATGATGCCCAGGTTCATGACCAAACTCTCAGGGATCCTTCTTTGACTTCCTAGGTCTGTTCCCCTTTTAACATTCTCACATACCTCATATACACCTCCACTTGTGCTGTGCTGTGTCACTCAAAGTCATGTCCAACTCTTTGCGACCTCACGGAATGCAGCCCGCCAGGTTCCTCTGTCCATAGGAATTCTCCAGGCAAGAATACTGGAGTGGGTTGCCATGCCCTCCTCCAAGGGATCTTCCCAACTCAGAGATCGAACCCAGGTTTCCCACTCTGCAGGCGGATTCTTTACCGACTGAGCCACCAGGGAAACCCAGACACCTTCACTTACCGCAATAGTCATTTTACATAGACATCCGTCTTCCTTGCTAGATTTTAAGCACTGATAGAGTAGGGATGGGCTTTAGGGACTCATTATTATATTTTCAGTGTCTGCCGTGGTGTCTGGTACATTCAGTTCAGTTCAGTTCAGTTCAGTCGCTCAGTCGTGTCCGACTCTTTGCGACCTCATGAATCACAGCACGCCAGGCCTCCCTGTCCATCACCAACTCCCGGAGTTCAATCAGACTCACGTCCATTGAGTCAGTGATGCCATCCAGCCATCTCATCCTCTGTCATCCCCTTCTCTTCCTGCCCCCAATCTCTCCCAGCATCAGAGTCTTTTCCAATGAGTCAACTCTTTGCATGCTGCTGCTGCTGCTGCTAAGTCGCTTCAGCCGTGTCCGACTGTGCAACCCCATAGATGGCAGCCCACCAGGCTCCCCCATCCCTGGGATTCTCCAGGCAAGAATACTGGAGTGGCTTGCCATTTCCTTCTCCAAAGCATGAAAGTGAAAAGTCAAAGTGAAGTCGCTCAGTAGTGTCCGACTCTTCGTGACTCCATGCACTGCAGACTACCAGGCTCCTCGGTCCATGGGATTTTCCAGGCAAGAGTACTGGAGTGGAGTGCCATTGCCGTCTCCAAACTCTTCGCATACTAGGACTCAAATCTTAGTTGACTGAATAAATGTTTTGAAAAAAATCATGTGAAAAGGCCTAGTGGAGGTTCCTGTTCATTTGGGACTAAGTTGAATGACTCTGGGACCTTAACTAAACTTTCACTCACCTAGGTTTTCCCACAAACAGATTCCATATTAAAAAAATAGCAGGCCTGTGACTGGTACCTAAAATATCTGTGATCAGCTGTTTCCTGTTTCTAAAAAAGTCCTGTGTGTGTGTGTGTGTGCGTGTACACATGTAAATACACTAATAATATTTCACAATATTATGTAGTTCTATGTTTTTATCTCATCTCATGAAACCTTTAATAAGAGTTGCTAATAATTAAAAGCTGATTTCAGTACTAATGCATTTGCTTCCCTGGTTAAGATTGGTAAATTTTGTGAGGATAATGATCATTTCTTTCTCCTCCTTTCTCTCTACAGTGTCCAGCCCAGCACCTGGCATACAGAGAACATTCAGTAAATGTTCATTAAATTGTCATATGGCAAGAAGTAAAGCAGTGTGGCAGAAAGAAGCAAAGCAAAGGACTTGGGCTGGGAGCTGCCCGAGGATTATTCAACCCCACCATCTTCCCTGTCCAGGAGGACGTTTAGGTACAGCCTAAACATCCGCTGTTGTGGCTGCTGTTGGCCACAGTTGGCAGCTCTTAGACCCATCTCCTTTCTATTCTGTATTCAAGCTGTCTAGGGCCAAACCACCCGCACCCTCCTGGAGATGGGTAGGGGCCACTCCCATGGTTCTCAGCCTGTGCTGTACGTTAGGTCCTCCCAGCAAGCTTGTGGAAAAATACCATCTCTCTAGGGAGGGCCCCAGGTATCAGTATTCTGAGCAACTACCCTTGTGATTCTGATATGCAGCCAGGATACAGACCCATAGAGCCAGACAAGAAGGACACTCAAGTGCTCATGGGGCTCCCCCTACTTTCATGGGAATAACTTGAAAACCAGGTAATGAGTCCCTGAGAAATTAACATATGGCTGTGGGCCGCCATGATGGCTGTCACCACTGGAGCAGAGTGCAGGGGGCTGGAAGCAGCTCCACGCCTGACTCCTGAGCCATGGGACTGCCTCTGAGTGGTCTCAGGCTCGTGCTGCTTAAGACCCCGTTGTGCAATCAAATCCATTTTTAAAGCACTGTGGTCTCAAAATCTGTTCTTCACACCTTCCAGCTACTTGAGCCAGAGGCAAGTGGAGTGGCATGACGCCCTAGAAAGACAGGTGTGTGATTAAGTTCCGCTTATAGAGAAATTCCCAAGGGAAGTCACGTGCTGACAGTACTGGGAGCAGGACTTATAATAAGCTCTTGTTTATAGTTCAGTTAGAGTTCAATAGCTCAACAACCCCCTTCTCTCACTTCTGCTTCCCACTCTCCCACTCAATGGTTTCCCCTAAGAGTGTTCTTTAAATGATTTTCTAAAGGTGAGGCAAGTCCACCACCCAGGTCCAGTTATAGTTTTAATGGTGTTTACATAGAGTAGCTCAGCTTGTTAGACCATCAAGCCTCAAGGACTGGCAGAGCATCTGCTCAGGGCTCTGTTAAATTAACCTTTAGTCAGTTTGCCCTAATTGACCCAGTGCTTCACTCCCAGGGCATTCTAAGTATTTAAAAGCATGTAATGAAAGATCTGACTAGCCTGTAACCATGGTGGTTTAAGAGAGCTGCTACAGTATTCCTTTTGAAATATCCCACTGAATTAAAAATTATTTAGGAGATTTGAGGGGGTGAACAAAAATGAATTAATTTGGGAAGAGATTAATCTTAAAAATTTTGTGGACCAAAATGTATGAACATGAAAGCACGTGTTTGGTACTCAAGGAAGACTTCCTGCAACACTGACAAGCCCTTCCCTGGTCAGTACGTTAGTAGAAGCCTGTACCCCTCTGCAACTTTCATCAATAGAGGGACACACGGTGGCCTCAATGTGTCAACAGCTGTCACCTCACACAGCAGAGGTGTATGGATGTCAGAGAACCATCCCAGGGTTGGATTGGGCTCCAGCTGTGGCCAGTTTGCCAGCCAGAGCTGAATGGAGTACATGGCATAGCATCTGGAGTGGCAGTGTGTGTTTGTGTGTGTGTCTTTGTGCTCCGTTGTGTCCCACTCTTTGTGACCCCCTGGACCATAGCCTGCCAGGTTCCTCTGTCCATGGAAGTTTTCAGGCAAGAATACTGGAGTGGTTTGTCGTTTCCTACTCCAGGGGATCTTCCTGACCCTTTTGCATCTCCTGTATTGGCAGGCGGTTCTTTACCGCTGCGCCACCTGGAGACCTGGGTTAGAATCTCAACTCTCACACCTACAGTTTTGTGACCCTGGTCAGTCTCATAACCCGGTTAAACTTCCATGGTCACGTGTAAAATGGGCAGGATACTGGTACTCACCTCCCAGGGATGCTATGAGGATTAACAGAGATAACACATGTACAGCATTTGGCATGAAATAAATTTACAATTAATGTCAGCAAAACAAACAAACAAAAAACAAAGCAAAACATATCAAAACCCAGTCAATCAACAACCAAAATACGACAAGAAGCCCTGAACAGCCACAGAAATTTTTTTAGCTATTTGAAACTGCCACTAACCCCTTCCACCCGAACCCTGTCTATGAGCATGCTAATTGCAGTGACCTCAAAGAAAAGTATACTTAGTACGTTAGAGTATATAATATGTTATAGGGACCTAAAATTCTAGTGCCTGTGGTAAATTCACGACAAAACTGCAAAATGAGAACTGGCCCCTGGATAGCTGCTGCTCTTAGAGGAGACTTCTACAACCCACAAGTGTCAATAAGTGCCCTGTGTTTTTAATTTTCTTGGCCAGTACCACACAACATATAGGATCCTACATTTCCCAGCCTCCCGTGCAGTTAGCTGTGGCCACCTGATTGAATTCTGGACAATTAAAGCAAGGTGGGCCCCTTCCAGGCCTGGCCTGCTAAACCCTCCCAGGTGCAAGATTTGCTCTCTTTTCATTTGCTGGCTGAATGGAGAGAACGCCAAGGATGACAAGAGCCACAGAAGAGGGCCAGCCCAGAGGGAAGGCCCACCTCCTGCCTACACTGGATTGAACCACAAATGAGAAAAATTCTTATTGCATCAAGCAACTGATACTTGTGGTATGGTCATAACAGCTTGCCTTTCTTGATGGGTACAATGACCTTTTCTAATCTTTAGCTGATCTCTTCAGGGTGGGTAAAGCCTCAGATAAGCAGTGAGGAGAGCCATTCTGGGTCTTGGCCCTTCCCACCCACTTCCTAATGGACCTAAATGAGAGCTGAGAGTCTGAAAAGGAGGTCAATGATTCCTTCCTCTCCGACAATGACTCAGTTGCCTCTGTGCCTGAGTAGAGACTTGGCTGGGAAAGGCGCTTTGCTAAGCCCTTAAAGAGAGATGCCTGCTGCCCTTTCCCTTCTTTTCCTGGAGTTTGACATATGCTCTGCTCTGCAGCTCAGCACTCTGCAAAAACTATTTTGATTCAGTCCCTTAAACTAGTTCAGTGACTTTGACCAAGTCTTTTAACTACTTCAGGCCTCAGTTTCCTTATCTGTACAGTGGGAATGATTCACCTACCAAAGAGAGTTCTTGTAATAATTAGAAATAATCATAGTGCCTGGAACTGGTCATCATACAACAGGTTGTTACTTTTAAAGATGTGTGCTGGAAACTTAGTACAGTCCACGAATATTTGTTGAACTCTCCACGTGGAATGCAGAGGCTTGTGAGTAGATAGAGCTCTCCCCTCAATGCACCTATGCTCCAGTCCTGACATCCCCTGACTTCTCCCCACCACTCCCTCATCCTCAAACATACACCTGGGCATGACTTGGCAGTATGAAGTAGAAAACAAAGAAATGAAAAAAATTATGCACAGTGGGTAAAATGCAAATTTTGTGTGTATATATATAGTTTTATATATATATAAATTGGGTGGGTGCAGAATTTTACTTTTTATAGTTCTATTGTATTTGATTTCGTTTTGTTATGATACAGTTGTTTTACCTTCATAATTAAACGGAAAAAATATGTTTTACTTGCTGCAAAAAAAACCAGAAAACAAATAAATGAATTTTCAAAGGGACAAATTCAAAGGGTGTCTGGGGCTAGACTTCGGCTCTTTCCCTGGTTGTTACATGGAGTCAGGTATTCCTTTCTTAAGGAATTTCTCCCTAGTCCAAAGGTTGGCAGAATTCCTTGGTTAGACCCTCGGCAGAGAGAGTCAAACTCCAGAGAGCTTTCAGTCAGTAGAAAAACTAAGACTTCAGTTACAGTTTAAGCCTGACTCCGCTGATCTAAAGGAACCTGGGGAGAAAAGAGAGGTCAGAATTCAGAATCATTACTCTGTTTCCTAAGTGTGAGGGGTGAGGGAAATTGGGAACCTTGCAGAGTAAAAGAGGGACAAATAATTATATGTTAATACTAGCAAAGACATGCTGAGGAAAAGGAGGCTAAGAAATGATCACATCAGCTCCACATTCAGATTTCACAGGGAAGCGGAGAGTCAATCAGCCCACAGCCATTGCCCTAGGGAACCGAAGTTGAGCCTTAAAATGTTATTTTAAATTCTAGATGATGCCATTTTTCTTTTCAACTTTCAGTATTCCAATCACAGAATGACACCTTGGAATACTTTCCTACTTAAGGTTCCCAGGGCTTGAAGGAAAGACGTGTAAGGAATATTTTCATATTGTCTTTCACACTTAAATTCAAATGTTCATGTCTAATGAACCAGAGGCTGCTGCTCTAAGCCAGAAAGCATTCACTGTTCAAGAACCAGAATGAAGTCAACATCATGTGATACCCACGGAATCTCTTTGGCCACTCTATTGAAGTGATAGGATGTTGGTCCTTTACGAAGTGTGGCATGAAAGGCTTGGCTAAGAAGTTGCAGTTAAAATAATAATAATAGTTTTTCTTTATTTTGTAGTTAGTAAACTGAGTCTTTGTGTAATATGATGAAGTTCTCATCTTATGGTGCAATAAGAATGATTTTAAAACAAAGTTTGTAAATTTTAAGGGGTCTGGCCCTAAAAATCTTAGTTTCATAAACTTTAAATTTACTCTCTCAAAGGTAATATACTCAACAGCTTGATTCCCTGACTGTTGTCCCTATAGTGAAAATCAGTAGTTACAATTTCTAACAATTGCTGTTTACAGATGTTTTCAGTGCTGCATGTAAGCTGGTACCAACTTTCTGAAAAACTATTTGATGATATGTATCAGAAGCCTTATATGTGATCACAGGCTTTGACTCAGAAATTCCGCCTCTGGGAGTAGTATCCCAGTCAGGTATGTTTATCACAGCATTATTTGTATTAGATTCAAAGTAAAACTACTGAAAGATTCAATTGTAGGGAACTTACCAAATAAATTATGCTAGAGCCAAATGATGAATTATTCAAAGTCAGAAAAAATGTTTTCAGAAAGCATTTAATTCATGAAAAATTACTCATAATATAACCTTATTTGAGAAAAAGACACATACATGCACAATATATATAGAATGTTTTCCATATGTATTTATATACATTTTTAAATGACAAAAGAAAACTTGGAAGAAAATATTCCAAATCAAATGTGCAATAATCAAATGTTAATAGCATTTGTCTTCGGTGGTTAGGTTTACCAATTCATTAATATTTCTGTTCTTATTAATTTTCTTAATTTATAAATGTATATATGCTATTAATATAGTATGGAAAAATTTTATTTAAACCACACACACAATTATCATTTGACAAGTCATTAGCTGAAAAGATGATTACAGTCAAAAAACCAGAACAGAGGCCAAATCTTTCACTACCCCCAACCTACTGACACAGTTACAGGGAATAAACTGGTGACCTGATTTATGTCTCTCTTTTCCAGCTTACTTCTTGGTGAGCTGATGAAGTCAAACCAGATTCACTGTGATCTCCCAGGCCTGTCATCATCATTGTCATCATTGTTGCTAACAGTTATTGGGCATGCGCCAGGTGCCAGATATAGTTGGAAGGGTTTTTCATATATTGTCAATTAACCCTTACAACAATACTTTGGAGTACGTACTATTATTGCTTGTGTTTTACTGATGAAGAAATCAAGCCACAGAGAAGCTTGCTCAAGGTCACACAATTAGTAAGGGCAACCCACTCCAGTACCCTTGCCTGGACGGAGAAGGCAAGGGCTTCTCCGATGGACGGAGAAGCCTGGTAGGCTACAATCCATGGGGCCCCGAAGAGTCAGACATGGCTGAGCGACTTCACTTTCACTTTCAAAACTGGATTCAGACTCCAGGAGTCTGAAAAACTGTAGCACAAGGCCCTGTGCTTCACTACCTGTCAGACATCAACAGACAATCTTGGAATTTTTGGAACTAGAGGAGATCACAAAGTTTTGCATTTTTTTAAAACAAAGGGAGTTTTTTCAAATCAAACTCTGTATGTGATTTCAATATTGAAAAGAAATTTAGTTGAGTTGAGGCAGAAGCTGGGGTCCTTTATTGGGCCTTTTCCTCATTCCCACTGAAGTCACTGTAGTGCCTTAGCTTTGTGCAAGTCTTCTGAGAAACTCCCGTCCCGTTCCAACCTCTTCTACCTAGAGGTCAGAATCCTGGGCCTAGAGCTTCTAAAAGATCTGCCCTAGGGCCCCCAGTTAATATGTGCATAAGCCAGCGCTTCACTAGTATCACTCCGGAGTACACACGTGTCTCACTCAGGACTCTTTCTTTATAAGGAAGAGAAACGCAACTCAAACTTACTTATACGTAAGTGGGAATTTGTTAGCTCAAATAATTAGGCAGTCCAAGGAGATGTTGGCTTCAGGTATAGCTAGATCCAGGAGCCCAATATCACACAGGAGGTTCTGTCCCTCCCTTTAGCCTTAGCTCTGCATCCTGTGAATTAAATTTCCATTCTCAGGAAGGCTCTCCACATTGTACACTTACACCCTAACAGCTGTAAAATGGGCAGGATTCCTGTTTGGTAAACTGGATAGTCACTATCATCTGTGTATCCTTCCAGTTAAGATTGTGTATGCGTGTGTGTGTTAGTAGCTCATTCATGTCTGACTCATTGCAACCCCAGGGACCATAGCACACCAGGCTCCTCTGTCCATGGAATTCTCCAGGCAAGAATACTGGAGTGGGTAGCCATTCCCTTCTCTAATTTGTTGATCTTTATTCTGTTGGTCGTATAAAGATTAGGTTCCTCATTCCCCACCTAAAAGAGAGAAAAGAAATGAACAGAGTGCTCAGTGATCTTTAGCATGTATCTCCAGCCCCTGTAGGGGTGGTGGTAATGAGCTCCTGGTAGCCAGGCACTCTGGTTCATTGATCTCTGGGTGGATCTGTTCACCAGTACCACCCATCTTGATTACTATAGCACTATAGAAAGTCTTGAGCTCATGTATAGTATCATTCCTACTTGGTGATGGTGGTAACGATGGGCAGTGGTGTTATTGCCATCCTCCTCCTCATTTACTTCCTCCCCACCCACCTCACCTTCTTCTTCTGTTGGATTTATTGATGTATAATTTAAATATAATAAAACTGACCAATTCTAACTGTGTGATTTGATAACTTCTCACAGTATATGTGTATATAGGCACTTCCATGGTGGTTTCCCTGGTAAAGAATACACCTGTAATGCTAGAGACATGAATTTGATTCCTGGACTGGGAAGATCCCCTGGCAACCCACTCCAGTATTCTTTCTTGGAGAATCCCATGGACAGAGGAGCCTGGTGGGCTACAGTCCATAGGGTTGCCAAGAGTTGGACATGACTGAGCTACTAACACACACACACAGAGTCCTATAATTACCACAATCATGGTAAAGAGTTTCATCACTACCCAAAGTTTCTTTGTGCCCCTTCACAGCTAATACTTAGTTCCCACTCTCTAGTTCCTGCCAACAGCTTTTGATCAGGTTTTTCCTTTCCACAATTTCATATAATTGGAATTATACATATGTTGTCAATTGTGTTTGATTTCTTTCACATACATAATGCCTTTGATGTCTGGTCCAGGTTTTGCATTTATGAGTAACTTATTCCTTATTGCTAAATAGTACTCCAATATAGGAATATACTACAATTTGTATGGACCTAACAGAAGCAGATGATATTAAGAAGAGGTGGCAAGAATACACAGAAGAACTATATAAGAAAAGAGCTTCATGACCCAGATAATCACGATGGTGTGATCACTCACCTAGAGCCAGACACCTTGGAATGTGAAGTCCAGTGGGCCTTAGAAAGCATCACTATGAACAAAGCTAGTGGAGGTGATGGAATTCCAGTTGAGCTATTTCAAATCCTGGAAGATGATGTTGTGAAAGTGCTGTACTCAATATGCCAGCACATTTGGAAAACTCAGCAGTGGCCACAAAACTGGAAAAGGTCAGTTTTCATTCCAGTCCCTAAGAAAGGCAATACTAAAGAATGCTCAAACTACTGCACAATTGCACTCATCTCACATGCTAGTAAAGTAATGCTCAAAATTCTCCAAGCCAGTCTTCAACAATACGTGAACCATGAACTTCCGGATGTTCAAGCTGGTTTTAGAAAAGGCAGAGGAACCAGAGATCAAATTGCCAACATCTGCTGGATCATTGAAAGAGTAAGAGAGTTCCAGAAAAATAACTATTTCTGCTTTATTGACTATACCAAAGCCTTTGACTGCATGGATCACAATAAACTGTGGAAAATTCCGAAGGAGATGAGACTACCAGACCACCTGACCTGCCTCTTGAGAAATCTGTACGCAGGTCAGGAAGCAATAGTTAGAACTGGACATGGAACAACAGACTGGTTCCAAATAGGAAAAAGAGTACGTCAAGGCTGTATATTGTTGCCCTGCTTATTTAATTCCTATGCAGAGTACATCATGAGAAACTCTGGACTGGAAGAAACACAAGCTGGAATCAAGATTGCCAGGAGAAATATCAATAACCTCAGATATGCAGATGACACCACCCTTATGGCAGAAAGTGAAGAGGAACTCAAAAGCCTCTTGATGAAAGTGAAAGAGGAGAGTGAAAAAGTTGGCTTAAAGCTCAACATTCAGAAAACGAAGATCATGGCATCTGGTCCCATCACTTCATGGGAAACAGTGTCAGATTTTATTTTTCTGGGCTCCAAAATGACTGCAGATGGTGACTGCAGCCATGAAATTAAAAGATGCTTACTCCTTGGAAGGAAAGCTATGACCAACCTAGATAGTATATTCAAAAGCAGAGACATTACTTTGCTGACTAAGGTCCGTCTGGTCAAGGCTATGGTTTTTCCAGTGGTCATGTATGGATGTGAGAGTTGGACTGTGAAGAAGGTTGAGCACCGAAGAATTGATGCTTTTGAACTGTGGTGTTGGAGAAGACTCTTGAGAGTCCCTTGGACTGCAAGGAGATCCAACCAGTCCATTCAGAAGGAGATCAGCCCTGGGATTTCTTTGGAAGGAATGATGCTAAAGCTGAAACTCCAGTACTTTGGCCACCTGATGCGAAGAGTTGACTCATTGGAAAAGACCCTGATGCTGGGAGGGATTGGGGGCAGGAGAAGAAGGGGACGACCGAGGATGAGATGGCTGGATGGCATCACTGACTCGATGGACATGCTGCTGCTGCTGCTGCTAAGTCGCTTCAGTCTTGTCTGACTCTGTGTGACCCCATAGACAGCAGCCCACCAGGCTCCCCCGTCCCTGGGATTCTCCAGGCAAGAACACTGGAGTGGGTTGCCATTTCCTTCTCCATGCATGAAAGTGAAAAGTGAAAGTGAAGTCATTGAGTTGTGTCCAACTCTCAGCGACCCCATGGACTACAGCACACCAGGCTCCTCCGTCCATGGGATTTTCCAGGCAATAGTACTGGAGTGGGGTGCCATTGCCTTCTCCTCGATGGACATGAGTCTGAGTGAACTCCGGGAGTTGGTGATGGACAGGGAGGCCTGGCGTGCTGTGATTCATGGGATCGCAAAGAGTCGGACACAACTGAGCGACTGAACTGAACTGAACTGATTCTTTCATTTCTCTTTGTAAATATCTAGAATTGCAATTTCTGGTCCATATGGTAAATTGTTGGTTAATTTTTAGAACAAGTGCCAAATTGTTTTCCTAATTGGCTCTGCCATTTTATATTCCCTCAAGGAATGTATGAGGATTCCAGTCTTTCAACATCCTTCCCAGACTTGATATTATATATTCTTTATTATAGCCATTCTAGTGAGTGTGTCGGAGAGGGCAATGGCACCCCACTCCAGTACTCCTGCCTGGGAAATCCCATGGGCAGAGGAGCCTGGTAGTCTGCAGTCCATGGGGTCGCTAAGAGTCGGACACGACTGAGCGACTTCACTTTCACTTTTCACTTTCATGCATTGGAGAAGGAAATGGCAACCCACTCCAGTGTTCTTGCCTGGAGAATCCCAGGGATGGGGGAGCCTGGTGGGCTGCTGTCCATGGGGTTGCACAGGGTTGGACGCAACTGAGTGACTTAGCAGTAGCAGCAGCAGTGAGTGTGTAGTTGTGTTTTATCTTGGTTTTAGTGACTGTTAGTGACCCCATGGACTGCAGCCTACCAGGCTCCTCTGTCCATGGGATTTTCCAGGCAAGAGTGCTGCAGTGGGGTGCCATTGCTTTCTCCATCCTGTATCTAATGATGTAGAACATATTTTCATGCACTCATTTGCCATCTGTATTATCTTCTTGGTGGGGTGACTGTTCAAATCTTTCTCCCCGTTTTTTATGATTTAAATATGAATATAATATTTTAATTCTTAAGAGAAATCTTAGATTGATATCTTACATCATTGGACTAGAGAATTTAAAATTATAAATATAAGAATGGGAAAGCATAAAGAAAAACACTAATATGTTGGATTATATTAAGGACTATGTTTCACCAAAAGTTATTATACTGCTGAAAAGACAAGCTGTATAATAGAAGAAGATATTTTCAAGGTGTATAAATAACAAGAATCAGCATCCAAAGATATAAAGAGCATCTACAAATCAATAACAAAAAGAAAAGCAACATATTCCATTAAAAGCATTAGAAAAGAAAATAGGAATGGTGAGTGAACACTAGAATATATCCTCAAAATCATTGGTAGTTTTGCATGCAAACTGAAATCACAATGGGACACCATGTCTCCCCATTTTTAATTGGATTGTTTGTTTTCCTACTTAATGTGGACTGACTGTATCCCACTCCACACCAGTTCATATACTGACAACCAAACCCCCAGTGTGATGGTACTTGGATGTGGGGCCTTTGGGAGGTTGTTAGGTGTAGATGAAGCCATGAAGATGGGGCCCTTGTGATGGATTAGTCCCCTTATAAAAGTACACCAGAGAGCTGGGTCTCTTTTTATCTGCCATGTGAGGACATGGTGAGAAGGGAGCCCTCTGCAAGCCAGGAAGAGATTTCTCACCAAAACTCAACATGCTGGCACCTTAACCTTAGACTTCTAGCATCTAGTGTAGTGAGGAAATAAGGTTTTGTGTTTAAGCCACCCAGTCTGTGAAATTTTGTTATGGTAGACAAGTAGATTAAGACACCACTGTAGACGTTCTTTGTGTATAACATGATTTTTAAATACTTCTCTCTCTGTGACTTGCCTTTTTATTTTCTTAACAATGCCTTCTGAAGAGAAAGCACTTTAAATTTGGGTGAAGTCCAATAATGATATTTTTTCCCCATCTGTTTCTCCTATTTTGTGTTCTTTGAGTAACATTTAAAAAATGTCTTCCAGGGGAGAACGAGATGGCGGAGGAGTAGGTGGACGTGGAGTACATCTCTCTCCACGGATACATCAGGGATACACCTTCAGACACGGAAGTGCATGCAGAGCACCAGCTGAGAGCGGACAGGAGGACCTGACCAGTGAAAAGAATATATAGATCCACAGAAAGCTAGGTAGGACGAAGGAACTAGGGGGAAAAACAGGAGTGTTAGTAGGACTGGACCTGCCCTTGGTGGGTGGGGGAGCTGAAGCAGGGGTCCGAGCCTCACAGTGGGGCGATTGTCTGAGTCAGAGAAGAAACACTTAAGGCTGAGAGTGAAACAGCCAATCTGTGGCAGCATAAATAGAATGAGAATCAGACAATCCTTGCCACAGCCATACATATGCCAGGCAGGAACGCGGGTCTCCTGGAAGGGGCAGTGGCTGGGAGCCGGAATTTAGAGATTGTGGAGCAATCCCAGGGTGAGGGCTGCTGTTGACTGTGGAGAGACAGATTGAGGGGGTGTGAGGGAGGAGATCGTGGTGGGAAATGCCCATGGAGGAAAGCCAGGCAGCCATGGAAGCAAGGCAATACTGTTGAGTCATGTGTACGGGGTGGTCATCACCATAGCCGCTCTCTCTCCACAGGCCAGTATAAGCAGCTAAACAATAGTGTGGCTGTCCCATCAAAGTGCATCAGGCGTTTGCACTGAGTAGGACCTCACCCAGGGTGCCCCTTTAAGTGTCTGATGTGTCAGTCTACAGAGTAGGACCCAAGCAAGGGGGGCCCCTCTACATGCCTGATGCATAAAACCACAGAGAAGGACCCCAGGAAAGGGATCCCTCTAAGTGCCTGAACCAGCAGAGCTACAGGGAAAGAGTGGCCAAAGAGGCTTTCTGATTGCCAGCTACAAGAGGCTTGAAAAAAGACTGATAGGGCCATAACTCCTGCCGTGGAGGCAGTCTGTGTCCCTGTGTACTTGGTGCCACCAGGGTCCCCACAAGCCAAGCAGCCACACCACCTTCACACTCATCTCTCAATGGGGCAGAGCTGCCACAGGCAAAAAAAAAAAAGTCTTGTGTTTACGCATGCAGGGTCACTTCAGTCCTGTCCGACTCTTTGTGACCCTGTAGACTGTGGCTTGCCAGGCTTCTCTGTCAGAAAGGGGGTTCTCTGGGCAAGAATACTGGAGCGTATTGGCCAGTACTGGTTGCCATACCCTTCTAGAGCACTCTATTTCCTACTACCCTAGCCACCAACCCCCCTGAGTACCTGGTGCTGCCAGAACCCTTGTGACCCAAGCAGCTGCACCACCTCCACACCTGGCCCTCACAGGCGGCAAACCCAAGTCCTCCAGGGCAGCCTCAGAAGCTAAACCCTAGTGGATAGCCCACATGCAGAGGTGGAAATAAAACCACAATTGAAACCCAGGGGCAATGTGGCTAAGGAAGAAGACCCAAAACCTTCCCACCAGCTGTACAAGCTGCAGATTAAATCCACATGATCCACTAGGCAGACTCTGCGTCTGGAATATAGAAAAGGACATTGAGAGCTCCCACAAAACAAAACACACTAGCCCTGATAGCTGTGGACTTTGGAGGCAAGAACACACAGTAGGATGAGATTAGAATCTGAGCTGCCCCCACAGCAGGTCCAGAAATCAGCACAGTGTTGGAGGGCATCCTAGGGAAAGATCAAACCCTGAGCCTTTGGAGTGGGAGCACTGACTCCAATACCATAGACTATCAGAGAACTAACCCTCAGTTCAGTTCAGTTCAGTTGCTCAGGCATGTCTGACTCTTTGCGACCCCATGAATGCAGCACGCCAGGCCTCCCTGTCCATCATCAACTCCCGGAGTCCACTCAGATTCACGTCCATTGAGTCAATGATGCCATCCAGCCATCTCATCCTCTGTCGTCCCCTTCTCCTCCGGCCCTCAATCACTCCCAGCATCAGAGTCTTTTCCAATGAGTCAACTCTTCACATGAGGTGGCCAAAGTACCGGAGTTTCAGCTTTAGCATCATTCCTTCCAAAGAAATCCCAGGGCTGATCTTCAGAATGGACTGGTTGGATCTCCTTGCAGTCCAAGGGACTCTCAAGAGTCTTCTCCTGCACCACAGTTCAAAAGCATCAATTTTTCGGCACTCAGCCTTCTTCACAGTCCAACTCTCACATCCATACATGACCACAGGAAAAACCATAGCCTTGACTAGATGGACCTTAGTTGGCAAAGTAACGTCTCTGCTTTTGAATATGCTATCTAGGTTGGTCATAACTTTCCTTCCAAGGAGTAAGCATCTTTTAATTTCATGGCTGTAGTCACCATCTGCAGTCATTTTGGAGCTCAAAAAAATAAAGTCTGACTCTGTTTCCCCATCTATTTCCCGTGAAGTGATGGGACCAGATGCCATGATCTTCGTTTTCTGAATGTTGAGCTTTAAGCCAACTTTTTCACTCTCCTCTTTCACTTTCATCAAGAGGCTTTTTAGTTCGTCTTCACTTTCTGCCATAAGGGTGGTGTCATCTGCATATCTGAGGTTATTGATATTTCTCCTGGCAATCTTGATTCCAGCTTGTGTTTCTTCCAGTCCACCGTTTCTCATGATGTACTCTGCATATAAGTTAAATAAGCAGGGTGACAATATACAGCCTTGATGTACTCCTTTTCCTATTTGGAACCAGTCTGTTGTTCCATGTCCAGTTCAAACTATTGCTTCCTGACCTGCATACAGATTTCTCAAGAGGCAGGTCAGGTGGTCTGGTATTCCCATCTCTCTCAGAATTTTCCGCAGTTTCTTGTGATCCACACAGTCAAAGGCTTTGGCATAGTCAAGAAAGCAGAAATAGATGTTTTTCTGGAACTCTCTTGCTTTTTCCATGATCCAGCAGATGTTGGCAATTTGATCTCTGGTTCCTCTGCCTTTTCTAAAACCAGCTTGAACATCTGGAAATTCATGGTTCACGTATTGTTAAAGCCTGGCTTGGAGAATTTTGAGCATTACTTTACTAGCATGTGAGATGAGTGCAATTGTGCGGTAGTTTGAGCATTCTTTGGCATTGCCTTTCTTAGGGATTGGAATGAAAACTGACCTTTTCCAGTCCTGTGGCCACTGCTGAGTTTTCCAAATTTGCTGGCATATTGGGTGCAGCACTTTCACAGCATCATCTTCCAGGATTTGAAATAGCTCAACTGGAATTCCATCCCCTCCACTAGCTTTGTTTGTAGTGATGCTTTCTAAGGCCCACTTGACTTCACATTCCAGGATGTCTGGCTCTAGATGAGTGATCACACCATCTTGATTATCTGGGTCATGAAGATCTTTTTTGTACAGTTCTTCTGTGTATTCTTGTCACCTCTTCTTAATATCTTCTGCTTCTGTTAGGTCCATACCATTTCTGTTCTTTATTGAGCCCATCTTGCATGAAATGTTCCCTTGGTATCTCTAATTTTCTTGAAGAGATCTCTAGTCTTTCCCATTCTGTTCTTTTCCTCTAATTCTTTGCATTGATCACTGAAGAAGGCTTTCTTATCTCTTCTTGCTATTCTTTGGAACTCTGCATTCGGATGCTTATATCTTTCCTTTTCTCCTTTGTTTTTCACCTCTCTTCTTTTCACAGCTATTTGTAAGTCCTCCCCAGACAGCCAGTTTGCTTTTTTGCATTTCTTTTCCATGGGGATGATCTTGATCCCTGTCTCCTGTACAATGTCATGAACCTCATTCCATAGTTCATAAGGCACTCTATCTATCAGATCTAGGCCCTTAAACCTATTTCTCACTTCCACTGTATAATCATAGGGATTTGATTTAGGTCATACCTGAATGGTCTAGCGGTTTTCCCTACTTTCTTCAATTTAAGTCTGAATTTGGTAATAAGGAGTTCATGATCTGAGCCACAGTCAGCTCCTGGTCCTGTTTTTGTTGACTGTATAGAGCTTCTCCATCTTTGGCTGCAAAGAATATAATCAATCTGATTTCAGTGTTGACCATCTGGTCATGTCCATGTGTAGAATATTCTCTTGTGTTGTTGGAAGAGGGTGTTTGCTATGACCAGGGCATTTTCTTGGCAAAATTCTATTAGTCTTTGCCCTGCTTCATTCCGCATTCCAAGGCCAAATTTGCCTGTTACTCCAGGTGTTTCTTGACTTCCTACTTTTGCATTCCAGTCCCTTCATTACTCAGCCATGAAAAGGAACACATTTGAGACTATTCTAATGAAGTAGATGAACCTAGAACCTATTATATAGAGTGAAGTGAGTCAGAAAGAGAAAAATAAATACTGTGTTCTAACACATATATATGGAATCTAGAAAAATGGCACTGAAGAATTTATTTACAGAGCAACAGTGGAGAAACAGACATAGGGAATGGACTTACAGACATGGGACAGGGGAGGAGGGGGTGAGATGAATGCAAAGAGTAACGTGGAAACTTACATTACCATGTGTAAATAGATAGCCGAGGGAAATTTGCTATATGGCTCAGGAAATTCCTAGAGGGGAGGGATAGGAAGGGAGATGGGAGAGAGTTTTAAAAGGGAAGGGATATATGTACACCTATGGCTGATTTATGTTGAGGTTTGGTAGAAAACAGTAAAATTCAATAAAGCAATTATCCTTCAATAAAAAATAAATTTAAAAAAAGAATAGCTTCTAGATATATATACATATATATATATTTATCTTCCAAATCCTAGGTCATTCAGCTTTCATCCTGTGCTTTTTTCCCAGAATTTTAATAGTGTTATTTCTTACATTAAGGTCTATTACCCATTTCAATTTTTTTTTTAAATATTGTATGGTATATTGGTCAAAATCTTTTTCTTTCTTCCTTTTTTTCCCTTTTCTCTTCTTCCTTTTTCTTTTTCTTTTCTTTTTTTCCTAAGCATCACTTATTGAAAAGATTATCCTTTCCCTATTGAATTGCATTGGTATCACCATCAAAAATTAACTGACCCTATAGGTCTATTTCTAGCCTCTCTGTTCCATTACATTGATCTGCATGTCTATGCCAATACCATAGTCTCTGTGTAATTGTAGTTTCATGGTACACCTTAAAATCAGGTAACATAAGTTTTGCAACTTTGTTCTTTTCCAAAATTGTTTTTGCTATTTCTAGGCCCTTTCTACTTTCATATAAACTTAAGAATCAGCTTGTCACTTTCTACAAAAAAAGCCGATGGTATTTTTGATGAGATTACATTGAATCTATCACTTAATTTGGGAAGACTGTACAATATTAAATCTTTTAATCCATTAGCATGCTACATCTCTCCACTTTTTAGGTGTTCTTTAACTCCCTCAATAATGGTATATGGTTTTCATTGACCTGGTCTTATATGTAGCTTGTTAAGTTTGTCTCTAAGTATTTCATGTTTTTGACAGAATTCTAAATGATATAATTTCAATTTTTGATTGTTTATTGCTAGTATGCTGCCGCTGCTGCTGCTAAATCACTTCAATCATGTCCGTCTCTGTGCGACCCCATAGATGGCAGCCCACTAGGCTCCTCTATCCCTGGGGTTCTCCAGGCAAGAATACTGGAGTGGGCTGCTATTTCCTTCTCCAATGCATGAAAGTGAAAAGTGAAAGTGAAGTCGCTCAGTCATGTCCAACTCTTAGGGACCCCATGGACTGCAGCAAGAGTACTGGAGTGGGGTCCCATTGCCTTCTCCATATTGCTAGTACAGAGGAAAACAATTGATTTTTGTATATTGACCTTATATCCTGTAGCCTCACTAAACTGTCTTATTAATTAGCTCCGGTAATTTGTTTTGCGGGGCTTCCCAGGTGGCGCAGTTGTTAAAGAATCCATCTGCCAATGCAGGAGACACAAGAGACGTGGATTCAATACCTGAGTCAGGAAGATCCCCTGGAGTCAGAAATGACAGCCTTCTCTAGTATTGTTGCCTAGAAAATCCCATGGACAGAGGAGCTTGACGTTCTACAGTCCATAGTGTCACAAAGAGTCTATGTCACAAAATCTATTTTGTAGGTTTGCAAGAACTGTTTCTCTAGTTTGCAGATATCTAAGGTTTGTCTATCATGGATGATTAGGGACAATTTTGCAAACAAAGACAGCTTTAGTTATTCTTTTACAATCTATATACCTTTTGTTTCTTTTTCTTGCTTTATTACTCTAAGATCTTCAAAACAATGCTGAACAGAAGTGGTGAGAGCTGACAACCTTTCCTTGTTTCTGATCTTAAAGGTAAAACATACAGTCTTTTACCATCAAGCCTGGTGAATTAGCATTAATTTTTTTGAGATGATATCCTCATTATCAATTTGAAAACATCCTCTTCCATTCCCTCTTTGCTAGAATATATATTTTTAAAATAGTAAATGGATGTTGAATTTTCTCAAATGCTTTTTAAATATTTATTGTGATGAGCATATGTGTTTGTTGTTTTGTTGTGGTGAATTATATTAATTGATTTCTTTCATGTGACTAATCTCACAAGTCTAGGATAAACCCCACTAAGTTATGACATGTCAATTTTGTTAAGGAGTTTTACACGACATTCTTGAAGGAGGCATATATGTCTGTAATTTTCTTCTCTAATAATGTCTTTGTCTGGTTTGGACATCAGGTTAATGACCACTGAGATGATTATGGCTGCAGTGATTTGGGGTACTCATGAGCGATCATTAGTTTACCATTAGATTTAGGGGAAAAAAAGGAAGTGTCTTTGTGTAATTTATTATAGGTACCACGATTTTATTCAAAGTCTGGGATTCTTAAAGAATAAACTATTTCATCCAAAAGCAAATACAGATCAACAGAATGAAAATAATTGGAAAGATAATACCCATTTTAGCAGAGAGTCTCCATATAAAATCACCTCTAAATAAGCATCCGGAAAAATGAATAAATGTTATTTCAGAGCTTGGTAAGAGGCTGGCACACTCGTGTTCTGCCCGTGCTCAAGAAGTTGGAGGGAAATCAAGGAAGGCACTCGGGGATGTTCACTGTACACCTCTGCTGCTGAGATAAGATGCAAATGGGGCAGCGGTGGGGATTCTCTTGATTTGGTTCATCTTCCTGATTTCCCTTGGCACATCTTCAGACTGACAGTGATGTCACTGACCTCCCACTCATTGAGAGTGTATATGGGGAGAAGAGGCGACGGCGTTGATTAAAAGTAACAATCATTTAAGGAAACAAGGGGTCAGGACCTTTGACTGCTACCAGGAGAGAGATGTGGAGAAGCCCAAGGGAGCAGGCTGGAGATAGACTTGCAGCCCAGATGCCTGTGTTTATGTGATGAGCAATAATCTCTGCATGCTATGTCAGTCCTGAGAGAGTCTTCTTCCCAAAATAATTATTTTATCTTTGTAGCAGGAGTAGCTCTTATTTTCTGTCCAAATTCACATCTTCATCTGCCTTATGGAAGCCCCGCCCTTACCAAGGCTTTGGCTGAGATGCTGGCTATGTTCTGCCAAGATCAAATCTTCCTCTTAATCTTTTCAGGACACTTAAATCTGTAGTGATTTTGAAAGGAGAAGGAGGTTTAGGATCCCATCATGTCTTCAGGATGAAAAAAACTAAATAAAGGCAAAAAAAAAAAAAAATCACTGTAGTCCCTATCAGGGAGCTGTATGTGACCGAGTGGAGTGGTGGTCTCAAAAAATGGTCACTTATTTTCTGCCCACCTGCCTGGTCCCCTTAAAACCAGAGCCTGAGACAAAGGCTTATATACAGGTAGTTTACTTGAGAATGTGGCTGCAGAGGGAGGGAGTGAGAGAAAAGCAACAGAGAAGGAAGGGAAGCCAACAAAAGGATCTGTTGCTAAGCTGACCACGGCATGGGCAATAGGTCTTGACCCTGTGGAATTTTCTGAGGATCCATATGAAGAGTGTTCTAGAACATCCACAGGGGGTGAAAGAAGGAAATACGTATTTCTCAGCTCTCATCTGCCCCTCATCACAAGTGGCCCTGGAATGTCAATACTCCTGCATTTTGAGCTGTCCACATAGGAATGTGGTGCCATTCCCATATTATGATCTGACCTTGTAACAGAAGCAGTTTTAAGAGACACGAGACAGCATGGAAGGCAATTATTAGGGAGTTGGACTGAAGCAAGGATGAACCAGACAGATCCCTGGTTTTGAATGTGAGATGGGAAATGGTGCATCTGTTTTTCAACAAGTCAGATATGGGCCCTGGGATGGGGCTGGCCTGGGGCTTCCCAGGTGGCACAGTGGTAAAGAACTCCGCTGCTAATGCAGAAGGTGCAAGAGACAAGGGTTTGACCCCTGGGTCTGGAAGATCCCCCGGAGAAGGAAATGGCAGCCCAGGTCAGTGTTCTTGCCTGGGAAATGCTGAGGACAGACTGGTGGGCCACAGTGCATGAAGTCATGAACAGCTGGACACAGCTGAAGGACTGAGCATGCGTGCATGCTCACATGGGGCTGGCCCAATTTGACAAGGTGTCAGGACTTACACCTTGGAGGAGCTGAGGTTGCAGATGGGAAACAAGAGCACTGTAGAGGAAGTGTTTAGAGGCAGTTACAAGATTTCAGAAATTAGGGGGTTGCAGGATTAAAAGAAGGCGCAGACAGCCTTGAAGGCGCAGAGAGGTTTCCGAGTTGCCCCACCCCCATCCCCAGGCTAATCTCACGCCAGGTACTAGGTTCCTCTGAATTGACTGTTCGCCTGAACACACGGTGTGATCCATGGGTTCAGAATGTGGGGATTGGTGCCTCTGGCTGGGGCTGACAAACTAGGAATGTACAGGACTCTCCGCTCTGCTGCAGCTGAGCAGAAGGCCTCTGCCTTGGAGGGGCTGACACACAACCCTGACCCTGATCCTACTCTGACATAACCCACCAGTATGAAAGTGTGGAAGTGTTAGTCATTCAGTTGTGTCTGACTCTTTGCAACCCCATGGACTGCAGCCCGCCAGACTCCTCTGTCCATGGAATTCTCCAGGCAAGAATACTGGAGTGGGTAGCCATTCCTTTTCCCAGGAGATCTTCCTGACCCAGGAATTGAACCCAGGTCTCCTGCATTGCAGGTGGATTCTTTACTGTCTGAGCCACCAAGGATAACCTGCCAGTTGACCCTCAAACCCCATGTAACCAGGCCCCCTTAACTCAGCTGACTGGGTGACTGCCCTACCCTTAACACCTAATCCTTTGAGGCTGAGAACAAACCCTCAGCCAGGACTAATAGCTCACTGTCCTAGGAGAGCACGAACACACCAGGTATCCCAAATTATAACTTACGGTTCCTCTGTTAGTTTCATTTGGGGGAAAAGAGCCATGTTTTATTATAATGGGCCGGATATCATGGTAATAATGTAAGCAGATTCATTTTGACAATCATTGTTTAATATCAGTACCTTTCTTTTATGTTGTTTAAAGAGTGATCTCAGATTCTCTAGGTTTTCACAGAGAAAACACACTGAATCAATGTTTTAGATTGAAACAAAGACGTTGGAAGCAAATTTAAATAAGACCTGGTTTTATACATCGTTGGCTGCGTAACAATTGATAGATTAGCTTCCCTTTATTTTTCTTCAAAGGAAAAAGAATTCCAATTGAATGATGCTTTGAAAATAGCTAACTGGAAGCGTGAGGGACTTGTTGAGAGAGTTGAGGTGACAAGACCACACATGTTCGTGTGTTTCCTGGGGAAAAAATTCTCCAATTTAAAGAGATTTGGGTGCTGCTGTTATTTCTTCAGCTATAATGCATAAGGATGGAAAAGATAGCTTTTCTTAAGAAAACATTAGATGTCAACTTTAAAAAAAGTGACTTTTTTTCCTTTTTCAAGATGTTTCACTTATCTCTTCATAGTTTTATTATTTGATGTTGACGTCTCTGACACACTCACCTTTCCAGTGGCACCTGGGGATAGTCTTCAGGAACCAGGAGCCTTGCTCCTCCCCATGGTCCCTCACACTTGCTCGACCACCGTCTCCTGAGGCACCTCCGCATCTCCAAGACCCTTCCTCGGCGCCCTGTGTGCCGGCCCCCGCTCCACCCTGTGCGCCCTCGTCAGCACACCTCTCTCCCTGTTGACTGAGACATGCTATCCTTGCTTCCGTTGCCAAATTCCTGGCAGATTTCTCCCTGTTCACCATCTCGTAAGATTAATTCTAGATTACAGTGTTTCTGAGTAGCTTGAGTTCCTAAAATAGGTTGCACATAGACCAAGGTGGAAAACTGAGCTAATTAGGTTGCTGAAATCAAATGAATTTTGTGTTATAACAGATCCTGGTCCATCAGACCCTCTCCTAGCAGTATTAGCTCTTGAGCACTGCAGTAAAAATCAGAAATAAGCAAGAAGAAAGTATTCTAAGTGACGAGTCCAATAACTGTCAGTGAATCCACATAACTTTATTCCTTTGATTAAATTTAACAAAACGTTATTGAGTATTTTCTACCTGCCAGATGCTGTCCTGGGTGGTAGGAATACTGAGATGAATCATTTATCTCCCTCTCACCTTCTTCCAGAAAGGATCTGAGGCAGCTCGTAGCAGAAACATATAAAATAAAATGGCCAAATACACGTTTTGAAAACTCTGGGCAAGGCAAATATAAATTAAAATAGGTCACGTCTAGGGGGAAAAGAAGACATGGATATACGGCCAATGACAGGCTAGGTAATTGTGATACCTGAGCTGTGAATTTGACTCTAAGTGCATTAAGTGGCCAAGGCGAAAGGGAAAAATGGTCAGCTATACAGAGAAACTGTGTAGTTACTCAGGGGGGAAACAATGAATAAGATATGGTTCCTAACGACAAGGAATTCTTCAATCAGCAGGAGAGACAGACCTGCAGCGAACATCTGTAGAACAAAGCTGTGTCATGATGGTCTGTATAAAGTGCTAGGAAGATGGAAAGAGGGGGCAATGTATTTCACCTGAGAAGGAGAAGATGCCCTATGAACATTACCTCAAAAGAGGTAGTGGAGACAGAGGAGAACGGTGTTTGAGACCGAGGGGAACAGAACCATGACCCTGGATTATAGCGGCCCCCAGCTTTGTGCACATAAGCTTTGCTTCAGGTGCTTGTTAAGACTCTGAGTCACGAGGACTGGGACTTTTCACAAGGACTCCAGAATGCTAGGTCTAGTGCAGAGTGACAAGACTTTTGGAAACTCTGAAATAGGCTGTCCCCTTGTTGCACAGTGAAGGATGAGGTTGGAAAAGCAGACTCCATCCACGTGGAGTGGGCCTCGTACGCTGCAGTTAGAAACTTGGGCTTTCTGGGTTATGGGGACTCTGAACGTTTAAAAGCCTAAGCAGCCGAATGACACTGTCAGATGTGTGTGTGTCTGTGTGTATGCCTGTGTTTTGCTTTTCTTTTTTCAGATTTTAAATGCATCAGCTAGAGGATGAAAAGCAGCAAGGGACCAAAACAGGGAACCGAGTAGGAATATTGTTGCATGCTAAATTGTGTCCAACTCCTTGCGACCCCACGGACCAGACTCCTCTGTCCACGGGATTTCCAAGCAGGAATACTGGAGTGGGTTGCCATTTCCTCCTCCAGGGAATCTTCTTGACCCAGGGATCAAACTCGTGTCTCCTGTTTATCCTGCATTGGCAGGTGGATTCTTTACCACTGAGCCACCTGAGAAGCCCTAGGAATATTGCAGGTCCAAATCAAAGAGGAGAAGGACGTGCTGAAGGCAATGGCAGGGGAAATGGAGAAGGTGAACACTTTTTTTGCAGTGAACATGAGCCCACTGTATTTTCAGCCACAGATTTACTCTTCTGGTTAACCTGCTGTTTTCATATCTCACATACTATTATTTTATGTCAGTTTCTGCCCTCTGGAATCTGGCCTAACTAAACCCACAAGGAGCTCCAGAGACGTGCAGGGCACAGCGTCCTTGCTGGCCTCTTCATGGTCCACTTGTGGGTGGTGGGATGGCTCTGAAGAGCCGAGAGGGACGCTTACTCATTGTCATCTAGGGGAGGCATCCTCTCTCACGCAGTGAGGGTAACATAGTGGATAGCAGTTTTGTTTGTTTGTTTGTTTGTTTTATGTTTACACATTTTTTTTCTGGCTACACTGTAGCAGCCTATAGGATCTTCTCCAACTGGGGATTGAACCTGCAACCCTTGTGTTGGAAGCACACGGTCTTAACCATTGGACAGCCAGAGAAGTCCTTGTTTACACATTTTAAAAACTATATTTTGCATAAACATGAACTACAGAAGAGAGTAGTGAATCTTCATAATTATTTGGATTCTGCAATTTTAAGATTTTTATAACCTTTGTTCAGCTATATTGGAGTGTAATTGACAAAATTGTATATATTTAAAGCTACAATAAGGAAATGGCAATCCACTCTGGTACTCTTGCCTGGAAAATCCCATGGACAGAGGAGCCTGGTAGGCTACAGTCCATGGGGTCTCAAAGAGTCCAAAAAGAAACCAAAAAACTGAGCGACTTCACTTTCACTTTCAAAGCTACAATATGATGACTCGACGTATCTGTGACGTGATCACCATAATTAGGTTCACCAACACATCCGTCCCGTAGTCACCTTTCTTGTGTGGTGACACTTAAGGTTCACTCTCTTAGCAACTCCCAAGAACAGACACAGTGTTCTGAACTACAGTCACCATGCTGTACGTTAGCTCCCCAGAGCTTACTCATCCCATCACTGAAGACTTGTACCCTATTGCCATCATCTCCCCATCTTCCCCAGCCCACTGGCCCCCAGTAACCACCATTCTACTCTCTGTTTCTAGAGTTCCGGTTTTTCTTTCTCTCTCTTTTTTTAGATTCCACATGTGAGTGAATCCATACAGCCAAACTCGTCCTCTCACCCTCTTCAGTGTGTCTGGTGTTGGATCTGTTTTTCCTCTGGTGCCGTGTGGACCTTCTTCACCGGACTCCTGAATGGCAACAAAGGCACTCTCCTCTGTAGGTGACTGTCACAATTGCTGCCCTTTGGTGGAAATACAAGAGAAAACTCCTATCTCACCATTTTGCTGACATCGCTGCTATTTGTTTTTATTTGTTCTGAGAAAACAGCCAATAATGTCCAATTCACTGAATTCTGCAAACACAATGTCTCCCTCTCAAAAATGGCAGCAAATGCCAGCACCTTGGCATGTAGCTCACCAAAAGTACAGTGTCTGAAGCTGGACGGGCTTCCCATGTGAGGCCCAGTTGTCTGAGTCTCCTCTCACGCTTGCAGGGGTGTTTCTGAGCAACAAGCCTGAGATCCAGTCTGTTATTTAATTTATGGTAGAGGAGCCACTGAGCACAGTCCCAAGACAAAGTCCAGTGAATAACACTGACTGGGATCCATTGATGAGACCTCTGGTCAGCAGGATAATGACCTCCCAGAGACGTCCGTGTCTTAATCCCTAGGGCCTGGGAATATGTTATCTTGCATGGCAGAAGGGGTCTATTGGTTTGCTAGGGCTGCTGTAACAAAGTACCACAAACTGGGTGGCTTAAACCACAGAAATTTAGTTTCTCACAGTTCTGGAGGCTACAGGTTCAAAATCAAGATGGGTCCTTCTGAGGGCTGCGAGGAAAGCCTCTGCCTGTTCCAGGCCTCTCTCCTGGACTTGTGTTTCCTCTCCTTGTGTTTCTTCGCATCATCTTGCCTTTATGTGTGTCGGTTCTGGGTCCAAATTTCCCCTTTCAATAAGGAAATCAATCATATTGTATTAAGGCTTGCCCTCCAGGACAAAATCTTCACTGATTACATTACGACTCAATTTTCAAATAAGTTCACATTCTGGGGTTGAAGACTTCCACCTTTGAATCTGGGAGACACAATTCAACCCACAACAAGGTACTTTGCAGATAGGACTCAAGTTAAGGACGATGAGATGGAGAGATGACCCCGAATGATCCAGAGGAGCCCAGTGAGTCCTCAGAAGTGGAGAACCTTCCCTTCTGTGGTCAGGAAAGAAAGTTGTGATGACAGAAGGGCGCTAAGAGCAAGCAACACAGCCGGCTGAAGGTGGAGGAGGGGCCACAAGGCAGGAAACGGCGGCGGCCCCAGAGGCTGGAAAAGGCAAGGACACAGATTCTCCCGCAGAAAGACCTCAGCCCCGCCGACACCTCGACTCAGCCCAGGGAGACCTGTTGTCAGACTTCCTACCCACAGATCACACATTTGTACTGTTTTCAGCCCCTCTGCTTGTGGTAATTCGTTACACAGCAATCAAAAACGAATACAACCCCATCCCAACCGCAGCCCTGAATTCACCGCTCAGGTTCCCATCCCCCGTAAGTACCGCCTCTCTTCTGGGAGTCACTCTCCGCAGAACTTCCCCCACAGAACTGATCAGAACTGAGGCAGGCAGGGAGCTCATCCCAGGGCTCTGTAACAACCTAGAGGGGTGGGGAAAGGCGGGAAGTGGGAGGGAGTTTCAAGAGGGAGTGGACATACGTATGTCTTTGGCTAATTCATACTGAGGTACGACAGAAATAAAACCAATACTATAAAATAATCAATTGAAAAGAAATAAACACAATTTTAAAAAGTCAGGTTTAGTGTCAGCTTCCCGGCAGAGGGCCTGGCCAGCCCACAGCCACTCCACTGTGCACCCCCTAACTTCAGAGTGAGACCAGACAGCACGGTCAGAGGACATGCTCCTGTCTGCCCTGAGCTGACAGAGCAGCATGGGCAGTCTCTCTGGAGATCTTGAGCTAAGAGGCTCTGGGACCAGGAGTTGGGAGCTGGTTTCTGTTAATGACAGAGGTGTGGAGGCAAGGTCCGTGTGTTAGCACTGCTGAGGGGCTGGGCGCTGTGCTGCCCTGCCTGCACCAGTCTGCAAAGTTTGTATGACTGGCCAGGAGCCTGAGCACTTGGCATTTGCTAATCCAGAAAGTCCAACCAAGACTGCACTGGAGAGAAGAAGTGAAAAAAGTGAAAGTGTTAGTTGCTCAGTCATGTCCAATCCCAAGGACTGTAACCCATGAGGCTTCTCTGTCAGTGGAATTCTTCAGGCAAGAATACTGGAGTGAGTAGCCATTCCCTTCTCTAGGGATTCTTCCCGACCCAGGGACTGAACCCAGGTCTCCTGGATCGCGGGCAGAGTCTTTACTGTCTGAGCCATCAAGGGGAGAGAATGAAAGGGAGCTGCAGAAAAGGCAACGGCAGGAAGTTGCCATCCCTCTGGGGCGGTGGGAGGAGGTTGCCACTCCTGGCTAAAAGAGGTCTCAGAGGAGTTTCCAGGTTCACTGTTACAATGAAGTGTTGTCAAATGACTCCGCCTTTTCTCTCCAAATCCAGTAATTTTTCTGGAGGCCTTATTTTCTTCTAGAAGAGCTAAACCGCACATCTCTTACTGTAGGTGGTTCTTGCCCTTATCTCTCCTTACACAGAGGCTGGCAAAATACTCAATTGCCTCTCAGTGCTTTTGTTTTGTTTTGTTTTAAAGTGTTTGATTTTTGAAAGCTGTTAAGACCTAGATTGGAGACTCTTAGATGATCTGATCCTCTCCGGTGTCAGGATGCTTAAAGAAGGCTCTAGTCTTTCCTTTGTATCTATTCCATCAGGAACTGCTGGAGATAAAAGCAAATGTCTTAGAAAAGCAATTGTGACATCTGGTTTGCTATCAGGAATAAATTTCTACCTGCCAAGCAAGACTGTAAGGCAGTCTGGAACCAGTTACTATGTAAACTTGTTTTATTTCAAAACCGTATGTCACCTGACTTACCTTTCTATTTATTGCCTGTCTTGAGTTCTTTTTCAGTATCAAGATGCTCCTAATGAAACACAGTTGACCTGAGTTTTGAGGTGAATGGTGAGAAAGGAGTTTGTCAAAAGGACTTAAAGGGAAAGTGCTCTTATTTCCTCTAGCTTTTGTGGCTGCGAAGTCACCCCAGAAACCAGGCCGCAGTTCTAAACGAAGGGAGGGAAACTGGTGGTGCTCTGATGCCCAAAATTCGATCGTAGGAGCTGGTTTGAAGATGTAGTGAATGAGCAGTGGGTTCCCGCACTGACAGGTGATATGGGGTCAGGTGCCAGTTGGCCACTGCCTGGTGTGTTGAAGGGTCTCGGGTGGAAGATGCTGGAGAGCAGGCCTGTGCTTGCATGACCTGCCCTCAGCTGCTTCCCTCCCTCCCCTGGCAGGGCACTGGCGAAGGCCTTGAGAGGGTTTTCAGGTGGCGGGGGTAGCCGTCAGCTGCTGTATGCCAACCAGAGAGTGCCCCAGCTTTTCCAGACGCTTGTGTCTTCCCCGGTGAGTATTTGATGTGCAAGAACCCGGCAGTGCCAAACGGCAGGCAAAGCCATACATCCTCAGTGTGAGCACACAAGACTGGGGCACAGTAGGCCCGTGATAGAGGACTGTTGTTTATATAGCAGCCTTCAGATTTTCTTACTTCCTGTACGTTATCCTATAATACCTTTCAGAAAAACTTGATGAAAATGCTGCCGTCTTTCCCATCTTACAGATGAAGACGTGGTGGTGCAAACGGCTGACTGACTTACTGTTAAGTTGAAGTGAGCCTCAAGCCCCTTTCTCCTGACTCTAACGCAGGGATCTCAAACTCAGATACCCGAAGGAGCAGGGGAGTAATCGTGGGAGAACAGTGCCCCGGAGAGCGCACAGCCCGACCTCAGGGCAGCATCCCTCAGCAAAAGAGGGGCTGCCACCCGAGAATCCAGGTCCAAAGTTGCCAGAGCCTTCTAGTTTTTCATTCCACAATATGGATGTGTGTGTGTGTGTGTCTGTGTGTCTGTGTGATGGCAACTTATTCAAAATGCTTAATAAGCACTAAAACACAGGACTTCCTTGGTGGTCCTGGGTCTGATTCTCTGCTGCCAATAAAGGAGGCCCAGGTTCAATCCTTGGTCAGGGAACTAGATCCCACATGCCACAGCTAGAGATCTTATAGGCTGCAACTAAGACTCAGCACAGACAAATAAATAAATATTTTTAAAACACACACATACACACACTGAAAATAAAAACAACTTTCTGGGTCTTAAGGAGCTGTCTGAAGGCCCTGTCTTGTTTCCCCCCGTTTGCAATGTCTGCTGGTGGCTCATTTTACATTAATTGAGCACCTACTATGTCCAGGGACTGTGCTGAGTGCAGGCAAACGGGAAGAGTCCCTATTTAAATGGAGTCAATTTGCTGGTGGAGGTTTCTTTATTCATATCCACTGAGTATCTACTTTATACCCATATCTACTTTAGACTCAGCTTCTAGTCCTGGTCACATGCTGGCTGCTAGGGTTTAAAAAAAAACCCACACAGTTGCACAACAAGGTGACTGTTTTTAATGCCACTGACTGTACAGTTAAAAACCGTTAACATGGTGAATTTTATGTTATTTATATTTCACAACTATAAAGTCATGCTATAAAACAATGTAATTTTTATCTTCAGCAAAGATAAAATCTAAATGAGAAGAGAAAATTTAGTGCTATCAAATACTTACTTCAGCAGATATCTGAGCAGCCACTGTGCATGAAGCACCAATCTAGGTGCTAGGAATAGAAAGTTGCAGGAAATTAGTTCCTGTCTCCAAATATAGCTTCTACCCAGAGAAGAGAGTAATGCTGGAAGCAGCCTAGGGTTTTGCAGTTAATAGAGGATAACTCCCTGCCAGGCCCTTTAGAAAGGGCTTTGTGTACACTGGCTATTTCATAGGAGCCTCATATGAGCAACCCTATGGGCCTCATACTATTATCAACCTCATTTTACAGACGAGGTGACCGAGGCTCAGAGAGGTCTGCATCTTGCCCTAGGTCACACTGTTAGAGAGTGGAGAAGCCAGGGTTTAAGCCCACATACACTTGACTCCAGTGCCCACAGCAGAGGGGTCGGAAGGTGTGACCAGGCAGCAGAGATCCATGGGGCTCAGGAGACAGAGTGCTGAGGAGGCTGGGAAAGATGGACCAAGATGTGAGCGCCACCCCCCAGCAGGTAAGCATGCTGCGGGTCTCCGGCTCCAAGCCCACCGCGTTTCTCCGAGCTCCTATCTCAGTCTGCTTGTAAACAGCAGAAATGTACTGCTAATAGTTCTGAAGGCTGGAAGTCTGAGCTCAGAGTGCCAGCATGGTCAGGTGGGGGCCCTCTTCCAGGTCACAGACCTCTCCTTGTGTCCTCAAGTGGCAGAAGGGATGAGGGAGCTTGGTGGGGTCTCTTGTAAAAAAGCGTACATGAATAGTTGTGTCCAACCCTTTGTGACCCCAGGGACTGTGGCCCGCCAGGCTCCTCTGTCCATGGGATTCTCCAGGCAAGAGTACTGGAGTGGGTTGCACTTCCTCCTCCAGAGGATCTTCCTGACCCAGGGATTGAACTTGTGTCTCTTGTGTCTTGTGTCTCCTGCACTGGCCGAAGGATTCTTTGCCACTGCACCCTCTGCAAGCACTAATGGCATTCATGAGGCTCTACCACCAAAACCTAATCACCTCTCAAGGTGATCACCTTCCAATACCATCCTCTCTGAGGATCAGGATTTCAGCATATGCATTTTCAGGGACACAAACATTCAGTCCATAGCAGTCATGAATGCTAATTTCTAAAGAATGAGAGATGGAGAAAACGGGGAAGGACATGCTGGTCACAGGAAGCAGTTTAACACAGGGCAGGGGCGCGGCTGCCCATACCACGGAGCCCTCAACACCCAGCTGTGACACAGAAGGGTGACGTCACACAAAGTGGGGGACATCTGAGGGTGACGGCAGCCGTGGCAGGGCCTGGGTACCTGCCTGGAGCTGGTGCAGCCTTAGCAACAGACGCCTCACCTCACCACAGGCCTGGAGGAAGTCATCAGGGACCGTCTCGCAGTTTAGTGGGCTCAAGTTGAAGACTCTCCAAATAACGGGATGGTTGGCTTCCAAGGGCGTCTGGAGGCTCTACCAATATGCGGGGGGTGAAGGCTAGGAAACGCAGTTAGGTGTAGCTGAGGCAGCGCTGTTCTAGGGAGATGCACCGAACTACAGCTGCAGGGGATACGGCACTCAGCCAGGCTGGCCTGGGGCACATGCCGTGCACTCCACAAATACGGAGTATGTTCCACGAGTGCCATGCTCTGCTTTTTTAATTGTTATTAAAAAATATCTAAATCAAGATTAAAGTATAGTTGATTTACAATATTAAATTTGTTTCAGGTGTTCTCATAGTGATGCAGTATTTTTACAGGCCACGCTCTTTTTTCAGTGTTGGGGACACACCAGTGAACAAGGCAGGTGAGCTCCCTGAGGGCAGGTAGAGTTTATCATTTGTATGGATAATACACAAGTAAAAAAAGTATGCATATTAAGAAAATTTCAGACAGTGACAAGCATATAAAGACAAGAGGGGAGGAAAAGTGATGGTGGTCACTAGTCTAGCTAGAACATTTAGGGAAGGCTTCTCTGAGGAGGTGACTTGGAGCTGAGACCTGAACGGTAAAATAGGAGTGGCCATGAGTTGGACTGCAGAGGGCAGAGGGGAAGGTGGTGCTAAGGCCCTGTGGCAGATGTGAGCCGTTTCCCACAGCTTCGAACAGATCTGAGGAAAGGAGGAAGGTCAATGTAGGTGGTGAGAAAAGAAAGGTTAAGAGATGAGGTTGGGAGAGGACCAGACCATACTGGGTCTCACAGGCTCCAGGCCATAAACGCACAGGTCCTGCAGCAGCCTCAGCACTGAACCAGCTGGGACCAGCTGGGAAGGATCCAGGGAAAACAAGCTGGGCCACAGAGTGAACTCCTGTGAGTTTTGGTTGGCCGTCCAGGTTGCAATGTCCAAAGGGACCTGGGCAATCCAAGCTTGGTACAGCAGGGCGTGGCCACATTAACGAAAGGCGCTCCTCTGCAGAGCGGAATGTGGAAGTGCATCTAGGAAGTGCCCCGCAGGTCAGCCCCAGCCAGTGGGGAGGGGGTGGGGGTAGGGGCAGCACAGGAAAGGATCCCGGGCAGGTTAACAGGGCCTCTGAATTTCAGGGCTAACTGGGGAAGAGAAGCCCAAGCCCTGGTAACCGCTAGGCGAGAACACTGACGGGCTGAAGGCCGCTGTAGCGGAGGAGCGTTTGGGGGAAAGGTGATGGCGGGGGCACGGGCTCCAAGCTCAGTCCTAGGCAATAAGGCTGATTTGGGCGCCACCTGCTGGTGAGATGCAGCTGCTGCTAGTCTCCTGGTTCTAGTCAGGAGCACCTGAAGCCGAGGCCAGAAGGGACTTTGTGATCGAATCGTTACTATTTCAGTTTTGTTTAAGGTATGAATCTAACAGATGCTAAATTTTCTGTGCAGAAATTTTAAAGTAGTATCAAAAACAGGGAAAATGACTCAAATTCCTTAACCACTTGGAAAAGACAAAGGATATGCAAAGAGAATTTTTTAGTGAGCAGCATCAAGTCCCATCCTTCACAGGGTTGGTGGAGGGGGGGCACTCTGTAGCTATTGCTTTTTTTTTTGTAGCTATTCCTTTCATCAAGCTTACAGAGAGACTCCAAGGAGAGTGCTTGGAGAGCTTGATCAGTGTTTCCTGAACAGAAAGACACTGGACTAGGATCTGATTTCTGCCTACAAGATCGAACACACATGAAATGGGCTGTCTGCCTAGGAAAAGAGAGTAAAAATAAGCAGTTGCTGCTTCAGACAGAGTTAGCAGGGGCAAAGAGTGTGTGTATGTGTGTGTGTGTGGTGTGGGTGATGTGTGTGGTGTGTGTATACCCAGGTGTGTGATGTGTGTGTGTGATGTGTGAGTGTGGTGTGTGTGGTGTGTGATTGTGGTGTTTGGGGGTGTTGTGTGAGGGTTGTGTGTGTGGTATGTATGGTGTGTGTGGTGTGTGTATGTGTGTATGCATGCCCCCAGATGTTCTGGAAAAGAGGAGTTTTTGTTGTGAGGTGGTTGTTGTGGTTGTTGCTTTTCAAGGAAATAGCAGGTGATGATGTAAATAGCCAAGTGTGGTGCAGTGGTAAACACCTGCCGATGTAGGAGATGCAAGAGGTGTGAGTTCGATCCCTGGGTTGGGAAGATCCCTGGGAGGAGGAAATGGTTACCCACTCCGATATTCTTGCCTGGAAAATTTCATGGACAGAAGAGCCTGGTGGGCTCCAGTCTATGGGGTCACAAAGAGTCAGAGGCAACTGAGCATACAATAAACACGACAAGATAGGAAATATTATATTTCCCAAAGTGAATGCCTATTTTTTCTGATTACAAAAATATTGCATGCTAGCCAAAATTTAAACATCTGGTAAATATCCATTAGCAGAAAATTAATTTCTCCTTTATTCCCCATGCTGGTCTTCAGGCCGTTTTCATCGTTAACAATCTCAATCTACGTTCTGGGGTTCGGTCTTCTGCGCTGTGACCAGCAGGTGGCAGCACATCACTGCGTTAAAGGGACTCAGACACGCCGTCGATTGGAGAGGCACGTTTCTGCCAGCAGAGAGCTACGTAAAATGGATTTAAAATTCTTTTAAGTTTTAAAAAACGATGTCAGGAGAACCTCCAGTAATTTTTTTTACATGTTAAGAAATGGTCGGTTCTGGCCACTATGACCTAGATTATTGCCCCTAAGCACTGAGATTTTGAGAACAAGAAAATAAAAGTTTAGAAAACAGGAAACTTACTGGCTTATGTAAATGACAAGTCCAGGGATTTGTTCTGAGGAAAGTGTTATGTGCTTCAGGTCTGGCTTAATCTGACTTCATTCTGTCAGTAGGGACTTGGGTCTGTTTTCCTGATGTTTTCTGCTCTCCACAGCCAGCTTTGTGCTAGGACTGCCTTCCCTTCGGCTGGAAAACGGTCACAGCAGATCAAGCTCTCATATCTGCATGTTTCACCTTCTAGAATGAAACTTTCACCCCCTGCCTTTGCGCCATCCTCCCAAATGGTGCCTTGGATCTCAGCAGCCTGAATCAAATCACTTGCCCTTTCTGAAAGCAAACACAGTGATGGGGGATGGAGCTGTGTTCATGCACTGGAGCCTGAGTTTCACGCCCCATGAAAGCAGCCAAGATTCCCTGAAGTACATGGACTATGTTGGGGTGATGGAAATACCTGGGTGACTAAGAAGAGCTAACATGGGAGGAGGGGTGGATGTCTGGTGGCCACGTGTGGACCATCAGCGTGACTCTGGTACCCTAGGTCTTGGGGAGTCTTAGTGATCACCAGTAACCTGGGAAAGGCATAGGAACAAACCTCAAGGTAGCAAGTCGAACAACCTCCTCCAGGCCTGCCCACTCCAATCCACCCTCCACCCAGCCAGCCCCTGAAGGGCTTCTCCAGGCTGCACATTTGACTGAATATTTCTCTACTGCAAACCCTACTATGGCTCCTGTTCTCCAAGGTCACGTCTTTAGCATGGCACACGAGGCCCTGTACCCTCTAGTTCCCAATTTCTCCAGCCTCAGCCTCAGCCTCTACTATCTCCAGCACTCACTTTAGCCTCCAGCCTCCCTGATCTGCTTGTTCCTGTCTTCACTCTGATGGGAGGGTCTTTCCATTTTTCTCACCTGAGTTGACTTCTCTTCCTCCTTCCAAAGTTAGCTCATGTGTCACCATTTCCTCCAAAGCATCTTCTACTGATGCCCCCAGGGTGCGTGCTGCCCTTGTCCGTGGCCTGAACACCACACCGGGTAAAAATCCGCAACATGGCTTTAACCATGTAGTGTTGCAAAGGTCTGCTAGGCATGGGCCTCCCTCTCCTGAACTGTGCAATTCTGGATGGCATAGGACTGAGGCAGGTGCTCAAGAGTTGTTTAAGGAACTGCTGGAAGGCATTTTCAACCCTCCTCAGCAGAACGGGGTGGGGGTATTTTCTTCTCTGGGAGGCAGATAGTAGTTTTTTCCCCCTGAAGAACTGAACTTCCTCAGTCTACTGTTTTTTCCCCCCAAGAACCCCACCATCCCATTGGCCTGAGTGATCTTCTAGGATCCCTTCTAATCTTAAAGTATATGATTCATCACTGGAAACAGCACTGGAGCCGCAGAAAGTCCCACGAATCAAGTTGGTGGAGAAGCTGAGCTTCCTTCTACAGAGTCAGGAGTGGATCATTGGGAACAGCCCCAGGTTTTGGCTGTCCTAGGATCTAAGTCATACAAGCTTTCTGTAGTCTGCAATCACTCCATTTTATTCCCCCCAAAAAAGGCATTTTCATTTTTGCAGAGATTTCTAATTTTTTTTTTTCTTCCTAGCTTCCTGGCTGATCTGCTAGGGTGGAAAGGTCCCAGTGTTCCATGAATTGGCAGGGAGGTCAATAGAGTTGGGCCATTTGGAATGACATTACCATGGCTACTAAGGAAAGTTCACGGTTTTTGAAAGCTCACTTTACTACCTATCATTTTACATATACAAATGCATTGTAAATTATCATGTGTGATTCGATGTTTACAACATCCTGTGAGGGCACACCAGTATTATCCCCATTTTACAGATGAGAAAACTGAAGTACAGAAAGGTTAAGTTGCTTGCCTAAGGCTGTGAAGCTACTCAGTGACCAAGACAGGATCTCTGGTCCCCCAGACCCCCAACCATCCTTCCGTACTGCCAGTCTTCCCCAGGCTGTAGGATGCAGGAGGGAGAGGAGCACCCAAGCTGGTGAGACCTTCCCTGAGCTGCCACCCAGGCTGCTGGGTTCAAATGACCCGACCTGGCTCAGCTGGACCTACCCAGGAATCTTTATATACGGGTGCTCAGTGCTCTGTCACGTCTGATTCTTTGTGACCTGAAAGACTGTAGCCCGCCAGGCTCTTCTGTCCTTGGGATTTCCCAGGCAAGAATACTGGAGTGGGTTGCCATTTCCTTCTCCAGGGACTTTGTCTTTAAAGCACCCTAAATACTGATTATGAGAATTAAAATGCCTGCTATAGATCAATCACAGTACAATCTTCAGAACACATCACAAGCTGTGTTTCATTAGAGGCTGACAGTGGCTCTGTGACGGAGGTATATCAGCTCCATTTACAGGAGGAGAGTGTGAGGCTCAGCAAAGACAAGTGGCCACTCAAGTGCCCCAAACAAGTGGACAGAGAACTGGGACTTGCTCCTGGGGCACCTGTCTGTGATCTCAGAGTTTCTTCCCTTGTGGACACGGGCCTCCCAATCTCAGGAGGTTATCCAGTGGAAACGACACTGGAATGGCTTCTTCTTGGTCTCCGTTCCCTGCTGCCCTCAGACAACACCCAGCTAGGCTGCTTCTCCCCCTTGCAGCCCCTGCCCAGCCGGCCAGGCAGGTCTGATGATGGAGATATCTGCCTCCATGTCTAGGGTGACCTTTTGCCACATCCACTCCCAACCTGTGCCCACTTCCTTTCCTCCAAACATCCCCTTTTCCCTTTGCCTAGAAATGTTTGAAGTCTGCCTCTGAGTCACTAACTAATCTCAGCTGGTAGCCAGTGTCTCCTCCCCCACTTCATGGGCCATCATTCCCCACATCCCTTCAGAGTCCTTCGGTCTGTGGAATTTCAGGGACACTAGAGACTGAAGTGCTGGCCAAGGTCAGACCTGCACTTTGCCACCTTTCCCAGGGTCCATCCAAAATCCCCTTAGAGCCAGCACTGTGGGGAGAGAAGTATGAAGGTCATATTTCTAGTCTTCCTCTCTCAGAGTAGATGTTGATTAAGGCCTGCCGTTTGGTCATTCAAATAATTAAGGAAAGCTCACTCCAGCAAAAAAAAAAAAGAGGCCATCTCTCTTTACTGGAGTCTCTGAGACCCCCAGCAAATCATTCCTCCTAGTAAACCCAATCACCCTCTCTTACTCACACTGAGACCTGGACTGCTGGAGGCAAGTCAGCAGAGTTGGGCCATCCTGAGCAACTTTATTATGACTGATAAGGACAGTTCACATTTTGTGTGTGTGTGTGAAAGAGAAAGTTTCACATATATTTTACTAGATAATAGAAAAATAAATCCAGTGCATCAAATTTTTGCAAATTACTGCTTGAAATAAAACCAAAGAAGCAGGAAGTTAAAAACTGGGAGGGGGAGAGTTGCTTGTTATAACACAGGAAGTAAATAATATACAGATGGAACCCAGGTATAACATTAAAAATTGCTCATACAGATGGAGGTGTTGGGGCAGGGGAGATCCAAGAAGGAGGGGATATATGTATACATATAGCTTATTCACTTTGTTGTACAGCAGAAACTAGCACAATATTGTAAAACAACTATACTCCATAGGTTTTTAAAAATTGCTTATATGGTGTATGAATATTAATAACTAAAATTTGGGAAACACAACTGCCTGCCACTGAATCCTCACAAAATTCTGTGGACAGCTCATATATATATATTTTTTTTTTGAGAGCTCATTTTGTTAGTTAAGATTCACTGAGCTCTCACTAGTGCAAGATATCATTTTAAGTTTAATATATGTATAAATCATTTGATAGTCACAATCTTATGAAGTAGGCACCATTATCATTCCCATTCTACAGATAAGGAAACTGAGGCATACAAAGGTTAAGTCCTTGCCTGCGGCATGAAGCTAGTTCGAATAAGAGAAGCCAAGAGCTAAGATCAGTCCCTGCTCCACCCCCGACTCCCCAAGCAGGTGGGCATATCTATCTACTCATTTCTTTGAGTATCAGCTAAGTTCAGGGCATGCAGAGAAAATAAGGTATAAGCCCCAGTTTCTGTAAGTTTGGACTTCCCAGGTGGTTCAGTGGTAAAGAATCTGCCCGCCAATGTGGGAGACTCTGGTTCCATCCCTGGGTTGGGGAGACACCCGGAAGAGGAAATGGCAACCCACTTCAGTATTCTTGCCTGGAAAATCCCATGGACAGAGGAGCCTGGCGGACTACAGTTCATTTGGTCACAAAGAGTCGGACAGGACTGAGTGACTCTGTAATTTCAATGTCTGACTTCCTGATAGTGAAGACAGACATGTGAGTTACAGCCCAAGGAAACAAGTGCTGGGAGCTGGCAGGTAGGAAGCGTGAGGGAACAGAAGGGGGAATTCACTGAAACAGAGGGGTGCTGCACAGGGGAGGTCCCATGTGCCCAGGGTCAGAGCCACAAACAAGGACGTTCCTACTGGGACACTGCACTGGACCCACAGCCCTGCTGGACCTCCCGTGAGTGGGGAGGGTGGCATGCACCTATCAAACAGCTGAATGACCCCCAGGCTTCCCAGCCACTGGCCAAATACTCAGGTGCCCCTTTCTGTAGAGATTCACGGGCAGGTGATGGGAAGAATTACCAGGGATGTTTCGTGACAACATGAACCCCCTCTCTGGGCCTTCTGAAAATGCATGCTATGGTTTTCTGATATTTTCCGTTATGTCATGAAATTTATGACTCTGATCTCACAGAGCAGCCAGAAGGTTCGGAGGCAACTGGTGAGAGCCTTCTGACTCCTCTGAGAAATGATTCAACTGTGTCTCTTAAAGTGATTTAATCCTAAATATTAGGCTGGAACAAATAAGAAATGCAAATCTGTCTACTCTGTTTAAGGATTTTGCACTCGTTGATAGTTTCAAAACAATCATGCAGAGAAAGAACATATTTTAACAAATAAATCTTGTTGGAAAGTGTAGATGCTTTAACAAATCAGAAAGTCCAACAAGTCACACATTTCCTTGTCAACTCTTGCTTCCAGCTGGCAAGCAGTTAAAATAATATTCCAAGAAGGTTTAACATTCATGATTACATTGTTTGATCATTGCATTTTCTGTGTGTGTGTGCTTAGTCATGTCTTTGTGACCTATGGACTGTCGCCTACAAGGCTCCTCTGTCCATTAAATTTTTCTGGCAAAAATACTGGAGTGGTTTGTCATTTCCTCCTTCAGGGGATCCTCCTGGCTCAGGAATCGAACTCTTGTCTCCTGTGTCTCCTGCATTTGCAGGCGGATTCTATTGCACTTTCAAGATAATGGTTTTTCAAAATTGTATCTTGCAGCTAAAAATTAAATAGTGACTTCTGGGTATGCACAGCATTCTTTAATAAAATGAGACCCAATGCAATATTCTCAGAGGCTGAGCAGTAATATAGAAGAGATTTATCATAGTCCAGATGAGTGAGATCACTGATCCTATAGAATTCTTATTATTTTCTCAGCTAAACTCCAGGGAATGCTGGGAATGGCCCCACAAGCTCCATTCACATCTTCCAGCATCCTACATGGGCTTTTCTCTCCCACATGGATACTAGAAGAACTCTTGCAGTCTTTTGGCTGTGAGCTGGGAAAAAAATGCCTCCTTAGAGAAAGCTGTGGACGGAGCTGTTTATTTGTGTCCACTGTAAAAACGTACCTCTGAATTTTAGAGCATGAAATACTATGTTTGACACTATAGTGGTGAATACATGCCACTCTCCTTTTTTCAAAACCTATAGAATGCACAACACCAAGAGTGAACTGTAATGTAAACCATGGACTTTGGTGATAAGGACATGGAATGTGGGTTCATCAATTAGAACAATGTATTACTATGATGGGGGAGGTTGATAATGGGGGAAGTCATGCAGGTATGGAGACACTGGGTATAAAAAAACTGCATATGTTTTCTGCCTAATTTTCCTGTGAACCTAAAACTGGGCTTAAAAAGACCCTTTGGGCAACTCAGCACAGTATAAAGCCTTTCCCCCTAACGCTGGCAACCCTGACCCTGCCAGCACCCCATATTCTCAGACTGCTCTTTCCTGATCCGCTACGTTTTGTGCCAGATCTGAACACTTGCTTTATTTCTTGCTTGTCCCTCAGGAGCTGGATGTCTAATCAATGTTTGTGGTGGAGAGTCCAGTGAGTGCCACACCCTGGCTTACCCTTGGGTTCAAGCTTGGCTCAGACCCTGTCTTCAGGATCTACACTGAAGAGGCCCCAGGTGAGTTTGCATACAATAGTAGATCTGATGTGCTTTTCCATATTGAACATTGATTTGATTTAAAAAATTATTTACTATACCTAAAATAAGCCAAGAGGATAAGGGGAATAAGATCAGGAAGATGGCAGATTGTAATTACTTTTTAAAATATATCATTTTATATCCTTTCTCATTCTTGTTAAAATTATCCAGCATCTTTACCATATCACCTACAACAATAAATTGTTTTATACTTTAAAATTTAAAAAAAATCATTTACAAATGTCCTGAGTGGTAGGTCCATCCTGTGTTCATTTATCAGAACAAAGAGAACAGACGCACCTGAGAATGAAATCCACGAGCGCTGGCAGCATCTTCCTCTCGTGACTCACCTGCTTCTTGCAGCCAGGGTAGGCTGGGTTTGACAACTACAAGCATCTCTGGCTTAACACAACGAAAGCTAGTCTTCATCCACACAAAGTCCAATGTGAATATCACTGGCTGGGCGACTCTGTGTCATAGGCTCAAGGGTCCAGCTCCTGACATCGTGTGCAGCTCTGACATCCCAGAATCCTTTGCTCCAGGCACAGAATTAGCAAAGCCAGGGGGTATGGAAGAGCCTGCGAGGCACTTTAGGGGCCAGGCCTTCAAATGGCATTACACCTGTGCACTTGCTATATGCAGGAAGGGAGCCACTTCCACTGGGGATGATTTTAAAGCTAAAAGGTCATTTTCATTTTTCCTAGAATTTTTATTCCCCGTTTAACTAGGCTTTTTTCCTTCTGTATCTATAGTCAGTCATTAAGCCAGAGACCCTTTGACACAAATGTTCTGAGTAGCCCACTTCCTGGCCCAAGTCTCAGGAAAGACCTCTGTGTTAGGACAAGGGGGTTCACAGGGGACAGCCTTTTTGCTTTTTCAAGAAAGGGGTAAAATAATACAAAAAATACAACTATATATGTGGCAAGAATTCTATAAAGGAAACTATTAAAAAGACAAACCCATCCTATTTTCCTGGGACCCATAAATCAGCCCAGAGTATGTGGCATACCCTGCATTGTAGGTCAATCTTAAATTTTAAAAACATCATTCTCTTCCTAATTGGAAGAAAATATATGGCTCCATTTAAAACACTTGATAGTTTTCTAATCATTATCTGCAAATATTTGTTACTGAAAATCTGTTGTGCTAAGTTGTCCTAGAAACAGTTATAGGAGACAGTTATAGAGACAGTGTCCTTCACATCCTCCAGATGGCCAATACTATACTATCTTGCTTTTTTCCAAAAACCAAGTTTTTTGGAGGCAATAGGAAACCATGGAAGGGAATCTTACCCTATAGAAGTCATGATTCTGGAATATACTTAATTATTGATTCTTAATTAAAAATGTATATCATATATGCTCAAATATAAGGCGAGGATTTTTTTCCTATAAAATTATCCCTTGGTGAGAATTCCCTGGCTGTCCAGTGTTTAGGATTCTGAGCTTTCACTGCCATGGCCCTGGTTCAACCCCAGGTTAGGGAACTAAGATCTCATAAGCTGCAAGGTATGGCAAAAAAAATGATTATCCCTTGGTAAAGAGAAAGTAGTCCATATTTATGACCTCAGAAAGACTCTCATGAGGCTGCTCTCGTAGTTACTTTCATGTAAATAGCAAAGAACTGCTTGGGAAAGAGTCATCCATGTTAAAGTGGGTCCAGCCCAACAAACTAAGGCATTGGATACCCTTGGCCAAGGTATCTGTAATGTGAAGATGAACACAAAGGGCTGAGTCCAGTTAACTTCCAGTGTCTCAACTAGCCTTGGTTAGTTTTACATAGAAGCATCAGTTTGTATTAGTTTGGTTTCACTGAACATCCAAGTCATTTAGCTCTTCTTGTTCTGATTCCATAAGCCTTCCTCCAACCCCAAGCAACCTTCTGGTGATGATGCAGTGTCTGCCTTCAGAAAAAGACTGTACTGACCATGCAGGCTTTTGAGCATTTTGGTCCCTAGGACAGTCAATTCTTGTTGCCAGTTAGTACCCTGGCATATTGCTTTTATTCCTTAGCCTTACTGCTTGGCTCTGTGTGTGTGTGTGTGTGTGTGCTCAGTCGTGTCCAACTCTTTGCCAACCCTATGGACTGGAACCCATCAGGCTCCTCTGTCCATGTAATTTTTCAGGCAAGAATATTGGAGCTGGTTGCCATTTCCTATTCCAGGGGATCTTCCCGACCCAGGGACTGAACTTGTGTCTCTTGCATTGGCAGGCGGATTCTTTACCACTGCACCACCTGGGAAGCCCCACTGCTTGGCTAACGTGTCTTTATCTAAAAAATAGGTCTGCTTTAGGTGGATTGTTCTCAATGTGCAAGGCTGAGTCTAGACTAGCCCATGGATAACCCATAAAGGTAGTGGTGGCCCCAGTCAAGGCTTCTCTGAAGATGGACTGGTGATCTCGTTCTTCAAGACAATTTTTTGACTTGTTGGGTGAGTGAAGGAGGGCTACTTTCTTAGATGACAGTTTCTGTCTCAAATTGTAAGCTATCAGTCCCGACCTCTACACAGCTCTAGGTTGCTTCTCTGTAGTGTACCAGCAATGAATTCTGCATGTAATACCCCAAATTTCTATGTTACTGGCAATTTTGGAGGCAAGAAACTTTTCTTTTCTTATTAGCAATTCCTGAAAAAGAAATCACAGTATTTTACAGCTCAGTTTAAGAGCTGAGCTGATATAAGCTATGTCCTCCAGATACAAAGACAAAGACTGTGGCTGATAAGGTTGACAACCAATGCTTTCTTTTTTGGTGTAAAGCCTCCTCCCCATTTTTAGGGCATGTGCTTCTTGGCAGGCTCTCATGTACACATGCATGCATACATGTGTATAATTCTGAAATAAAGCTTTGATGGGTTCTTGAGTCTGTCTTTTTTGTGTGTGTGTGACAACTTTATTTACACATGTTAAGTTAGCTTTCTATAACCAAGGGAGGCCAGTTTAAGGCACAGGTTTTAAATAAAGACTGAAAATATCAGGAGCCGCTGCTTTCATAGGAACTTGGAAAATGAGAAAGTTTCTCAGACAGTTTCGTGGGGTAGGAAAGCAGATGTCCAGTCATATGTAACAGAACAAACTAAGTAGATAATACTGAAGGAACTGCTTCTAACTCCCTGGAATATGATGACATGGCATCCTGTCCTCTTGTAACTTATTGTTTTGGTTGCAATTAATCAATTATGGAATTACTGGGTTAATGTCTATATTCTTTCAGGTTCTAAGAAAGCAGGGACTGTGTATGACTCTTTTCCCCTCTGAAAACTCAACGCCTAATATAGCGTCTTACACTATAAAGATGGAAGATGGTTGCTAAATATTAGGTGACTGGATAATACACCATCCAGGGGACTATGTCTTTTATTTTTGAAACACTAGTGCCTAGAAGAGTGCCTGGCATAGCAGGGATTCAGGCATCAGCTGTGGAAGGAAGGAAGGAAGAAAGCAATTATGAGAGGGAGAGGTCACCTCCATCCCCTGAAATCCTGTGTAGCTGGACTTGAGGTTTCCTGATTAATATCATCAAAGGGAAAATCTCCTTCTGTTAACAAAAGATATGAAAAATAAACAGAATGCCATCTAATTTAATTTGAGCTGCAAAGCAAGTGACTAACGAGGCATCTCTGTATTTGGGTAGGAGGAGGATTCTCTAAGTGCTATCTGGAAATGGCTTTAGTTACTTTGGTGACTGTTATAGTCTTGTGAGAATAATCTCCTCTTAATAAGGACAATTACTTAGATTTATTACTCCTCTGTGGTCTTGTTAAAGATCTAAGAAGAATCCTATTTAAATGAAAGGAACAATAGGAGCTTTTTAAAGGGAACTAGATTTAATTAAAACCCAAGCACTGGACTGGTACCTCTGTGCCTGGGTGGCAAAATTGGGTTTAAAAAAAAGAAAAAGCAGAGTAAATAATGGCAGTTACTTCACCTACTTTTGGGGAAGCAGGTCTGTTTTGAATGAAAAGGCCTCAAAAGGGTATGTGTATTCAGATTACACAAAACATGCCTTCTTTGAAGGTGGCCTTTGGAATCAAGTCCTCCCACTTTGTTTAATGAAATATCCTTCAGAATGGAGATAATGAGCTCCATTACCTGCTGGGGTGCCCGATCCAGAGGCAGAGCTGGCCTGACTGATGGGGATCACTCTGATAATAGGCGGTGGTATTTAAAAAGTACTTTATAATGTTCCCAGTGAGGACCCAGAGTGCTCTCAAAGAAATACATTGTGCCCGGGTCCCACCCCGACAAGCAGAAAGGCTCAGGGAGGAACTCAGGGTTCTTCCTGCTTGAGTAAAAACAGCAAGATTTGTTCGGAAAACTCCAAAGCTCTGACCCTGGGGAAATGTCATAAAAATAACTGATATTCTAGAAACTAACCAAAATAATAGAATGAAAGAAAATAAGTGTGGTAACCCATCAGATGAGAGCCTAATAGGCTGCTGGGTATGCTGGGGCCTTAGACTGACGGCTTCGGCTTCTCGGCTGTCTGATGCAGCTGTCACCATGTTGGACTGGTGCATAGAAATACAGCTGCCTGCTGTTTGTAGCATTATTCTGCCCTAAATAAATAACCAACAGCAGTCATTTAGATGCATTTTGGGTGACGATGGCACATGGGAACTCAAGTCATGTAACATGAGCCAGAAGTATTTCCACATTAAATTATATTATTGAAAACAATGAAGGTGTAAACAAGGGGTGGGCTGGAGGTGGGGAGGCTCTTTCTTGTCTTATGGGGTATGTTCTGATTTTATGTCACCCTTGTGGTCAACAAATGTCATACCAAGAACAGATGAGCACTAAATGAATCTCTTCTTGTGATGATTATAACAAGACTGTAAAATGGAAAACAGTAAATATAACTCATCCTTATTAAGACTCTCTGGTATTTGTTTCCAGCCAGAGCTCCTAACAAGAGAGTAAACAATACTTAGTCTCTTGTGATTGCTAATTAAAATGCAATAAATTATGGAATCAATTTAAATTCTGGATCAGCTCTACAGTGGGTTCAACAAACCTCCTAAATTTCATCTTCCCCTTGGGGTCTCTTTTCCAGAACCTGGGATGAGGGTGCAGTGTGTGTATGCCTGATCTCTCTCTTTTGTTTGCTATTTAATTGCTGGTGGCCCCTTTTAAGGAAAGAAAGCCAACAGCAGGATGAATTCCATCATCCTGGCATATGTCTTCCCTGCCTCTGAGGCACCTCTTTGCTTTTGGCTTGTTGTTTAAACCAGGATAAGACCTGGGACTGCTGCCCAAAGTAGTTCAGTGGCCTTGGCAAGATCCTAGGAGCAACCAAATAGCTGGGTTTCCCCCAGTCCTGCCTGGGCCCAGCAAGAACAGTAGGGTTTTAGTGGTCCGCTTATGTGCCTAACATAGGAAGGCCAAGTGTTTGTCAGTGAGGCCAAAAGGAGAGGAGACTAGTGCCTCTTAAGACAGGAATATATAGATATGATATAGGTATAGATAGGTAGATGCAGTATAGAGTGTAGAGTGATATAGATGTGGTATCCTAAGCCAGAAATAGTTCTGCATTGACTTTATATATATAGAGAGAGTTATATGTAAATAGATGTATAGATAGTTCTATATCTATATAGCTAAAAGATACAGTATGTATGATGTTCACATATCTGTACTATGCGTATCTATATCTGTAATACAGATATTTATTTTAAATTATGTTAACATTGCATAGTTGTATAATCATAAATTATAAAATTTAATAATTACAAATTTTCACTTTCATGCATTAGAGAAGGAAATGGCAACCCACTCCAGTGTTCTTGCCTGGAGAATCCCAGGGACGGGGGAGCCTAGTGGGCTGCCGTCTATGGGGTCACACAGAGTTGGACACGACTGAAGTGACTTAGCAGCAGCAGCAGCAGCAGGGCAGTCTTGCTAGGCTGAGACTAAGACACAGTTCCAGGTAATATTACAGTTTATGTCAGAGCAGATAAACAACATAAGTATGCTTTTTACTGGTTTAGAAGATGTCGACTTCTTTTCTTCATCCTTCAGATAAACAGTATCAGCAGTTTCACCCCTTTCTACCTGAGAAGCAAGCTTGACATAATAGGAGATATGCCGCTTTCCAGGCTGTTACTCAGCTGTAACTTAGGAGAATTATCTTCTGTCTTGCTTGAACGTGTGAAGTGTTCCCATCCAACCAGTACTTAATAAAGTTGTATTGGTTATTTTCAAGGCAAAGGACATTTTCATCTTCTCGATATGGTCCCTTTCAAAGTCATTATAATGTAGGGGAATAAACATAGATCTCAGAGTAAGTCAGAGCGCATGTGTGTGTGCTAAGTCACTTCAGTTGTCTCTTTGCAACCCTATGGATTGTAGCCCATGGACTCTCCTCTGTCCATGGGATTCTCCAGGCAAGAATACTGGAGAGGGTTGCCACGCCCTCCTCCAGAGGATCTTTCTGACCCAGGGATCGAACCCGCATCTCTACATCTCCTGCATCGGCAGGCGGGTTCTTTATCACTAGTGCCACCTGGGAAGCCAGAATAAGTTAGAGTTGGGTTCAAATCTCTGTTTTGTCTTTTATTAACTGCATACTCTTTAGCAAGTTTGTTTTGCTTTATATACAATGGGGTTAATAATGCCTACCTACTCAGGGCTATTATATAGCTTAAGCAATATATTTCTTGTGTATAAAATGCCCACAACATCCAGTAGACTAAAAGTTAGAGAAATTTAAATTTTGGTTTTATTTATTCTATTAACTTATTTTTATACCTATATATCATTTTGTACATTAAAAAACCCTAAGTACCACCATCTCGCAGGGTTCCCAGGTGGTGCTAGTGGTAAAGAACCCATCTGCTAACGCAGGAGACATAAGAGCCTTGGGTTTGATCCTGGGTCAGGAAGATTCCCTGGAGAAGGGCATGGCAACCCTCTCCAGTATTCTTGCCTGAAGAATCCCATGGACAGAGGAGTCTGGCAGGCTATAGTCCATGCGGTCGCAAAGAGTCAGACATGACTGAAATGACTTAGGCATGCACAACCCTCTTTCATACCTATAGCCCAGGTTATTTTCTTAGAATAATAAGAAAATAACTTAAAATGCAAAGGATGGTTTTTCTTTTCTCAGAGACCACACATACATTTGCAGAGGCAGAAGGGTAACTTTCCAAAGTTCCTCAAACTTCAAATCATCATCATAATTAAGAAAGGAACATCCCCCAGGTGAGACCATTAATGTGCAGCGCACAGTGGAAGATATATTCCTCCCTAACCTGTAACAGTGGAGAAGACAATGGCACCCCACTCCAGTACTCTTGCCTGGAAAATCCCATGGATGGAGGAGCCTGGTGGGCTGCAGTCCATGGGGTCGCGAAGAGTCGGACATGACTGAGCGACTTCACTTTCACTTTTCACTTTCATCCATTGAAACAGGAAATGGCAATCCACTCCAGTGTTCTTGCCTGAAGAATCCCAGGGATGGGGGAGCCTGCTGGGCTGCCGTCTATGGGATCGCACAGAGCTGGACACGACTGAAGTGACTTAGCAGCAGCAGCAGCAACCTGTAACAGGGCTTCCCTGGTGGCTCAGATGGTAAAGCGTCTGCCTTCAGTGCGGGAGACCGGGGTTCAATCCCTGGGTCAGGAAGATCCCCTGGAGAAGGAAATGGCACCCCACTCCAGTACTCTTGCCTGGAGAATTCCATGGACAGAGGAGCCTGGTACGGTACAGCCCATGGGGTCGCAAAGGGTCAGACATGACTGAGCGACTTCCCTCCCTTTATCCTGTAATAAATACTCTCTGAAGAGCCCTGCAGAGCAGGGTGTGGGCCCAGCTGCCTGCTGGTCACGATAACCAAATTCTGTATTCTTGTGTGGGAAGAAAATTAAAAACCAGAAACCAGCAATCACTTTCTCTGATCCAACTCTGTGGTAGCAGCTAATGAACATTTAACTGTGATTAGTTTCATTCCACCCTAGAATATCTGACAAGAAAAACTGTTGGCGGAGCTGCAAACAACAACCAGAAAAGGCTGCATCTCTAGGAAAAATAACCAGGGGACAAAAGGGGTCTCTTGCTCTGCCCATCTAACTGCCCTTGTGTTTCTGATCTGACAGTGCCTTGTGCCATGGGCCTTTTCTGTCCATCGTCATTCTTGGGTGCATAGTCACTCAGGAGTCCATCTTCTCATTTCTTTCTCCTGCTGGGTGACTTTTTTGCCTCTGGTATAGCTCAAAGAAGCACAAGCTGGAATCAAGATTGCCCAGAGAAATATCAATAACCTCAGTTACGCAGATGACACCAACCTTATGGCAGAAAGTGAAGAGGAACTCAAAAGCCTCTTGATGAAAGTGAAAGAGGAGAGTGAAAAAGTTGACTTAAAGCTCAACATTCAGAAAACTAAAATCATGGCATCTGGTCCCATCACTTCATGGGAAATAGATGGGGAAACAGTGGAAACAGTGTCAGACTTTATTTTCGGGGGCTCCAAAATCACTGCAGATGGTGATTGCAGCCATGAAATTAAAAGACGCTTACTCCTTGGAGGGAAAGTTATGACCAATCTAGATAGCATATTGAAAAGCAGAGGCATTACTTTGCCAACAAAGGTCCGTCTAGTCAAGGCTATGGTTTTTCCAGTGGTCATGTATGGATGTGAGAGTTGGACTGTGAAGAAAGCTAAGTGCTGAAGAATTGATGCTTTTGAACTGTGGTGTTGGAGAAGATTCTTGAGAGTCCCTTGGATTGCAAGGAGATCCAACCAGTCCATTCTAAAGGAGAACAGTCCTGGGTGTTCATTAGAAGGAATGATGCTAAAGTTGAAACTCTAATACTTTGGCCATCTCATGTGAAGAGTTGACTCATTGGAAAAGACTCTGATGCTGGGAGGGATTGGGGGCAGGAGGAGAAGGGGATGACAGAGGATGAGATGGCTGGATGGCATCACCGACTCAATGGACATGAATTTGAGTGAACTCTGGGAGTTGGTGATGGACAGGGAGGCTTGGCGTGCTGCGATTCATGCTTCACAAAGAGTCAGACACGATTGAGCAACTGAACTGAAGTGAACTGATAGCTCAAAGATGATGGGGTCCTGCAGAGCCAGTGTCAAGTTCATGGTCAGGAAGATGAGCTCAAACAATGTGGGCAAGAGGGTAGAAATCCCAGGCTGTTGAAAGGCTGTGGGTGGACCACTGTCCTCAGGAGAAAAACTGTCAGAAAATAAATGCTTCCAGGTGCTAGAAGAGGACAAAGGAGTCCTTTTTTTTTTTTTTTAATCACACAAATTACCAATCTTATAAAAAAATTAAGAAGAAGAAGCCCACAATGAAACAACTTGACTGAACTCTTTTTTAAAATTAAAAATAAGGAACACAAAACACTTGCCTTAACAAATCTGGTATCGTTTTATGGCTGGTGAAGGGGGTCAATATGAGTGAAAGGATATAGAAATCTGAGGGATTAGGAAAGAGAAGCTCGGCTCAGGTACACATCAGGCAGTCCCTTGAGTTCCAAATACATCTTTACCTTTAGGATCTAGAAGGCGAGAGCGCAGCGCCAGTGTGAAGCACCAGAAGGAATCCTTGTAAAGTTTCTGTTTCCCAAACAATGCAGGTGAAAAGAGGAGCCCCAGCTCAGACAGAGGGCATCCTGCCATCAACCGGTCCAGTAGGAAAAGAGCCCCAACTGGATGCTGAGGTAGAACAAAGAAAACCTGGTCAACCCTGGGCCAAAGCTGGAGAGAATTAAGGTGAGCATAGCTCAGGATCAGAGAGAACAGTCCCTGCCACGTCCCTCCCCCTGCGCATGCGCCCTCGCAGCCATGCCACACCCTCGGGTCTTGAGACCAGCAGTCCATCGTTATCCCCGTTTACCACGTTCCTCAAGAGAGGCCCCAGACTCAGGGATCATTTCCCATACCCTGGACACTTTATGCACATTCAGTCCAGTCTGTCACATCTTCTGACCCCCTCTCTTCTTTTCTCCCGATGTTCTTCCTCTGTGCTACCTGGAATTCACTGTCAGTTGGCAGCAAAATGCCTATTCAATCCTCTGCTTTTCTGAATGCTTCTTACTTCCTACTGACACTTGCTCTTCTGAGGACACTGCTTCTCTCGTGACTTTATATGGTAGTGGCTCCCCGGCTTCAAATTAACTGATCCTTTCCCTCTTTCACTGACCCTGAAATCCCTCATAAATCTATGTTGGGTCATTATAGTCACTTCCAAATTTAAGCCTGGCCTTCTCCCTTAAGCTACAGTCAGATATCCACTTGCCCATCTGACATCTCCACTAGTAGGTTTTTCAAGCTCTAACTTGTCCAAAATCAAGCTCAAAATCTTGCCCATCTGCTCCTCCTGCCGTCTCCTCTGTTTTAGTAAATGGCCACCCTTTCTTCTAATTGCTCAGGTCAAGACACTTCTTGCCATTTTTAGGTCTTTCTCTGTGCGCCTCTATTGAGATATAATTGACATGTAACAGTGCGTAAGTTAAAGGTGTACTATATGATGATTTGATAAATGTGTACACTGGGAAATGATTACTCATCCATCACCTCACTTAGTTACCTTCTTCTTTTGTGGTGAGAACATTTAGGTTTTACTCTCTTAGCAACTTTCAAGTATATAATAGAGTGTTGTTAACATAGTCACCATGCTATATATTAACACACCTAAAACTTACTCATTTTGTAACTGGAAGTTCGTTTTGACTGCCTTCACCCACATCCTCCACTCCACTGTCCAGGCAACCACCAATCTGCTCTCTCTTTCTGTGAGTTTTTTTTTTTTTTCTTTCAGATTCCGTGTGTAAGTGAGATCGTGCGGTATTGGTCTTTGTCTTGTTTCACTTCACATAATGCCCTCAGGTTCCATCTATGTTGTTGCAAGTGGCAGGATTTCCTTCTTTCTCATGGCTGGGTAGTATTCCATTATATATAAAAACATACCACATTTTCTTTATCCATTCATCTGTGGGTGGATGTTTAAGTTGTTTCCATGTCTTGGTGATTGTAAATGATGCTGCAATAAACATAGGGGTACAGATAATCTTTTCAAGGTAGTGATCTCATTACTATCTCATTACTACTAGATATCAGAGTGATTCTCTCAGATGTTTACCTAGAAATGGAATTGCTGGGTCATGTGAAAAGAAGAGAAATGAAAAGCAAAGGAGAAAAGGAAAGATATACCCATTTAAATGCAGAGTTCCAAATAATAGCAAGGAGAGATAAGAAAGCCTTCCTCAGTGATCAATGCAAAGAAATAGAGGCAAACAACAGAATGGGAAAGACTAGAGATCTCTTCAAGAAAATTAGAGATACCAAGGGAATATTTCATGCAAACATGGGCTCAATAAAGGACAGAAATGGTAGGGACCTAACAGAAGCAGAAGATATTAAGAAGAGGTGGCAAGAATACACACAAGAACTGTACAAAAAAGATTTTCACGACCCAGATAATCGCAAAGGTGTGATCACTCACACTCACCTAGAGTCGGACATCCTAGAATGTGAAGTCAGGTGGGCCTTAGGAAGCATCACGACGAACAAAGGTAGTGGAGGTGATGGAATTCCAGTTGAGCTATTTCAAATCCTAAAAGATGATGCTGTGAAAGTGCTGCACTCAATATGCCAGCAAATTTGGAAAACTCAGCAGTGGCCACAGGACTGGAAAAGGTCAGTTTTCATTCCAATCCCAAAGAAAGGCAATGCCAAAGAATGCTCAAACTACCACACAGTTGCACTCATCTCACACACTAGTAAAGTAATACTCAAAATTCTCCAAGCCAGGCATCAGCAATACGTGAACTGTGAACTTCCAGATGTTCAAGGTGGATTTAGAAAAGGCAGAGGAACCAGAGATCAAATTGCCAACCTCTGCTGGATCATCAAAAAAGCAAGAGAGTTCCAGAAAAACATCTATTTATGCTTTATTGACTATGCCAAAGCCTTTGACTGCATGGATCACAACAAACTGTGGAAAATTGTTAAGAGATGGGAATACCAGAGCACCTGACCTGCCTCTTGAGAAAGCTGTATGCAGGTCAGGAAGCAACAGTTAGAACTGGACATGGAACAATAGACTGTTTCCAAATAGGAAAAGGAGTACATCAAGGCTGTATATTGTCACCCTGCTTATTTAACTTTTAGGCAGAGTACATCATGGGAAACGCTGAGCTGGAGAAAGCACAAGCTGGAATCAAGATTGCCGGGAGAAATATCAGTAACCTCACATATGCAGATGATACCACCCTTATGGCAGAAAGTGAAGAGGAACTAAAAAGCCTCTTGATGAAAGTGAAAGAGGAGAGTGAAAAAGTTGGCTTAAAGCTCTACATTCAGAAAACGAAGATCATGGCATCTGGTCCTGTTGCTTCATGGCAAATAGATGGGGAAACAGTGGAAACAGTGTCAGACTATCTTTTCGGGCTCCAAAATCACTGCAGATGGTGATTGCAGCCATGAAATTAAAAGACGCTTGCTCCTTGGGAGGAAAGTTATGACCAACTTAGACAGCATATTAAAAAGCAGAGACACTACTTTGCCAGCAAAGGTCCATCTAGTCAAAGCTATGGTTTTTCCAGTAGTCATGTATGGATGTGAGAGTTGGACTGTGAAGAAAACTGAGCGCCGAAGAATTGATTCTTTTGAACTGTGGTGTTGAAGAAGACTCTTGAGAGTCCCTTGGACTGCAAGGAGATCCAACCAGTCCATCCTAAAGGAGATCAGTCCTGGGTGTTCATTGGAGGGACTGAAGTTGAAGCTGAAACTCCAATACTTTGGCCACCTGATGTGAAGAACTGACTCATTTGAAAAGACCCTGATGCTGGGAGGGATTGAGGGCAGGAGGAGAAGGGGACAACAGAGGATGAGATTGTTGGATGGCATCTCTGACACAATGGACATGGATTTGGGTAGACTCTGGGAGTTGGTGATGGACAGGGAGGCCTGGCGTGCTGCAGTTCATGATGTCACAAAGAGTTGGACATGACTGAGTGACTGAACTAAACTGAACTGATGATAGTTCAATTTTTAATTTCTTGAAGAACATTCAAAATTTACTAAAGTGGCTGCACCAATTTACAGTCCCACCAACAGTGCAGAAGTTTCCCTTTTATTCACATCCTTGCCAATGCTTGTTACTTCTTGACTTTTAGATGACAGCCATTCTGACAGATGTGAAGTGTTAACTCATAGTGGTTTGTATTTGCGTTTCCCTGATGATTAGTGATATTGAGAACCTTTTCATGTACCTGTTGGCCATTTGTACATCCTCTCTTAAAAAATGTCTGTTGAGGTTCTCTGAGGCCTTTCTTTCTCTCATATCTCATAATCTGTCAATAAACCCTACTGGCTCTACCTTAAAACTACACTCCAGGTTTGACCACTTATCACCATCACCACCAGCACATAGTGGTCCAGGCCACCCACATCTTTTGCCTAGATTCTGCCAGAACTTCCTGATTAGTCTTCCTTGTTCTCCTTTAGCCCATTCCCCACACAGCAGCCAGAATGACCCTGCTAAAATTAAAACATGCTGGGTCACCACTCAGCCCAGAACCCTTCCTACGACTTCCCACATGGTGCAGAGTAAAGCCAGGTCCTTACCAAGCCCTGCAAGGCAAAGCTGATTTCGTCCCAGCCCTGCCCCATTCCGGCCTCATTTCCTGCTTTTCCCTCCCACCTCTGCTCCTGCCCCAGAGGTCTCCCCACTCCTCCTCCGGTGCCAGCAGTGAGCTTCTACCTCATGCTTTTGTACTTGCCTTTCCTCCCTATCTAAGTTCAGACCTTCTCAGAGAAGCCTTGCCCTGGCCAGTCCAATAAACCCCACTCCAGACTCCTTTCATTCCCTTCCCTGCCTTATTTTTACTCTTTATCACTGCCTAACATACTAATATTTTATGTACTATGTCTTTGCTTTATTTTATCTATTTATTTTATGTCTCTTTCAGGCAAGCAAGAGATTTTTGTCTCTTTTCTTCACTACTGAGTCCTCATTGCCTCAAATAGTGCCTGGCATACAGTTATGTAATAAATGGGTGAATCCCCAGGCTCTGGGAGTGGGTCTTTGGTGAGAGCACAATGAAGGAAGGTGGAATTGCACTGTGCAAGTGGTGGAACCATGGTTTGTAGGGGAGACAAGCTCCTTGAAATGAGGGCCTGCCTCATGGTCCCCATGATTTCCTCAGCATCTGCCATATGGCTAGGCCCCAGCAGCTGCTCAGAAATATTCTTCCAATGAGCATACTTACTTTAGATTGAAGAAATCTGAAAAAAGGAATGGGGCAAATCCAATCAGAGTTGTGATTTTAGAATCTTCCTATAAATCCTCAGGTTACACAGGAGTCTGTCACCTGGGTACCCTCTTGTTAGGCCACCTTTTTCTTCAATTTTTAAATAAAAATACCTCAAGTCTTGTGGGGCACAAGCTATGGGAAGTCCAGTAACCTTACCCAAAGGATCTCAGTAAACCCCTGGGCCTCTGCTCTCTCAGTCACCCGTCTCACTAACCACTTGGGCCTGCCAACACTCCGCCTGACGTGTGTCAGCACCTTCTTGGGCTGCTCCCCTCTCTCGTCCCATGGAGACCACCCCTGTGAGCCCTGGTAATACAGCGTCTGCAGCAGGCTCATTCTAAGATCAGGGTTATACAACAAATTTGTTGGTGGTGGTTAGTCACTAGGTCATGTCTGACTCTTTTTGCAACCCCATAGGCTATAGCCTACCAGACTCCTCTGTCCATAGGATTTCTCAGCCAAGAATACTGGAGTGGGTTTGCCATTTCCTTCTCTAGGGGATCTTCCCGACCCAAGGATTGAACCCAGGTCTCCACATTGCAGGCAGATTCTTTACCAACTGAGCCACCAGGGAAGCCCCCTATACAACAATATATGAGACACTTAATATGAAAACTTGTTATCCCTGTTCCCAAAAGTTCTTTGTCTTCCCTCACACTGACCACCACTGCCCCCTGACCGGCCCCAGCCTGAGGTTTCTCGCTGCCCTACTTTTCTCCTCAGGCCACACAGACCCAGACAGGATAAGCCTGGCCTGTATGTATAGTTCTTTTCTTTGGGTCTGGCAGAGTTTCCGGAAACACCTTCGCCTCCCATGTTAGGACACTGAGACCAGGTCTTATAAAGCTGTTTCCATTTCAACTAACTGTGTGTGAATTTGGAAATATGGTTTGGATTATCTCAATTTATTATTTTGTGAGCACTATTTCCAACCTGGAAATGGTTACAAAATTGCTTCCTTCTCAACCCAAACGTGTGGTGGAAAAATTAAGAACAATTCAAATAGGTCTCACCTCACCCGAGAGCCAATAATTCAAACCACAAAGTCCCACTCAAACCCTGACTTTATCAGCCACTGTGGATTAAGGGGTGGGAAAAGAGAAGGTCGGGCACTGGAGGGGGTGCCCCAGCTGTTTGCATTCACTAGGCCATGGGGTGTGGGAGGGAATTAAAGCTACCAGAGACCTGCTTGCACCTCACTTCAATCATACTTGTCTTAGGGATCAAGTTGCAAAGAACCACTTGCGTCTAAGAGCAGGCTTCACTTTAGGAGGACAAGCTGGCCTCCCAGCCACCTCTGGAGGATCTCTAGCCTGAAGATCAGCAGTGTGTGAGGCTGGTGATTGCGGATCAACACTCGTTCTACTTCAGTTCACCTCACCCAGAGGTTCTCATAGTGTGGTCTCCACACCAGCCACATCAGCGTCAGGTTTACCTGGGAACGGATAGACACACACCTCTCAAATCCCACCCAGACCCACTGAATCAGCAAGCTTGGGAGTGGGGCCCAGGAATCTGTGTCTTCAAGACTGAGGACCACTGATTTGGCCTTCTGTACAGCCTCTGTGCAAAGTCAGGCCTTCCAGCCTGATGAAATCCGATCAATCCTTTTCATGTAAAAAAACAAAACAAAGAAAAAGAAGCCTAACTTTATTTTTACAGAGAGATGGACAAAAAAGGCACAGAGAGGATACTGATATGATGATCTAAATTACTGAGCACGGCAATGGTCTGCGTGTCCATATCTTTGGATGTCAGGTGCTAGTAAGGTCAGTCCTCCAGTGACCAGCAAAGGATGCACAAATGAATGAGGAAGTCCCGTGAACTGTCCACTGAGCTGTCACAATACCCCAGGGTCCTCTCTTAGAACCAACTCACTTTTAGGTGTACCTAATGGAAGCCGTGGCCCTCGCAAATCTGTGCCAAATTCTGTACCAACATCCCTCCATCTCACAACCCTAGGTAAGTATTTCTTCTTCATTTTATAAACAAGAAAACTCAGGAAATTAACTGTTCACGTTCACACAGGAAGTAAGTGATGGAGCTGGAATTCATCTTAGGATCTTGAACTGCAAAATGCCTGCTCTGTCTCAAGGCAAAATCCTGCCTTGTCTGATTAGAAGTGGTGAGGGGGTGTTTATAGGGCAGCACATAGGGCGCAGGAGAAGGAAATGCTCAGGCTATGTGTGTTAGTTGCTCAGTCGTGTCCGACTCTTTGCAACCCCATGGACTGTAGCCTACCAGGCTCCTCTGTGTGGGATTCTCTAGGAAAGAATACTAGAGTGGGTTGCCATTCCCTTCTCCAGGGGATCTTCCCAACCCAGGGATCAAACTTGCAGCTCCCACCTTGCAGGCAGATTCTATACTGTTTGAGCCGTCAGGGAAGCCAAGGCAAACTGGGGCCTGAAAACCAAAGAGTCCCAGCAGCCACTACTGAGTGGTAAACTGGTAACAAGAATTTATTTTCACAAAGACGTTCATATGTCTTCACTCAAATCTAAAAGGAAGGGAAATATGCAATTATTGTAGAAATGCTAAAATGCAATATGGTTACACTGAATGGATTAAAATTTAAATATCATTTAAGGAAGACTGAGGGAAAACAAACCCATTTACTGATGATGTTGGCTAGATAAAGTGTCCCTGCAGTATACTTCTATTAAGCACATGGTGAGCTTTTGAAGAATGGGTTTAGTCTTCAGTTCTGGACAGGTAAATAAATAGTGTATCCATTTCCTGTATTTCACCCCACAAACTCAAGCAATGATGCTCAAAGAATTACTTCTGCAGTCTGGACAGTCAGCATACACCTGGAAATGCACTTTAGAGAGTTTAACTGAAACCAACCAAAAGTCAGCACTGGTTATTACTATTATTGTTTTAATAAGCATCTTCAGCAAACCTACCAATCTTCCCTAAAAAAAAAAATCTAATTCTTTTTCCCTGGTGACAAGGGAATAACTTATGAAAATATTGCCTTGCAGTGCAAAGAATGATGCGATGGCAGACAACACTCAAATTGGCGATTATTTAGTACTCGGGCCTCCTGCCTGTTTCTAACATGTTGATTAGTTCTGCCCTTGCCAGGCGGGTTGTGTCTTCCATGTGAAATGCTAGAGAAAGCAGCAGCATTCCTATTCCAAGATGGAAGAAATATTAATTATTCCTTGGAATCCTGTGGAATGAAGTGGGATTTGTTTTTTCCTTCCTTTCCCCAAACATAACAGGAGAATTATTTCCTAATAATACTTCCAGTAGGCCAGACTAGTATAGATGGAACATAATTTTTAATAGGCAGTGGCCTGGAACCTGACAGATACTGGCAGAGTGGGTGCCCCTGTTTTAAAAAGCTGAATGTGGCTGACAGTAATATCACTGCTTCCTTACGTCTATTAGAGTCAGTGTAAGGTTAGACAAATACATTCCCACCAGCACAAAACAGCAACCTTCCAAAATGTATGTCAGTGGTGTATTTACAGCCAAATCCAGAAGGGGCTTGTACTTCTTACACTGCTCCCATTAATGAGACAAATGTCAGCATCCATAAGCTATTTTTTTTTCCTGCTTATCAAATCTTTCAAAAAATTGATAACTAGTCTTTATAGATTGTGAAAGTCAGATATAACTCTGACTGTATTACCTCACTGGACCCCTTGGGGTAAACTTATCACCTGGAAACCATTTTACATGGACAATTTGACTTTCATGTGGAGTGTCATAGTGTACCCTGGATGGAAATCTAAAATAAAATATCTGGACTACAGCCTTCCTCTTGGTGGGATTTATGATTCCCTCAGTACAATAATTTTGAAAATTGTATCCCTTATGCTACAAGACTTGATATATTATTAACTGCTTGAATTGGAAAAACTTTCCAATAGGCTTACGTGCTATCTAGAGGCATGGATTAATCTTTTTGGAACCACAAGCTTATCTCCAACTGTTTTTCAGCAGTCTAAACTGCCCACTTCATCTTCTGTCTAGAGCAGATGAGAGTGTCCATCTCCTCTCTGGCAGCAGAGCTGGGAGGCTCTGCTTTTAGCAAAGCTCTTCCGGAAGACGATGACCATTGACACACTAGAGAATCAGTTGTGCTCAGTTAATCACACCCCAGAGAGTCCTGCATCCACTGGTTCTGCTTCTATTTCTCATGGCATTTTCCGGTTTTAATTCTACTCTGGCAGAACTAAACTGGTGTACAGAGAATGCTGGTAGGAGGGAGTCGGTGGGGGCGGGGTGGTGCGGAATATTATTTTTGTGAACTTAGGGAACAGATTGTTTTTAACTTTAAGGGACTTGTGCTGCCACAGAGAAACTATCCACCTGTCTTCTGCTTTCATGGCCTCTCTTCTCATCCCAGACACTGCACCTTGAAAATCAGCCATGATTTTCTGGTATATAAGAACCACCAGACTCTCCAAAGGCAGAGAGGCCCAGAAAGCTTTCCATGGGGCTCTTCTTATAAGACTCCTTCCCTTCAGCCATGTCAGCTGGGTTGGAAATACATGGAATTATCTGTTTTACAGTCAATTCTGTATGTGGTCAAGATAAGGCTAACTGTCCTAATCTGGGGTCAGCTTCTATAAACATTAATTCTGGGGACATGAAAGTGCAGGGCTTGAGAGCACATTGCAGTAAAAACCAGCGTGTTCTACGGCCTAAGGTGCTGGGAACATGGGAACGTATTTAGGATCAGTCACATGGCTCAGCAGTAAAGAATCTGCCTATCAAGCAGGAGACATGTGGGTTTGACCCCCAGGTCAACAAGATCCCCTGGAGAAAGAAATGGCAACCCACTCCAGGATTCTTGCCTGGGAAGTCCCATGGACAGAGGATCCTGGTGGGCTACAGCCCATGGGGTCACAAAAGGGTCAGACACGACTTAGTGATTAAAAACAACGACACAAGAAAATCTGAAATTCCCTGAAATTTCACAGCTCATGTATGAAAGAATTAGAGGCTCTCTCCAATTTGATAACAATCCTAAAACTTTACGTGATGTTACATATAACATACTGTAAAGATGAAGTAAATTTTAAAAACTATCATTAATAAAAAACAAATTTTTATCAACTACATTACAGGGTAGACTGAACAGGTAGTCAGTTGTAGAGAAAGTGTTATAAAGGTGTATCCAATTAATCAATCAAAGTACGTTAGTTTTGTGGCTTTTGTGAGGCCTATAACTTGCTGTGTTGCTTCTTTTTTATTTGTTCTGCTTTTCTCTCCACTTAAGTAAATATTCACTTTGTACTCAATTTTGTATCAAAAATTTCCAAATTGAATGAACTTTAGGCTTCACAATATCTGGATCTACCCCTGGATGGGTTAATTGCCCTTCTGTAGTAATGGGATGCCAAATTTTGGGTAATATAATCATCTTCTATGTATAATTTAATCAATTGTAGGACTAAGCTTTATAGAATTTATAGTTTTAAAATCTTTATTAAACCTAGAGTTTTATATAATACCTCTTTATGGAAAATATATATAGCATATATCAGCAAATCAACATTGAGATACTTTTTTCAGGTTAACATAACAGAGTTCTGTAAAAGCTTTAAAGTTCTCTGTGAAATACATCTACTTATGGTGAGTTTCTCAGTTTTTCTTTTTACAGACTTCCCTGGTAGTGCAGTGGATGGGAATCCACCTGCCAATGCAGGGGATACAGTTTGAGCCCAAGAGGATTTCACATGCCTTGGAGCAGCTAAGCCCATGTACCACAACTTCTGAGCCTTCACTCTAGAGCCCGGGAGCCATAATTACTGAGTCCTGAGAGCCTAGAGCCTGTGCTTCACAAGAGAAGCCACCACAGTGAAAAGCCTGTGCACTGCAATGGAGAGTAGCCCCTGCTCGCCACAACTAGAGAAAGCCTGTTCACAGCTATGAAGACTCAGCACAACCTAAATAAATAAATTGCTCGTTTTCTTTGCTAGCTGTTTAATTATTTATTAGTCATCTTTAATTATCTCTTTTAAAAGTTTATATATACCAAGGACTTTTATCATCCAGTAAATGTTAACACTGAAGGTTTAAAAATATGTTGAGGATTAGTTAACTGACTCATTTAATGAATAAATAATGCAGTGATCAAATGCTGAATTGATATGGGTAAAGTCTGTAACTTAAAGGATCACAAGATACTATTTTTCTATAAGAAAATCTACAGTTATCACTTGAGGGATCATCATTTACAGGATAAATGTTCTCCCTGAAAGAGGTGCGGATTGGCTGGCAAGGTGAAGGGGCTGGTATGTATTTCTCTGGCTTTCCCAGCAGACAATATACAAGATAAATAAGCTCTATTTTGCAGGTGGGGAAGGAGCCAATAAGCATTGAACTCATGCTCAGCCAAAATTGGGGGCAAATTTCAGAGGAATTCCTCCAGCCAGCATTGGGGACACTTGCCTGGAAGCAGTACAGATGATTCCAGGGTCTGTCTCTTGCCAGCTGTGGACCTCAAGCCACAGGCCATTTTTAAACTTTCTCTGTGTTAACTTTAGGTGATGAAAGTCCTTGGTATATATTCACTTTCAAAAGAGATAATTAAAGATGACTAATAAATAATTAAACAACTAGCAAGGAAAAGAATTATTTATTTATTTATTTCGGCTGCACTGGGTCTTCATTGCTACACACAAATTTTCTCTAGTTGCAGCGAGCAAGGCCACTCTTCCTTGACCAGGAATTGAACCTGGATCCCCAGCATTGGGAGCATGAAGTCTTAGCCACTGGACCACAAGCAAAGTCCCCCTGTCCAATAATCTTTTAGCCAAGCTGTTGGAAAAATTTTAAAATATGGAAACTGGAGCTTCCCTTGAGTGAGTGACTAATTGCTCAGTCGTGTCTGACTCTTTGTGACCCCATGGACTGTAGCCCATCAGGCTCCTCTGTCCATGGGATTCTCCAGGCCAGAATACTGGAATGGATTGCCATTCCTTTCCCTAGGAGATCTTCCTGACCCAGGCAGAGTTCAAACTCGAGTCTCCCGTATTGCAGGCACATTCTTTCCCACCTGAGTCACCAGGGAAGTTTTTAGTCAAAGTGAAGTCGTTCAGTCGTGTCCGACTCTTCGCAACCCCATGGACTGTAGCCTACCAGGCTCCTCCATCCATGGGATTTTCCAGGCCAGAGTACTGGAGTGGGTTGCCATTTCTTTGGCTTTTCACAAACAAGGTTCACCCTGCAGAGGACAGAGTGAAAGCAGAGAAATCACTGCTGTCTCCTCCCCAGGAGGTTCCTGGGCATTCAACCCTCTTCGTTAGCTATGCAGAAAACCAAGTTTGCAGTTGGTAACTTTGGCTGTCACGGAGCCTATGCATTTGTAGAGCATTTAGCTTATTGACCTAAATGTTCCCATGTTTAGGGAAAAAAAAATGTAGTCTAATTAATTCACAATAAAAATCTTCTCATAGAAGATAAAACTCATCTAACCCAAACAGAATTGAATATGTGACAGCATGCAGTCATCAGCACGCAGCAGCCTTAAAAATTACAATATCTGACCTTAATATGTGTGAATCTATCAGGATTCCATTGTCGACATGTATATTTTTCAATATTCTTCTCTAAGCTGAAATCATGTCATTTATATGCAAATGACCACATCCTCAGCAGCTGCTGCTTCTCCGTTGAAGCGGAGGGACTTATTTGCACTTAATAAAGCCTCATAAATAGGTTTTGCTTCTAAAAGGGTGGGGAAGCAGGAAACCCATCATTGCCTTTTACAGTTACAAGCTTCTTTTTGTTTTGAAAGCGAGCGGACACCTCTAAGAGGACGGTTCTCAGTTACCAAAAGGAACAGGGCTCCTCACCCAGTCAGCTTGCCCCTCTTCTTCTTCGGAAACAAATGCTCCGTCCTTCTTGGTACCTTCTTCCCACCACAGCCATGGCCATCGCCAGTCTGCATCTGGGTTGTGATTGAATCCAGACTTTAGTACAAGGAGGACTGTTCTCTCAGTGGAACCTCCTGCCAGGTGGGAAGAGCAGGTGTCCAGCCCCAGGAAGACCCCTCAGGCCCCCTCAGGCTCTTCTGTTTGAAAGGAGAAAGAGGAGGAGGAGAATTCCTCCCCAAGTGGAGGAGAATTTTTCCTCTTATGAGTTATGAGTTTCCCTTTAAAACACTCCACACAGGGAAGGGACAGCATATGGGGACTGTTTGTACCCTCTGAGGGCTCAATCAAACAGCGTTAAAGGAACATTAAAAACTCGGCTTAATTCGTGGGGTAAGCACATAGAAATTCTCCTTCTCTCCTCCCACTCCCATCCTCCTAGCTGGTCTTCTTTGTCAACAGAATTGGATGGAGAAAGAAAAGACTATATGCATTAGGTGTCCATATAATATGAATTCTACCCATTTTCTATTAACGCTCCCATAAAACCTCCCAGGCTTCTACACTGGGGTCAACAGAAATGTCCCATTTACCATTTAAGACCACTTAGGACATGCTTTAAAAAAAAAGAAGAATATTATAGGATAATTGTCTCCTGCTGTTAGATGCTAAGATAAACCTGAGGCACTTATGAAAAATAAATAATGATGGGAAGCAGGTCATTTATTTTTAAAGCACTAAGCTGCTGATTTGGTAATAATGACCTATTATCTCTGTCAGAGTAATAGAGTGTTCCTGGAGTTTCAGTTCTGGTGTGTGTGCAACTGGCATGATAGAGATGATTACACTGTCTGATAAATGTGTATAATCATTGAATATACTGGTTGACAATACTATCATTAAATTGTCACCAGCTAGGCAAAGAGACAAATATCTCTACCATATCAACCTATCAGAGATGTTTATAACTGCGAAAACATCCAAACACAATACTAATGTAAAAGACACACACACACACACACACACACACACACACACACATACATATACACATAAAAATCCAGGCACTAGGAGCAAAATGTAGCCAGAGAAGAGCTGGCAAGAAGTGATACATGGTTCTTTAGTCAGGAGTCCTGGGCTCTAGTCTCATCTCTCCGAGCCTCAGTTTCTTTAATTTTAAAAATAGAGATCATATCTGTCCTGTGTACTTCACAATATTATTATCAGTATCAAAGTTGTAAAAAATACAAAAAACACAAAATATACAAAATGAGTATTATATGCTCAGTCATGTCTGACTCTTTGCAACACCATGGACTGTAGCCCACCAGGCTTCTCTGTACACAGGGTTCTCCAGGCAAGAATACTGGAGTGGGTTGCCATTTCCTCTTTCAGGGGATCTTCTTGACCCAGGAATCAAACCGTGTCTCTTACATCTGCATTTGCAGGGGGGTTCTTTATCGCTAGCAGCACCTGGGAAATCCCTGCAGTCTTTATCAGCATCCATTTCCAGAATTCTTTTCATTTTGCATCACTGAAACTTTGTGTCCACTAAATAATAACCTTCAAATCCCCTCTCCTCCCAGCCCCTGGCAACCACTATCCTATCTTCTGTCTCAATGAATTTGACTGCTCTAGGAATATAAATAGAATCATACAGAATTTATCCATTTGTGTCTCACTTATTACACTTTGCATAATGTCCTGAAAGTTCATTCATGTTGCAACATATGTCAGAATTTCCTTCCTTTTTAGCTTAATAATATTTCATTGTATATATAAGCTGTTCTTGCTTATCCATTTATCTGTTGATGACTACTTGGGTTCCTTCTACTTTCTGGCTATTGTGAATAATGTCATAGTTTATATGAATAGGAAAATAGAAGTATATTCTATTTATGAGTATTCTAAGTATGAATATGTTTCTTTAAGACTCACTTTCAATTCTTTTGGGTATATACCTAGAAGTGGAATTGCTGGATCACATGGTAATTCTATGGTTAATTTTTGAGGAACTCCCATACCGTTTTCTACAGTGTCTGCACCAGTTTACATTTCCACCAGCAGTGCACAAGGGTTCCAGTTTCTCCACGTTCTCAACAAGTCTTATTTTCTGTTGTTTTTTTTTTTTAATAATAGCCATCCTAATGGGTATAAGGTGGTATACACTGGTTTACTTTTAATACAATGATGTACAAGAACCATTGTGTAATATTATCATGAAAATTTTCACATTTGGGATGACATTTTCTTTTATTTTTATTGAAGTATAGTTGATTTACAAATGTGTTAGTTTCGGGTGTACAGCAAAGTCACTCAGTTATTACATATATATTATCTATTTTTTTTTCAGATTCTTTTTCCTTATAGGTTATTATAAAATATTGGAATGACATATTTTTTAACCATAGATTAGATACTAATTTGCCAAGTATGTTCACAACTACAGTTCAGAGTGACTTAGGAACTCCTCTAATACCTGTCATACATATATATATGAGAGGTATATTACAGATATAGCTTTAATGGAAATTTGCCCCCCAGAAATTATTTATATGCTAAATGATACATATAATTCATACATGCATGAAGAGTGATACTTAAGTTTTATAATTTATATGCATGTGTGATCAGTCTCTCAGCTGTGTATGATTCTTTGTGATCCCATGGACTGGAGCCAGTCAAGCTTCTCTGTCCACAGAATTTTCCAGGCAAGACTATTGGAATGGATTGCCATTTCCTCCTCCAGGGGATCTTCCAGATCCAGGCATCAAAGGTTACCACTGAGCCACCTAGGAAGGACCCAAGTCCCAAATGTTTTACTCTTGCTTAATTTTGCATACAGAATCGAGGATAAATAGATTAAAAGACACTGTGCATGGCTGTAAATACCTTTTTAAAAATGTTTTTAGGCTTTAAAAACCTGGGAGAGGGAAATTAACTCACAAAAGGACTGATTTCTTCCCATACTTAGGAACCCTCACCAACAGTCCATTTCGCAAAAGGCCTGAAAATAAACAGGAACAAAGTGAGCCTCTGCTGCAGGACCTCCAAGTCTTGCGTTACAGGCACAGGAAAGTCATTTCAATTCAATCAAAATGACATCAGTGTGGTTCTGTGCCATAAGCCCATTGGATTCTGCTATGACTTAGTGGCTTAAAACAACACAGATTTATCACTTACAGTTCTGGGGGTCAGAGGCCTCCTGGGGATAAAATCAAAGCTACTTGATTTTAAAATCCAGGGTTCCATTCCCTCCAGAGGATCTAGGGAGAGAATCCATATCCTTGCCTTTTCCAAATTCTAGAGGCTGCCTGCATCACTTAACTTGTGTGACCCCCTTCTCCATCATGGACTTCCCAGGTGGCTCAGATGGTAAAGAGTCCACCTGTCACACAGGAGACCCAGGTTCAATCCTTGGGTCAGGAAGATCTCCTGGGGAAGGGAATGGCTATCCACTCCAGTATTCTGGCCTGGGAAATTCCATGGACAAAGGAGCCTGGCAGGCTGTAATCCATGGGTCACAGAGAGTCAGACATGACTGAACAACTAACACTGCTACTACTCTCCATCAATGCGGCATCTTCAAATTCTCTCTTTCTCACCTGAGCTCTGCTTCCACCCTCACATCTCCGCTGATCTGACTCTCCTGCCTCCCTCTTTCATTTATAAGGACCCTCGTGAGTAGGCTGGGCTCACCCAGGATAATCTCCTCATCCTCTATCATCCAGGATAATCTCCTCATTTCAAAATCCTTAACTTCACATCTGCAAAGTTCCTTTTGCATGTTATGTGACATACTCACAGACTTGAGGATTAAAATGTGGACATCTTTGGGGGTCTTATTTTGTCTACCTCAGGGATGGATTACACATTCTTTCCTCAGTCATAGGGCCTAGATATTATCCGTATTTTAAGGTTAATACTTCAAATGGGACAAGCTGGCATTCAGAAAAGCCAGAGTTAATCAGATAAAAAGCAGATATCAGCATGCACTCTTTCACATCACCAAGAGAATCGAAACACTATGACAGTAAATTTGACTTCTTGTCATGTTGAATTCTTCCTTCAGTGCTACATTATCAGAAAGAGGCAGTATTGTTTTAATGTAATTTATATAGTGCCTTCCCCTGAGTGATGAACTGAATATTCCTTAGCATCCTTGGAGAATTAGGCTGTTTCTTTTTATCCCAGCTCAGCCACTCCAGCAATATAATATGCTGCACTATAATATCTGTGTGCGAGAAATAAATCACACTCACTAAATTTAAGGATGTTCACTTAAAGAAATTCCTTTGGAGTTTTTTTTTTTTTTTCTTCTCACTTGAAAATGCTCTTCTTTGGGTATTATAAAGCCATTGACCCATATTAGATTAATTAGGTCAATTAGCCTTTAGGTAGTAATTACCACTCAGATGGCTTTGAATAGTTCCTTTTTAATACAGGTGTGCCCTGAAGAGATTATCAAATTCCTGCCATATAGTAGAATTAAGGAAACATGCATTTAGCAGTTCTTTCTGCAATGTGGTTTGGGTAGAGCAGTGACACTGGGTAGAATAAGCTTAAGGACTTTACCTTTATGAGTTGCTTATTCAAATTCAACCATTGTTAAAAGCCACATGGGTTTTTTCCATTCAGAGAAGCTGTTGATAGCTCTGAATGCTGAGCCTAATTCAAAGCAACTCCCTCTCTTTTTCTAACCTGTCAATAGGAATTCCCACATTTTTAAACTGTCACTGGTCCCAGCACCTAAAATGGGACTCGCATCAGCCAACACATTTATCTGAAACTTTTTGCTTTCTGCTTCTCTCCTTTAACAACATTCCCATATTTATGTTAACATTGACAATAGCTGCCACTTAATGAGTATTTGCTAGGTTCCAGACATTTCACTTTTTAAAATGTTTCATTTATTTATTTATTTTGTCCCCTGGGTCTTAGTTGCAACACACGGGATATTTAGTTGCAGCATGTAGGATCTAGTTGTCTCACCAGGAATCATGCCACAGGCCCCTTGCATGGGGAGTATGGAATGTTAGCCACTGGGCCACCAGGAAAGTCTCCCATTGCACATTATTATGTTATTCATTATTCCTAATTGTTACCGTGAGTTAACAGCTATTTGTTGAAATATTTGCTCTAGATACTGGAGATAGTCAAGTGGATATCCTTTCTCCACATCATAGTTGAGGAAACTGAGGCAGAGGACCTTAGTGAGGTGCTCAGGCCCTGGACGGGGGTCGTTGCAGGCAGCCCAGGGGTTTACAGGGAGCCCAGGGTCTGTCTGGCTCTGCAGCATGGCTCCTCCCACCCCATCAGTCTGCTCCAGTGGGGAGAGGGGTACTGCAACTGCTGTCTCCTTTCAAAGCTGGGTTTGAAAACTCACCGGACTGTTTGGTACATAAGGTTGCTGCTGCTGCTGCTGCTAAGTCACTTCAGTCATGTCCAACTCTGTGCGACCCCATAGATGGCAGCCCACCAGGCTCCCCCATCCCTGGGATTCTCCAGGCAAGAACACTACAGTGGGTTGCCATTTCCTTCTCCAATGCATGAAAATGAAAAGTGAAAGTGAAGTTGCTCAGTTGTGTCTGACTCATAGCGACCCCATGGACCACAGCCTACCCAGCTCCTCCGTCCATGGGATTCTCCAGGCAAGAGTAGTGGAGTGGGGTGCCATTGCCTTCTCCAACATAAGGTTGCTAATGAACTCCAAATCTTTGAGGAAAGTTTAAAGGCACTTTAGGAACCAGGTTGAAAAATAGATAACTCAGAATTACTCAGAACACAAGTTTCACCCCTAGTAATTAAAGGTCTTAATTTTTTTTCAGGAGTCTGATACACATACAGGTGTAAAAAAGTTGATGTACTACTTAAATGAATACATATAAATGTCATGAGGCATAGTTATAGGTGCATCCTTGCTGCTGTTTCTAGGAAGTGAAAGTGAAAGTTGCTTAGTCCTGTCTGACTCTTTGCAACTCCATAAAGTTCATGGAATTCTCCAGGGCAGAATACTGGAGTGGGTAGACATTCCTTTCTCCAGGAGATCTTTCCAACCCAAGGATTGAACCCTGGTCTCCCACACTGTAGGCAGATTCTTTACCAGTTGAGCCAGCAGGGAAGCCCATCAGTTCAGTTCAGTTCACTTCAGTTGCTCAGTCGTGTCCGACTCTTCGCGACCCCATGAATCGCAGCACGCCAGGCCTCCCCGACCATCATCAACTCCCGGAGTTCACTCAGACTCACGTCCATCGAGTCCGTGATGCCATCCAGCCATCTCATCCTCTGTCGTCCCCTTCTCCTCCTGCCCCCAATCCCTCACAGCATCAGAGTCTTTTCCAATGAGTCAACTCTTCGCATGAGGTGGCCAAAGTACTGGAGCTTCAGCTTTAGCATCATTCCTTCCAAAGAAATTCCAGGGCTGATCTCCTTCAGAATGGACTGGCTGGATCTCCTTGCAGTCCAAGGGACTCTCAAGAGTCTTCTCCAACCCCACAGTTCAAAAGCATCAATTCTTTGGTGCACAGCCTTCTTCACAGTCCAACTCTCACATACATACATGACTACTGGAAAAACCATAGTACATTTCTGTATTATCTGAAATTTCTTTTATCCACATTTCCCATTTAGGTCACTCAAACCACCCTCCCAATGACAACAATTCTAACGCATGATATAAATCTTTTAGTTTGCCTATATTTCTACAAAATATTTTTTCTTGTTTTTTTTTTTGTACAGATATTTTAAATATACTTAGATAGCTTCACGTTCTATTTCTTAACATTTTTCACCTAGTACTGATTTTTAGGCCTCTGTTGCTATGTGTACTAGTCTATTGCTGAATTATTTTTTTTTAATATAAATTTATTTAATTGGAGGCTAATTACTTTACAATATTGTATTGGTTTTACCATACATCAACATGAATCCGTCATGGGTGTACATGTGTTCCCCATCCTGACAGCCCCCTCTCAGTTCCCTCCCCATACCATCCCTCTGGGTCATCCCAGTGCACCACCCCTGAGCACCCTGTATCATGCATTGAACCTGGACTGGCAATTCGTTTCACATATATAATACATGTTTCAATGCCATTCTCCCATATCATCCCACCCTCGCCCTCTCCCACAGAGTCCAAAAGACTGTTCTATACCTCTGTGTCTCTTTTGCTGTCTCGCATAGAGGGTTATCGTTACCATCTTTCTAAATTCCATATATATACGTTAGTATACTTTATTGGTGTTTTTCTTTCTGGCTTATTTCACTCTGTATAATCGGCTCCAGTTTCATCCATCTCATCAGAACTGATTTAAATGTATTCTTTTTAATGACTGAGTAATACTCCATTGTGTATATGTACCACAGCTTTCTTATCCATTCATCTGCTGACGGACATCTAGGTTGCTTCCATGCCCTGGCTATTATAAACAGTGTTGCAATGAACATTGGGGCACACATGTCTCTTTCAATTCTGGTTTCCTTGGTGTGTATGCCCAGCAGTGGGATTGCTGGGTCATATGGCAGTTCCATTTCATTTTTTAAGGAATCTCCACACTGTTCTCCATAGTGGCTGTACTAGTTTGCATTCCCACCAACAGTGTAACAGGGTTCCCTTTTCTCCACACCCTCTCCAGCATTTATTGCTTGTAGACTTTTGGATGGCAGCCATTCTGACTGGTGTGAAATGGTACCTCATTGTGGTTTTGATCTGCATTTCTCTGATAATGATGTTGAGCATCTTTTCATGTGTTTGTTAGCCATCTGTATGTCTTTGGAGAAATGTCTGTTTAGTTCTTTGGCCCACTTTTTGATTGGGTTGTTTATTTTTCTGGAATTGAGCTGCAGGAGTTGCTTGTATATTTTTGAGATTAATCTTTTGTCAGTTGCTTCATTTGCTATTATTTTCTCCCATTCTGAAGGCTATCTTTCCACCTTGCTTATAGTTTCCTTTGTTGTGCAGAACTTTTAATTTTAATTAGGTCCCACTTGTTTATTTTTGCTTTTATTTTCAATATTCTGGGAGGTGGATCATAGAGGATCCTGCTGTGGTTTATGTCTGAGAGTGTTTTGCCTATGTTCTCCTCTAAGAGTTTTATAGTTTCTGGTCTTATGTTTAGATCTTTAATCCATTTTGAGTTTATTTTTGTGTATGGTGTTAAAAGTGTTCTAGTTTCATTCTTTCACAAGTGGTTGACCAGTTTTCCCAGCACCACTTGTTAAAGAGATTGTCTTTTCTCCATTGTATATTCTTGCCTCCTTTGTCAAAGATAAGGTGTCCATGGGTGTGTGGATATATCTCTGGGCTTTCTATTTTGTTCCATTGATCTATATTTCTGTCTTTGTGCCAGTACCATACTGTCTTGATGACTGTGGCTTTGTAGTAGAGCCTGAATTATTTTCATAGTATAAGTACTATAAATAAGCATATGCTATTTTCATAATCAGAAAAAATCCAACAAAACTCTTTTTATTGAAAAGATTTCTTCTAACATAAGAGCATAAAATCATAAATTATATGATTTTGTAAATGGAATATCCAACTGGAGAATTATTTATTACACTGAAAATTTTATTTTTCTAAACACCTCTACTTTAGAAATGTATTTGGAATATGTAACTTCTTTCCATAATTGTAGAAAATGCAAAGAGAATATTTCTATGAAGATTCTAAAGTAATTTATTTTAGGAGGCAAAAATTTCAAAAGACAAAGTTATTTTTATAGTGGAAAGTAGTGAAATGAACTTAATAAAGTATGTTCTCACTATATATTAAAAATGAAATTAAAATCATTTAAAATAAAAGAAATATGACATCGCAATGCAAACAGAAATTGAGGAGAATCCCAGAAGGATAGGAAATAGTTGATGGACAGCACAGGAAAATGAAAAGACAACTGAAGGAAGTAATAAAGCCTATGGGGAAAAACTTGAAATTTATATACTGAAAGTTCATAATTTTCAACATAAAAATCTAATAACAACTGATAATCCCTTTCCTTTCTTTAAACTTTAATTTGAGGATAAAAATAGAACTTTAAGAATTACTTTATACAATCATATTTTTATAAGATAGATATCAAATACTCAGTAAGATTTGTGTTTAACTTTCAAACTTCTCCTCAAAACAGTATATTCATAGATGATAGATGCAGAAAAAAAATCACATGTAACTATTTATTATGGGGGAAAGTGGCAAGATGAGAGCCATATTTCAAGCAGATAATGCTTAAGTCCTATGATGCTGGAAAATGTCACAAATAACTGGGTTTCTTCTCTGTCTTTTTTAGGGTAGTTTTCACGTACAGCAGACAGAAAGCTTTATGACACAACACTAACAGACAAGACCAAGTTGTCTTTACAAAAAGGATTTTGTTGAACACAGGCTCTCCTCTCTCTCTTCAAAATATTGGGTTTCAAAATGAAGTCATTGACCTAGGAAAAATAAACAAATAGGCTTCAGGAATCTGAAGGCAGGACAAAAAGCAGGTTAAAGAACAGAAGCTTAAGTGTGAAAACCAAAAAACAAAATAATTACCTGAGGCTCAGTGCCAAATGGGAAGAAGAGATGTCTACTGATATTGACAGGTGACCTGCAAAGAGGACAACCCACTCCAGTATTCTTGCCTAGAAAAACCCCATGGACAGGAGCCTTGCAGGCTACAGTCCGTGGGGTCACAAAGAGTAGGACATGACTGAATCGACTCAGAATGCACATACACATGTATAAAATATATACATAATGAGAGAATTTACCTCAGAGGGCTAATGTAAAGATTAAGGGTATATGCCATCTATGTTCTATGTGCCAGATGGCCTTACTTAGGAAGTTTTTTTAAAAAAGAAAGCATGTTTAACATTTGAGCATCCACCTGAGACTCAGATCTGAATTTTATACTGGAGATTAGTATAGCTGCAATGTTTTCCATAGATCATATTAAGAAATGAAACTTCTTGCACAAATCTATCACTATTAATGATATAGTGAGCAGAAATATGGTCAAGAAGTTGTGCAAGAGAAAAATCAGAAAACAGATGCAGCTAGAAAGCCATTTGCTGAGGTGCAAATATTCAGTTGCAGAGAGCTAATTCCCAAACTAAAACTAAGGAGAAAAGGCATAAGTCATCATCACCATCCCCACCATCATCCCATGACTCAGATAGCTCAAGAGAGTCTCAGTCTTCTGATTCTGAAAGTGCTTCTGAAGAAAATTTTTAAAAAGAAAAAAGAAACATGAAAAAATTCCTGAAAACAGAAAAAAGGAAAAATTAAAGAAAAATGCATCTAGTGAAATGAAGCTGAAAATCTTGAACATGACTCCAGTCTATTGTCTACTCAGAAGAGATACTCCTATACTTGAAAACAGATTCTTACCAGGAACATGAGACCAGAACCTCAGTGGAAAAGGAAAACCAAAAATCAAATGGTCAAGAAAATGAGCATGTGCATGACAAAAATAAAAATTTGATCATGTTATCAAGCAACCCCTAGGACAAATGGAGGCAAAAGTGGATGAGTGAGTTGTACAGATTAATTTCTATTTTGTCTCAATTTTCAAGTTTAGAGACCTGTTGATGAATTTCCTTTATGTTATTTCTGTATTTTCATTGTTTTTAGGTTTTTGGCTTTTTTTTTCTTTTTAATGTGACTTAAACTTGAGCTGATCTTTTGATAATCTGTAACCTGAACAACTTGTCTTGCTAAAATTTTAATAAACTTGAAATGAAAAAAATTGTAGCGAAATTCTTTTAGCTTTAAAAATAGTTCTAATTGGTAAAAGTTGTTTCCAAAGTTAACAATTTAGAAATAATAAAAACAAAGGTGACTTTAGTCATTTGTATAGTTTTAAAGGTTTAAAGCCATCTACTGTCACAGGAGGTAACTTCAGGCAAAATGTTAATGTCAGCTGAATTTTAATTCCTCTTTTAATAAAACATTTTATAACTACAACATAAAATTCATGACTGTAGGTTTATGGACACTTTTCTAAATCTTTCAGAATGCTATGTGGGGTTTGGGTTATTTTGTTTGGATTTGTTTGGGTTCATTTTGTTTTTCCTAAGTATGTAGGGGTTTTTAAGGCAGGTGTTAGTTTAGGGAAAGGTTTCTGAATTGAAATGTGAAAATAAGAAAGACAAAGATTGCTCTTTTGAATTATCTGCTCTAATTTTTAAAAATTTTATGTATGTATTTATTTATTTAAGGTTGTGCTGGGCTTCACTGCATGCACGTTCTTCTCTAGTAGTGGTAAACGGGATATTCTCTAGTTGTGATGCATGGGCTTGTCATTGCTATGGCTTCTCATTGCAGAGCACAGGATCTAGGGTGTGCGGACTTCAGTAGTGTGGCACGTGGGCTTAGTAGCTGTGGCTCCTGGGCTCTAGAGCACAGGGTCAACAGTAGTGGCACACAGGCTTAGTTGCTATGAGGCATGTGGGATCTTCCTGGATCAGGGATTGAAACGTGTCTCCTGCATTGGCAGGTGGATTGTATTACTGAGCCGCCAGGGAAGCCTGAATTATTGCTTTTACGTTACGTTAATAAAACAAAACTCTATAGGGCATCTAAGTGCCTCTCAAAGCTACATAACAAAATACCCAGTTGATGTATGAGAATTATAAAGATAATTTAGACAGTTAGTGAAGAAAACAACCTATACTGAGAGGTAATTAAAGAAGAGCTATACCACCGTGCTACATTTAAAATAGGAAATATATGTGCAGAAAACCAAGTAATAATCATTACTCTTTTATAATTGTCTTCTGGAATGGATCCTCTTAAAATTCTGATATCATCCTCTTCTCTTCCTTTCCAGTGAAAACAAGTGCTTCTTACGCTTTAATGTGCACATAATCACCCGAGGATCTTGTTAAAATGCAGATTCTGACTCAGAAGGTCTGGAGGGAGGCCCAAGACCTTCTAATCAACTCCCAGGTATCTCCCATGTTACTGGTCTTCGGATCAGAGTTTAGGTAGCAAGGTCTTTAACTACTGGCAGCCAGGAGTTGAAATACCAAGAAATAGAAAGTGGCAGCATTTTCCCTTTTGTTTTGTTTGTTCCACTAACTAATCAAAACTCACACTAAATTCTTAGCTTACTCACTTAGCTTAATTCTAAGCTTAGCTTAGTTTACTCCTCTTTGCCCTGATTTCTTCCTCACTGGTACCTTTTCTATACATACCTGTTATTATCTAGGATGCACTCTCCCTCTAGATTAGGGGTCCTTGAACAGTTTAGTCCCTACAGTTCCTGTTCCTATTTTCTAGAAATGGAGTCTTGGTAAAGACACTATTTCATAATCTGCTAAGGAGTAAATTGTGATAACATCTAGAAAAGTGAGTAATCCAGCAATCATTTGTATTTGGCTTTAGAATGTATTAGAATGTGCCAAAGATTTACAATTATATTTTACTTATCATAATATTACAGTAGATTTGTGTGCTCTGACCATAAACCAACCAAGAATGTTGGCGAGGAAGGAATGGGAATGGAGGGGACCTCTGAAAGCATGAGGAAGTACATATAGGAGGGAGGTCTAAGATTAAAATCTTTTCTATGGATGATCTGTGGAAATCAAGAGTTCATTATTCAAGTCCCATGTGATTTAACACAACTCAGACATGACAACTAAATACTGTATTATCTCACCCCTTCCCAATGGGTTATTTGAAGTGCTGTTAAGGAATATTTATTTTCAGTACAAATAGTTACTTACCATTCATCGAACACATACTATGTATTAGTACTTAAACTAAGAACTTTCTATGTAGTGGCTTACTAAATTCTCACTCCATACCTATGAGGTAGCTGCCAAACAGCCAATTAAGGACATTTTTAATCAAAAAAAACTTCTGGAAATTTAACCCAACAAAGATTTTTGTGAAAACTCTGTTGTATGGTTCATTCTATAGGAATAAGTTAACCCAATGTATTTAGAGCATAGCTAATAAATAGGAAAATGAAGGGTTATTGTTCACTTCATGGAAAGAATACCCAGTGACTGTACTCCTTTAAGAGGTCAGTATACATAACAAGGTTTTGAATTACATATATTTAACATACACATACTTTTCCAGGTAAGCACTTGCTCAAATGGCAAATTATCTACCCAAGTGTTTCTAAAATTGGCCTGATGATAGAAAATGACCTGGAGTGCTTCTTAAAACCATAGAACTCCTAGTTCTGTTCACTGGTGATTCTGAATTAGTTGCTCTGAGATGAAGTCTGCCACGTTTGTGTACTTACTATATTATCCATACATTTCTTATGATGAGCAAAGTTTGGGAAACATCAGTTTGCGAGTAAAGTTCAAGCTTCTTATTTTAACATCTAAAGTCTTCCACAAAGTGACCTCAAGGTATAGATCAAACATCTACAACATTTACCTATGTTTATAATTATCTATTCATTATTCCTCCCTCAGAGCTTTGCTCACTGTCCCCTCAGCCTACAATGTCCTTCTCTCATGTATTTGCCCATCAAAATCTTATTCATCTTTCAAAGCTCAGTTCAAATTTTTATCCCTATAAAGGCTTCCTTGACCCCATAGTCAGGATAATTCTCTCTTACAGATTCCTATAGTTCCTTATTTTTAAAAAATACTCTTTATTTACTTTGGTTGAGCTGGGTCTTCGTTGCATACGCAAGCTTTCTCTAGGTGCGGCTAGCAGGGGCTACTCTTCATTGTGGTGCGGGCATCTCACTGTGGCGGCTTCTCTTGGTGTGGAGCACAGGCTCTCGGTGTACGGGCTTCAGTTGCAGCACAGGGGCTCAGCAATTGGGGTGAACTGTCTCTAGAGTGCAGACTCAGTAGTTGTGGTGCACAGGCTTAGCTGCTGCATGGCATGTGGAATCTTCCCAGACCAGATATTGAACCCATGTCCTCTGTGTTGGCAGGTGGACCCCTTCCACTGTACCATCAGGGAATTCCAGAACTCCTATAGTTCTTTAAATCTCTATTGCAGTGATTCTCAAAGTGTAGTCCCTGGAATAGCAGTATCAGCATCACTTGGGAATTTGTTAGAAGTGCAAATTCTAGGCCCCATCTCAGATCTATTGAATCAGAAACTGGGTATGGTGCTCAGCAATCTGTTTTCAAAGAAGCTCTCTAGAATATTCCAACACATCCTGAAACTTGAGGCCCACTTCTCTAATGTATTCTATATTTATTATTGTTATATTATAGGTCTTAACTTCTCTGCCAGAATGTAAAGCTCCATGAGAGCAAAAATAGTGTCTTCATCATTTGTATCCTTTGCACTACCAGGCACAGTACTTTTCACTTAGCAGATCACAATAAGTCTTCTTAAATTAAACTGCTATTTCTTTAGTGTCAAAGTCTATGTATGCTAGATGAGCAGACTGCAGTGAACCAATTTTTCATTTTAATGGTGTTTAATAACCTTTAAAGGTTGCAGCATGATTGATTCAGATGCAGAAACACCAACTGTAAAGACGACTAAAATAAGGGCTGGTTGCTCTTACTTTTCAACAGAGACAAAGTCTCTTAAACTTGTTCTAAGTTTAATACATATGATGCCTCATAAATGTTTACTAATAACAGCCAACAACCTCATCTTCTTCTCGACTTCTCTTGTCTCTAAGGCTTTTATATCTGAAGAAAAATTCCTAAAACTTTTGAAGTGGCTTCAACTTCACACTGTATCTATAAATAAATTAGATAATAAAAACTGCTTAGAGTGCCTATCGGGGAAGGCAATGGCACCCCACTCCAGTACTCTTGCTTGGAAAATCCCATGGACGGAGGAGCCTGGTAGGCTGCAGTCCATGGGGTTGCAAAGAGTCAAACACGACTGAGCGACTTCACTTTCACTTTTCACTTTCATGCATTGGAGAAGGAAATGGCAACCCACTCCAGTGTTCTTGCCTGGAGAATCCCAGGGACGGGGGAGCCTGGTGGGCTGCTGTCTATGGAGTTGCACAGAGTTGGACACAACTGAAGCAATTTAGCAGCAGCAGCAGCAGAGTGCCTATAATACTACATACTAATAAAGAAATCTGAGAGATAACTCACTGGAAAATAATATCAAATAACTTTTGCTGTATTAAAAATCAACATAACAAAGTTTTAGAATTCACCACATTAAAAAACAAGTTAAAGGAAGACAGTCTACACTGATTAACGTTTCCTTTATTGTTGCTTGAAATGATATAAGAATAGGTTCAGACAGTCACTGGATTCTCAAAAATTTTTAGTAAAAAAAAAATCCTTTAGTAAATTAATGGTGAAAAATTGATACAATAAATAGATTTACTGACCTACAAACATTTGGCCTTCACAGAATTTCTTCTTAAGAAAATATTAAATTGGTTCTGGTCTAAATCCAATTAATAACCAAATAATTATTTCTAAATGAAGTTTAATTATCAGCTTATGAAACAAAGCCACCATAAAAGTATTTTTCATGAAGTTACAATATTATGGGGGAAAAATCAGTCCAAATATTTTGTTGCAAAAAAAGCCAACAAAGTTGGTCAAATACAAGAAAAAAAAATCTGAACAAGTATGAACTACTTTTTAAAAATAAAAATCAAGCTTTGTAAGGTGTCTTTATACTTTGTCTTATTAATATAAAAAGCATTTTTGTCTGTTTCAGAAAATACCATCAAATATTCCCAGAAAGGACTTTATTTCGTCAGCTTCATCATCAGGATGATACCTACTGGGGGGAAAAACAAATGTAAAAGTAACTATTTTTATAACACAGATTTATAATAAATAATGTACTAAAAATATAAAATGGATAAACTTGAAGATTGCTGAGAGGTAATTTATCAAATGAACTTCAACAGGCATAATCTTATAGGACGTCTGGAGGAAATTAGAATTCATGAACTATGAAAGGTAGAGACAAGTATATTAGATAGATATTTCTTTAGACATATTAGAAAGTAGCACCATTTAATCACTGTCAACAGGTCTTGAAACCTTGACTATTCAAGAGGAAGAGGGAAACTGCTAAAAGTAACCATAAAAACGATCAGCAGTAGGGGCACTGATTAGACTTAACCAGACTTCTTCTTTGAACCTGTAGAATTATAACAGAAGTTGGGGGCTGAAATACAACTAGAACATTAGAAAAATTAGCTGATCTCATTTCTCAAGTGACCTCATATTTCATATTATCAACATATTGTATTCAAATTAGTAAAAAAGTTTATCAATGTAACACAGTGTTTTAATTACTAGCATCAAAAACATAGGTTCTCAAAAATTGAGATATTTGATATTTTGAATTATCTTAAGGAGCTTAGCTTACCAGCGGTCTAAAATTTTTACATCTTTAAGTAAATAAAACATTTAGGTTCTGATCCTTAAAATGAACCAAGGGAAAAGGAATGCTGAAATTCTTTGTAGAAAGCTTTCACTTGTATAGTCTTAAAATATTTTTAAAGAGTTCTTACCTGAAATCAATCTCCTTTTTACATTCATTTCTAATAAAGCAATCCACTTTCTTATTAAAATTTGAAGAGTTTGATATTTTTTCAGAGCGAGTAAAGCATAGCTTTTCAATCTCTGGTGACAGACTTTGTTGTTTTCTTTCTTGTAAATGGACCTATATTTTGAGGTTAAAAAAGTCAGCAACCATTGAAGGTTTAACTCTTCAGGCAGTATTTAAAATAAAAAAGAGAGAAGTGTTTCTTTTTATAATACTTGCATTTCCAGATTGTTGAGGTAATTGTGTCATGGAGGATGCACCAAACTTGGACACAGCAGAATTTGATAAACAAATATCTGGCTTCTCATGTGATGAAACAAAACTAAAAATCAAAATGAATTACTTGGTCAAATATGGCATATAAGAGAAACAAACCATTCTAATTTAGATCAACAGCAATTCTTTGGAAAATATGATTAGTTTATCATATTTATCACCCATAAAATTGATGCTCTATATCTTAGACTCATGGTGAAGTTGGTGTCTCTTTCTTTTTGACAAAAAAGCAATTTATATATTCCAAATTAAATACAAATACTACTTTTAAAGGCCTACAGAAACAATCATTCAGCAGTTTTCATTAGAATTGAGTCTTAATCATCTGTAATCAAGTAGCCCATAAATCTTCTCTAAATCCCACTTGCTTAACTTTCAGTATCCTTTCCCTATTTTGGTCTCACTGTAGACAGGCATCTCTAGTTATCTTCTCATGTGTAACTGTATCTTAGTGTTCATCTTTAGTCTTTTATATTAGATTCATTCATTAAAAGCATTTATGATTCACTACCATAAGCCACATATTGCACTAGGAGCTAAGTATAAGCGGTAAACAAATCTTTAGGAGGTGATCATCTACACAGGTGCAGACAATAAACAAACAGTAAACATAATTACAGATCCTGAAGTGATATGAAGCAAATGAACTGAGTAATAATATAGTAGATAACAGTGTGGAGCACAAACCCACTTTAAAAAGATGGTCATGGATGCCACTCTGAGGAGGTGACGATTTAAGCTCACACAGGCTAAAATGTGACAGTCATGCAAGGAGCCACAAATAGCAGATGGTGTAGGGAAGAACCACACATATTGCTAGGACAGAATCTTTCTATCTCTTATAGCAAGGAATGGCAAGGAATTAAAACAGTAAAAAGAGTATGAAAGGAAGAGCATGTGTCTCCTTTTCATCATAGACCCTCAGCGCTCACAGGCCTTCCCAGCAGCAACTTCTGGCACCAGTTTCTCAGAGGTTTCTTGATAGAAGTCCATTTTAAACCCACCTATTTTCTGTTGGTCACTTTTAAACTCTTCCAAAAATATTTGTACTTTTCTAAAGTTGTGGTACACAACACTGTTCATATGCCTTGTTACTTTCCTACTTTGATTTGCCTACTTTCTTGACACCCATGGCTTTTTTCCACTGTGATGCTTCTAATCTGTTTACTCTGTATGACTTAGAACCAATGAATGGAAATGATAAAAAGACAAATTTTAAAAGCTAGTGAATGACCTGAGAAATCCAAACATGAAACGAGCACTGTAGAATGAATAAGCTCCTGGTCACTGGAATTGTCTTGGTGGAAACAGCATGATTACTTGCTGGTAATGTTGGATGGTTATTCAAGGACCCAGTGGAAGGGAGACTAAATGACATTTAATTCCTTTCAACTCTGGAATTCTATGAAATCTATGATTCTGTGATGTTGATACTAATGTTCAGTAAAATGACTAAATAATAGCAAAATTATCATATGACACTTACAAACTTAAAAAACATTTTAAAGTAGGAGAAATAACTCTTTAGTAGAATACTGAACCCTGAATAAGAAGTTACCACTATTTCTTCTCTGTGGGAAAGTTTTGGTTCTGGCTATAACCTCTCTCTTAAGTTCTAATCAGGTGCAACATACAAATATATTTTACATTTCTACAAAGATACTTCATGTTGAACATTTCTAATATTATTTTTTTTTCAAATGTCTCATATGCTCTATATCCTTAAGTAATATTTATGTCTACCCACTTGTCATTTATTCTTCCCTGTTCCTTTACTGAAATATTCTATCTATTTCTAAATCTACTCTTGAAATGACTGAAAAATCCAATTTTATCTCTCAGTTTCTATCACCTCTGCCCCAGTTGAGGCCTTATCATAGCCTGCCTTTCTCACTGGCCACTATGCTCCTGGTGGTCCCACCCTCTACAATTCATTCTACATATCACTGCTGGAATGGTATTTTTCTGATTGAATTATATAATCTTAATAGTATAAGCTTAAATAGGCTTATATAGCTTTAAAATCTTGGATGGTTCTTCACTGGCTACCATGGAGATCAGAACCCAGAGCCGGCTAGGCTACAATGGGTATATAAGCATTATTATTATTTTTTGGATAAGGGGTGCTGCAGATACTTAAAAAAATTAGTTGTCAAAATTTAAATGTCAGGAGATGTCACATAAATTTTAGATTCTTAGCTTTTTTTAAAAATCAGAAAATCTGACAACACTAGACTTACAGTTCCTACACTGCAACATCTGGTTAACTCTGAGCCGTGGTTATTCCCTTTAGAGGGGGCACTCTGCAGTTACCCTTGGCCCATCAGATCTGGAAGCAGTTTGAGTCTGTGAACCCTGATGTACTGGATACAGCACAGGTATCTAAATATGGTATTCATGGCCCCTCACAGACCTCAGCAATCTCAGCCTTAATTCTGTGGCAACACTGACCCACTTTACTGACCTTTGAGCACCAGATGCCTTTTCAAACCTTATCCCTTTACATACACTTTTCTACCTGGAATGCATACAGTTCAATTGCTCAGTCATGTCCGACTCTTTGCGACCCCATGGACTGAGCATGCCAGGCCTCCCTGTCCATCACCAACTCCAGGAGTTTACTCAAACTCATGTTCATTGAGTCAGTGATGCCATCCAACCATCCCATCCTCTGTCATCCCCTTCTCTAGCCTTCAATTTTTCCTAGCATCAGGGTCAGTTCTTTGCATCAGGTGGTCAAAGTATTGCAGTTTCAGCTTCAGCATCAGTCCTTCCAATGAAAATTCAGACTGATTTCCTTTAGGATGGAATGGTTGGATCTCCTTGTAGTCCAAGGGACTCTCAAAAGCATTCTCCAACACCACAGTTCAAATCATCAGTTCTTTGGCACTCATCTTTCTTTATGGTCCAACTCTCACATCCATACATGACTACTGGAAAAACCATAGCCTTGACTAGATAGACATTTGTTGGCAAAGTAATGTCTCTGCTTTTTAATATGCTCTCTAGGTTGGTCATAGCTTTTCTTCCAAGAAGCAAGCATCTTTTAATTTCATGGCTGCAGTCACCACCTGGAGTGATTTTGGAGCCCAAGAAAAGAAAGTCTGCCACTGTTTCCATTGTTTCCCCATCTATTTGCCATGAAGCGATGGGACCAGATGCCATGATCTTAGTTTTCTGAATGCTGAACTTTAGGCCAACTTTTTCACTCTCCTCTTTCACTTTCATCAAGAGGCTCTTTAGTTCTTCTTCACTTTCTGCCATAAGAGTGGTGTCATCTGCATATCTGAGGTTGTTGATATTTCTCCCAGCAATCTTGATTCCAGCTGGTGCTTCATCCAGCCCAGTGTTTCTCATGATGTACTGTGCATAGAAGTTAAATAAGCAGGGTAATATTCAGCCTTGACATACTCCTTTCCTGATTTGGAACCAGTCTGTTGTTCCATGTCCAGTTCTAACTGTTGATTCTTGACCTGCATACAGATTTCTCAGGAGGCAGGTCAGGTGGTCTGGTATTCCCATCTCTCCCAGAATTTTCCAGTTTGTTGTGTTCCCGACAGTCAAAGGCTTTGGCGTAGTCAATACAGCAGAAATAGATGTTCTTCTGGAACTCTCTTGCTTTCTTGTTGATCCAACAGATGTTGGCATTTTGATCTTTGGTTCCTCTGCCTTTTTAAAATCCAGCTTGAACCTCTGGAAGTTTACGGTTCATGCACTATTGAAGTATCGCTTGGAGAATTTTGAGCATTACTTCACTAGTGTGTGAGATGAGTGCAATTGTGCGGTAGTTTGAGCATTCTTTGGCATTGCCTTTCTTTGGGATTGGAATGAAAACTGACTTTTTCCAGTTCTGTGGCCACTGCTGAGTTTCCAAGTTTGCTTGTATATTGACTGCAGCACTTTAACAGCATCATCTGTTAGGATTTGAAATAGATCAACTGGAATTCCATCACCTCCACTACCTTTGTTCGTAGTGGTGCTTCCTAAGGCCCACTTGACTTTGCATTCCAGGATGTCTGCCTCTAAGTGAGTAATCACATCATCGTGATTATCTGGGTCATGAAGCTCTTTTTTGTATAGTTCTTCTTTGTATTCTTGCCACCTCTTTTTAATATCTTCTGCTTCTGTTAGGTCCCTACCATTTCTGTCCTTTATTGTGCCCATCTTTGCATGAATTGTTCCCTTGGCATCTCGAATTTTCTTGAAGAGATTTCTAGTCTTTCCCATTTTGTTGTTTTTCTCTAATTCTCTGCATTGATCACTGAGGAAGGCTTTCTTATCACTCCTTGCTACTCTTTGGAACTCTGCATTCAAATAGGTATATCTTTCCTTTTCTCCTTTGCCTTTCACTTCTCTTCTTTTTTCAGCTATTAGTCTTTTTCTTTTATACCTGTTAAACTCAGTTCTGTTTTTGTAATGTTTATTTATTTTGGCTGTGTCTGATTTTAGATGCAACACACAGGATCTTTGGGATCTATGTTGCAGCAGGTGAGATCCTTCCGTTACGGCACGTGGGCTCAGAAGTTGCAGTGCATGAGCTTAGTTGCCCCACGGCATGTGGGATCTTAGTTCTCCAACTAGGGATCAACCTGTGTTCCTTACACTGGAAGGCAGATTCTCAACCACTGAACCACCAGGGAAGTCCATCTCCCTGTCAAACTCTTATTTGGTTTTCACATCTCGTGAAAAGTGAAGATTCCTCACCTCAGCCCCAGAGACCATGATTCAGTAAGTCTAGCATGGGGGCCCAAGAATGTGCATTTTTAATGTGTTCCCCTAGGAGTTGGACATAACTGAGTGACTAAGCGCACACACACACACACACACACACACACACAAGGTAATTTTGATTTGTGTGGTCTGACAAGAGGACTTTGAGAAACACTGCTCTAAGATTAAGAGGGCTTAGCTTGGCTGATACCCTACTGCTTCTCTGCCATCTAATGACATGATCCTCCTCTCTACTTACATGTCATAAAAATATAAAGTCGTAAGTATTTGAAACCAAAGTTCTAAAACTTGCCTCTTAGATGTTTCTCTTTGGAACTGGCCTTTTGATTCTTGGAATGGTAGCTTACTTTCCCCAGTACTTGAACTCAAAGTGTTTCCAAATCCTAGGTAAAGAGATAACATTTTGAAATAAAATACCAAGAAACAGATGAATAAAGATTTTCACAAGTTCTACAAGGACTCTCTCCAAACAGATATGATCTGGTTAAAGAGAGAATGAAAAATTCTCAATAATTAAATTTACTGTACATATATAAAACAAAGGAGTGAAGTTAATGGAGTAAAACTACATAACACATAGGTTAGCTTATTAGTTACTATATTAAAAAGCCCCCAAACCATTTTTATTCATTCATAAGCCATGTAAATGATTAAGTTGAAGTTATTCAATATTTTCAGTGATCTGCAAAGGGCTGACTTCCTGCTGTCAGCCATCCTTGGACAGAGTCTCTCCATCTCGCTATCTTGTCTTTTTTTTTTTTTTTTTTTGCTATCTTGTCTTATACTTACCAAGGTTTTCACTTCTCTGTTTTAGTGAAATAGGCTGAATTTGCCAGTAACTCAAAGGCCTAGTTCCATTATTTTTGGATTGTATATGATTTAAACACAATATCTAATACAGGAGAAACTAATCATTTCCTCTTAATTATTTATTCCTGAAAAGTCAATTCATGTATTATTTCTGCTAGAAATAATATTTTTATGTTGTTTACTAGCATATAAAAATATTTTTAAAAATAGAATATTTTAAAATATTTTAAAATATAGCAGTTGTTTACATGTCGATCCTAAACTCCCTAACTATTGCTTTCGCCCATCCTCCTCCCTGCCCCTCCCAACCCCAGCAACCAGCAAGGACCTAATGCTGGTCCTTGGAATTCTGCTCAATGTTATGTGGCAGCATGGATGTGATGGGAGTTGGGGGAGAATGGGTACATGTATATATATGGCTGAGTCCCTTCACTGTTCACCTGAAACTATCACAACATTGTTAATCAGCTGTACCCCAAGGCAAAATAAGTTGAAAAAAAATGGAACATTTTTGTCTTTCAAAAACATTACCAGAACATGTGAATCCTAAAATGGAGAGCAGGATAGTCTCTTTTACGAGGGAAAATTCAATAAATCTTAATTTGAATACAGCCTTTAACAAGAGAAGGGACAACAGAATAGAAAAAGCTCATTTGCTATATCATCATTATGGAATAATCTTGACCTCTGTCCTAGGGATAGGAAATGTTATTTGTGAGAGGGCCACATTTTTAGTTTTGCTAAAATTTATAATCTGAATAAATCAAAGCTAATTAAGTACATGCACCAAAAAGGCAAATAAAATTAGTTTCAAAAACTTGACTGAAAAACATTCGAGGAATTTCTCATGAATTATTTCATTCTAAAATACATACATTTCAAATAAAATACATATAATACATATATACAAAAATATATACAAATGAAATATATTTCATGCTATTTACCTGATGTTTTTGTCTTCTCAGTTTCAGCTGAAAAGCTAGTAATTTCTACTAAGTTTTCATCATCAAAGTCATCCCAAATTTCATTTCCGAATTCAAAGTTCACTTTCAAAACTTCTGAAAATGAGAAATTACTTTTAATTGTATCTGTCAAATTCTAGTTTCCAGATGCATTAAAATTTCTGTTGAACAGAATTGTTTGAGGGGCTTTTTCACTTGAAGTTGTAGAATAGGTCCATCAAGAAAAATCTGTCATGTGTTTGTATAAGTAAGTATGCTGCTGCTGCTAAGTCACTTCAGTCGTGTCCGACTCTGTGCGACCCCATGGATTGCAGCCTACCAGGCTCCTCTGTCCATGGGATTTTCCAGGTAAGAGTACTGGAGTGGGTTGCCATAGGTACTTTTAAAACCATAAGCATCATTATCTATTGACATATGAAACACATTTTTCAACTATTAATACTAAACAGAGGTCTTGAGTAGTAGTTTTCTAAAGCACTGGGGTCAAGCATTATTGAGTATTGTAGTCAACCAGTTTTATTTACTACATTACATGTAGTGATTGATTGCTACACTAAATTTAATTTTCAAGGTATTTTTATAGATAAAATTAATTTTCCTTCTTAATTCCTGCATAAGAATAATCTTATTCCAAGATTGGATTGTAATAGCTTCTAAAATGGGCTTCCTTCCCATCTCCTTTCCTTACAAGTAGTCAATTTTGAGTATTGCTATGAAAATATATCTTTATTTTTCTGCTGCTAAAATATCCTCAGTGTTATCCACTGTACATAACCTGGTTTTAGAGCCAGAATACCCATTGTATGTAGCCTGGGTTAGAGTCAGACTACCCAGGTGAAAATTCCACCTTTCTCATTTACTGGTTGGATAATATTAGACAAGTAATTTAAACTCTGAGCCTAGTTTTCTCTTCTGCAGAACAGGGATAATAATAGTACCTAACACATATGATTATTATGGAAACTAAATGTCTTTACCTGTGCAGTTTTCCATAGCAGTGTGTTAATAAATAGTGATAATTTGTTTCTCCAAAAAATCTTGTGTATATATATGTATTGTATGTATTTGTTATATGTAAAGGATGTGTGATTGCAGCCATGAAAATAAAAGACACTTGCTCTTTGGAAGGAAAGTTATGACCAACCTAGACAGCATATTAAAAAGCAGAGACATTACTTTGCCATTTCCTTCTGCAGGGGATCTTCCCAAGCTAGGGATTGAACATGGTCCTCCTGCACTGCAGGCAGACTTTACCCACTGAGCCACCAGGAATACAGATAATAGTAAAATGTAGTAGAATAATGAGGAAATGGTTAGTTTTAATATTTACAGTCTTAGTTTTTAATATAATTTATTTAATTGAAACTTTATATAAATAAACTTTAATAATGCCAGAAAGAATCCCCTCATACTCTTATAAGCTCACTCCAGTAAAATTTTTCTTCACTTTAAATAACCTCTACACTATCCAAAACTTTCTCTATCCTTTCACTCCAGCTTCAACTCCAGTTCACATTATTCTAATTTTGTACCTTGATAATACATACATATCTATGTTCTACAAAGAGAAGTAGGTACAAAGTGCAATAGAAATATAGAGAAGAGGACCATCTGGCTAGAGGGGCTGCTGCTGTTGAGTTGCTAAGTGAAGTGAAGTTGCTCAGTCGTGTCTGACTCTTTGCGACCCCATGGACTGTAGCCTATCAGGCTCCTCTGTCCATGGGATTTTCCAAGCAAAAATACGGGAGTGGGTTGCAATTTCCTTCTCCAGGGATCTCCCCTACCCAGGGATCGAACCCGGGTCTCCTACATTGTAGGCAGACGCTTTTACCGTTTGAGCCACCAGGGAAGCCTGGTGTTTAACTGCTAAGGTGAAGGTGAAGGTGAAGTCGCTCAGTCGTGTCTGACTCTTTGCGACCCTGTGGACTGTAACCTACCAGGCTTCTCCATCCATGGGATTCTCCATCCATGGGATTCTCCAAGCAAGAATACTGGAGTGGATTGCCATTTCCTTCTCCAGGGGATCTCCAGGGGATCTTCCTGACCCAGGGATCGAACCCGGGTCTCCTGCATTGCAGGCAGATGCTTTAACCTCTAAGCCACCAGGGAAGTCATGTCCAGTTCTTTTTCAACTCCATGGACTGTCACCCACCAGGCTCCTTTGTCCATGTGATTTCCTAGGCAAGAATACTGGAGTGGGTTGCCTGCTATTTCCTTTTCCAGGGGATCTTCATGACCCAGGGACTGAACCCAATTCTCCTGCTTGGCAGGCAGAATCTTTACTGCCTGAGAAGCCCTGGCTTGATGGGGACTGGCAGCTAAAGAAGGAAGAGACTTGAGCATATTTGTATGCTGGAAAGAAAGAGACCTTAGGGAGAAGATATTGAAAATAAGAGCAAAAGAAGAGAGACAGCTAGTCTCCAAAAGTTCCAGGGGAGGCAGAACTGGAAAAATTAAGATTACAGATGAAAGGATAAACCTTAAATAGAAAAAAAGATAATTCTTTTTATAAAACAGTTAAGGATAGTACAGAAACAGAAAATATATAGTTGTGGGGTGGAAAGTTGAAAGAGTTCATATATCACAGGTTTTGATTTTCAATTCTCCACTGATAACTAAAAGTCAATTTTATTTTATAGAAATGGTATTGCTTGGGAATCAAGAGATATGGAATCTATTTCTAGCCTTGCCATTAATTAGATATGTGATTTTGGACAAGTCATTTAATCTCTTTGAGTCTTGGCTTCTTTCACTGTAAAATGAGAAGTTGCACAAAAGTCCCTTACAATTTAAATTGTACAGTTCAACATACTTTCTCATATAATTTCTAAAATCTTTTCTTCTTCTCTTCTTGAACATGGAATACAGATGATAAAAAATGCCATGTTTTTCTTAAGCAGTCTTAAGAGCAATATTTTAATACATTTAAAATATGTTTTACCACCAAAGACTAATGTGTAAAAAGTATAATGAATATACTCAATTACTATTAATAACAGTATCAGATACTATACTAAGAGTTTACATACATTATCTCATTTAATCCTAAAATTCCTAAAATATAACCAGATGATGGAATTGAGACAAACTAAGTTTTGAAAAGTCACTCAACTACTAAATGAGCTAGGATTTGAACCTAGACAGATTATGTCTATACCCTGCAAGTTTAATAACTATATTATACAACTTCTTTAAAAAAATGGGGGAGGCATTCAGTAAAAGATGGGTATAGTAATACTGGGTATATTAATATTGGGTATAATAATATTGGGGTTTAAAGTATTTAGATGAGGCTTTTATATCATAATAAAAATCACATTTGGAATGGCAGGTGGGAAAGAAACAGAAGTAGAAAAACTATTTAAAGACAATATGAAAGTAATTAGAGGGAAGGATAAACTCTGGTATGGAGAAGGGCAGGGGACAGAGTAGCTATACAAGGAGTAAGTTAGAGGGCTATCGGTTGAAGAGAGATAAAGATAAGAGGGCTAACAATCTTACACTTTCTATCCATGTTGTAATGATATTTCTCAGGCTTTCAACAAATTGGATAAATGCTCTGATATTCTATGTGAGGTTAGGGGATTTTTTTTTAATTTGATATTGGGTCTAATGAGTGCCATTGTGTCATAAGGGGTGGTGGGTACTTAAGTCCTTGTCTACTTCAGATCTTAAATTATGGCTAGTGACAGCAATAGAGTGAAAGAATAAGAGAAAGGGTGGCTATAGAAGTAAAAAAAAATACACATAAGAAATTGTTTTCAGAAAACCCCAAGCTTACCATTTCTATGTACAGGTACTTGAATAAACAACTTTATGGCCAGAATTATTTCTTACATGTTTTAACAGACTGGCTATTGGTACCATGACCCAAAGAAATGGTACTATTAATGGCAGGATAAGGACTAAGGAGGACCCAGGCCTAACACTGAAGAATTTATATGCGTTATTAAATGAGTTATATCTGATAAACTGGGTTATAGTCTCACATTATTATAGAGACTGTAAAAATCATAGTTTTAAGATCTACAGAGATATTAAAGTCACTAAATTTTCTATTCCTTAATTTTAAAGATAAGATTAAACTCAAAAGAGATTAAATAATTTTATCAAGGTAACACAGCTATTTTGTAAAATGAAACTAATTTTATAAACAAAAAAATTATTTCAAATAATTCTAAAGACACATAAAAGTAACAGTTTGGTATTTTAATACTTTAAATGTTCAAAGAGCCCTTATATTCTCAGCTTTTCCTCATATTATCTTTTTAAATTAATTAATTTATTTTAATTGGAGGCTAATTACTTTGCAATATTGTAATGTTTTTTGCCATACATTGACATGAATCAAACAGTCAAAGCTATGTAGGAAAAGATTCTAAAAATCTGTGACAGACACAGAAAGACCATCTGAAATAACAGACCCAAGAATTTGAAACCGGTTCAATAACTGAAGAGAAAAATGTTGACGTTAGTAATGATAATAATTTTAGATGTTGGTTTTTCAATAACATTGCTTGTCAGTCCAACGTAGTGATAAATCATATTCTCTTTCAAGTCAATATCAATAGTAATTTACCTTTGTCTTGATATGCAGATGGTTGTTGTTGCTGACTTTTTGTATCGATCTCATGCTGATCCCTCTGCTCCATTACAGGCAATTCAGGTGTGTTTAAATATTCTGACCTTTATAAAGATCAATAAAACCATTGAAAATGTTAAAGAAAATATTACAATTAATCTGACTTTGAAAACTACTTATTCATATAAGTGAGAAAAAAATTGGTTCATCTACTCAGTACTTCCATGATTAACTGTACTAGCTTGAGTAGTAAAGGGTTAAAAAAAATTTCTGTTTAATGGAAGTGACAACTACTTAGGTCATGTAGTCATCTTCACATGCCCCCATAGATTCCTGATATCTGTGTGTAGCCTTAAAAATTTATTGCTAATGCTTCTTTCAGTTAGATAACAAAAGCTAGGATCTCTTGAAGTACTGTTGGCATCTATTCTGATTGGTCAGTGGCTGTTCTGTACTGACTGTTAAGTACATTAAATGTCATCCCAGCATGTGGAATGTCCTTATCTGGAAGGGAAATTACATATATGTTATTTTTCAGGCATCATAATATAGGAAAAGAATGCTGAGTTCGCATCTAGAGCCCTCTGCTTACTAGGAATATGAGCTTTGGTTATTTCATCTATATAATGAGATAAAAATACCTTGATTTATAAGCCAGGTTGTTGCTAAGGTCAAAAGAAATAATGCACAAAAGCTCAATTTTTAAGTTATACAGTATTTTATAAATCTGAGATATTATTAATATAGAGATGATTTGATCTATGTTAAAAATATACTATAACTACAGAGTTCTGAAAAAACCTGGGGGTACAAAAGATAAAACTCTTATGATGTCATTACCTCATTATAAAACTAACTAATTACTATGATTTAAAGGTAGCCAGTAACAATCTTTCTCTGAGTAAATGATTATTTGGAGAAGCAGTTTATGATGAATAGTTTACCTCAGATATTAACATTATATTTGTACCTTGCTATACTGGGAAGAGAAGGTTTTGGAGCAAAACCAAAGTCTCTAAGGTCCACACCTGGAGATTTATTCACCTGCATCTATTAATGAAAAATAACAAGTTCAACTATCAATTTCACATCAATACCTTTTAACAAATGAGACAAACAGCAAAATCCTGCTGACACACATAGTCCCCAAACCAACAAATTATAAGAAAAACAGGCTAATTCTCAATTCAAATCTCCTTCTCAGGCCCTTCTTAAATGCTGATATTCTTCATGCTTCTTCTTCACTAGGCCATCTTCTCTTTTCACTCTGCTGCTACTGCTGCTAAGTCGCTTCAGTCGTGTCCGACTCTGTGCGACCCCATAGACGGCAGCCAACCAGGCTCCCCCGTCCCTGGGATTCTCCAGGCAAGAACACTGGAGTGGATTGCCATTTCCTTCTCCAATGCATGAAAGTGAAAAGTGAAAGTGATGTCGCTCAGTTGTGTCTGACTCTTAGCAACCCCATGGACTGCAGCCTACCAGGCTCCTCCGTCCATGGGATTTTCCAGGCAAGAGGACTGGAGTGGGTTGCCATTTCCTTCTTTCTTTTTACTCTACATGTTCTCAAAGATCTCATCTGTTCCCATGGCTTCAGTTACCATCTACACATGAATGACTCTCAAATCTGTAGCTCTCTGTAGATTTGAACTCGTTCTCTTTCTTAATTTTCTAGTTCGGCTCTCTCCTGACTTTCAAACAGCTATATCCAACTGTTTATAGAACATCTTTACCTAGACATCTTGTAGGCCTCCAAATTCAATATTTCTCAAATGAACTTTTATCATGTTTCTATTCCTCCAAACTTGCTTTCCCTTTAGAGTTTTTACCCTAGTGAGGCCTCACTTTTTCCCCAATTGCTCAAGCCAGAAAGTGAAAGTGAAGTCACTCAGTCATGTCCAACTCTTTGTAGCCCACCTGGCTCCTCCATCCATGGGATTCTCCATGCAAGAATACTGGAGTGGGTTGCCATTTCCTTCTCCAGGGGATCTTCCTGACCCAGGGATCGAACTCAGGTCTCTTGCATTGCAGGCAGACTCTTTACCATCTGAGTCACCAGGGAATCCCAGAAGGCTGGGTATCATCTTTAACAATTCTTTCTACTTCACCTCTCATAAGCAATTAAGTACCAAGGTAGCTGATTCTACCTCTGAAAAATATTTTAAACCCAGCCACTTCTCTCCATTGTTACTGCCACTACATGAGACTAGGCCATTGTCTTGCCTGGATTACTGTAAAACCTCCCAAATGAATCCTTACGCTCTTTTTCTATTATCTCTAATCCATTCTCTACATTGCACCCAGAGTGAACTTTACAAAACAGCCATTGATTAAAGTCCTTTAGTGATTTCCCTTTCAGGATAAAGTCTAAATCTTTAAAATAGCAAAATTATTTTCATGATCGAGATCCTACTTATTTCTTCACCCTTATCTGTCTCCACCCTCCTACTTGTACTCCAGATATACTGCATTACTTCAGTTTTTAAAAAGATCTGTATCTCTTTCTCTGCCCTGGGTCACTGCATATTCTCTACATCTGAAATAATTTTCTAACCCTCTTCACCACTACTCTAGTATTCACCTCTCTCCATACTTGGCTTATGCCTATATATCCTTCAGGCCTTAGTCATGTTTATCAGGAATCCTTTCCTGGCCTATTGAAAATGGAGTGAGTGTACTTTCTATATAAGTTCAAGTTATCTTACACTTCTGTCACAGAATCACTCATCACACTGTGCTGAAAAAATCTACTTACTTATTTGTATCCTTCACTCAACTGTAAGCTCTATGAGGACTGAGACTAAAACTCTCTCATCATTTTATCTTCCACATCTACTACAGTGCTTGGCACATTCTTGGTGTTCAATGAATATGAAAAGGAAGGAAGGAAGGAATGATGTGGAATATATATGAAAAAAAAAAAAGAATGAAAAACTTGGGATACTAAAAAATAATTGTCTTAGAAAAGGTGGTTGCCATTTCAAACTGCAAACCTTTCCATGTTTCCCAGTAGTCTCCATATTTTAGCCTCATGACTCAGAATCTTCTTTTTATTAAAAAAAAAAAAAACCCTAGAAAAGAAACCAGTCAATCCTGTAGGACATCAACCCTGAATATTCATTGGGAAAACTGATGCTGAAGCTGAAGCTCCAATACTTTGGCCACCTGATGTGAAGAGCTGACTCACTGGAAAAGACCCTGATGTTGGAAAGAGTGAGGGCAGAAGGAGAAGGGAGAGACAGAGGATGAGATGGTTGGATGGCATTACTGACTCAACAGACAAGAGTTTGAGCAAACTCTGGGAGACAGTGAAGGACAGGGAAGCCTGGCGTGCTGCAGTCTATGAGTCGCAAAGAGTTAAGACATGACTTAGAGCTGAACAACAACAGAAAAGAAACAGGTGCTCTGTCATTTTCTTGGCTCTTTTCTGTAGCTTGATCAATTATTTGGCCCTGGATATGATGGCAATGGCATCCCACTCCAGTACTCTTGCCTGGAAAATCCCATGGACGGAGGAGCCTGGTGGGCTGCAGTCCATGGGGTTGCTAAGAGTTGGATATGACTGAGCGACGTCACTTTCACTTTTCACTTTCATGCATTGGAGAAGGAAATGGCAACCCACTCCAGTGTTCTTGCCTGGAGAATCCCGGGGATGGGGGAGTCTGGTGGGCTGCCGTCTATGGGGTCGCACAGAGTCGGACACGACTGAAGCGACTTAGCAGCAGCAGTAGCAGGATATGATGACCAAGGCTTAGAGTTAGTCTGCGAGTGACTTATCAAGAGAAGGAATTCCCATTCCTTCATCACTTGAAAGGGAGACTCTTGCTCAGTACTCATCTAGAAGAGTGATGAGTCACTCTCGTAAGTCACAATTAAAATCAGCTTTAGATTTTCCAGCCCAGTCCACCACAGATGGAGCCACAAAAAGGCAAGAGGATCTAGTTTCAATTGCTGAACCAAAGCAAGCTACATACCCCTCTCCATTTCCCTCTCTCTGGTTTAAAAAATAAAGAAAAAAAGGCTAATGAAGGAAAGGTTTGTATAACTATGCTCCAAACGTGGATTTATAGATTAACTATTAAAAATTACAGTATCTTTCCCTATGGGCTTCCCTGATAGCTCAGTTGGTAAAGAATCTGCCTGCTATGCAGGAGACCCCGGTTCAATTCCTGGGTTGGGAAGATCTGCTGGAGAAGGGGTAGGCTACCTACTCATGACTGAGTCAGACATTTCCTTCACACTTTTCCTAATAGAAACCATATTATGAATAAAAGTCATATTCCTAGTCAAGCCTTTACATAACTCTACTTCTGTGGATACCTATCTAATTGATACACAGAATAATAACTATAGAACAAGGGATAAATGTTATTAAAACTAACCTTAAGACGTTTAACTGGAGGAAGAGATGAAACAGCATTTCTATTTCTTAAATCAGATAAATATGAAGAAATTGTTGATTCTTTCACTTCTGACTTCTGTGCAACTCCAGTTTTACCTATGAAAGGAAATTCTAGATTCTTTAAGTTCAATTTTAGGTATTATTCAAATAAGACCAAATTTCTGCAACATTTCTAATCTAATATTTACTTTTTAAAAATGTCCACAAAAGAATAAAAATTATTTGAGTTATAAGCTGCATAATATAAATATCATGTATAGATAATCAGGGTATGATTACTATTCCTCAAAAACCTTTTAATTTTTAAAATCTGAAATAAACTGTTTTATGGAACTCACAGCAGTCATGTCCACATGTATGTTTATTTTTACAGTGATGATTACATTCTCGGTTCCCAGGTTTTTTGCAGGCAGTCATTCCTAAATCAATATAAGGGGGAAAAATTCTCTTTTTCACTGTATCTATTAACACAACTAATTATAATTAATTTTTATCCACCTCTTTCCTTTATGATGGTATAAAAAGATCATGATTTTCACACTTCCTCAAAAATTTACCCATTTAATATGTATTTTCAAAAGATATTCTGATAACAATCTCCGTGCCCACCATCAGCTCTATCCCAGCTTTTCACAAGAAGCACTGAGTCACCTATAAGCTTCTGTGAACCTCCCTAATATAAACAGAATTAAATATCAAAGAGTATCAGTCAACTCTTGCTGAATGAGGTAGGAATGTGGGTGGAGTTTTGAAACTTTTTTCCTACTTTATACTTAAGCCTGAAGAACCTGGAAAGAAGCAAACCTCATGGCATTTTGTTGGCACCACAGACAGCAGCTAATAGATAGGACACCATGCACACTTAATAAATGTTAGAAAGTGCTTTAGGGATATAAATAATTTGCTATATGAATTCACAAAAAGGAGAGATTGCTTCCAGCATGACCTCTGTAAGCTAGTATTAATATACCTAAATACATAATTTATTCTTCATTTATTATATTTAAGTAGGCTTTTTCTTGATTCCAACTGTCCAAACAACATGTAGGAAGGGAGAGACATTTGAACTGATCCTTGAAGGACAGACATGATCTGGACATGAGAAGGGGACCACAGGAAGATGTCCCAGGTACAGAGCATAATATCCAAAGGCAGCAAACGACAGACTAGAGAAAAGAATTGGTATATTTTCGCTGGAGCACAGATTTTTAAATAAATTAGAAGTGCTGGAGATAGTGAAGAGCTTTGAATACTTCTGTAATCTTTCTTGGACCTTTACTCTTCATTTTCAGTGTGTTACTCAATCAACCTTTTTCAAAGCATGGCATAGCTAAACAAAGATAATATCTATATGGCACCCTGGGGTAAATGAATAAGGCTGCCCACCACATGAGGGAACTAGTTAGATGCCATGAGATTGAGGAAATCAATGTACTGGGTACTGAATAAGTAATAAAATATTACTGGCAGTTGGAAGCTAATAGCTAAACCATAGTGTTCCCAACTGAACATAAACAATTTTGGCAAAATATAAACAACACTCAGATAAGGCCACTCTATGATTATAATGGAAGACAGATATGAGACTACTATATAATTCTGAAAGTAGAGACAAGGACACTGAAGAACCACAAAAATAACTAAACATCTCCCTCTTCTGGCTAACACAAATGACTACTATTTCTTTAATCCGTTCATCTCCAAGACAAGACATACCAAAATATCCAATACCCTACTTGCCAACAGCACCCAATCTAGAATTGACCTCTGCTTACCCTAAGTCCTTCTAAGAATCGCCTGTCACAAGCTGAACTCCTATAGTAGGTTCCTCCTGATTCCCTGAGATGAGCCACAGTTCTGCAGATGCTATACTTTCCTTTGAGGCAGCAAGTTAGAAACTACCTAACTTTCTTCAAATATGGGCTTCCCAGGTGGCACAAGGGTAAAGAATCTGCCTGCCAATGCAGGAGACACAAGAGATACAGGTTCAATCCCTGGGTCAGGAAAATCTCCTGGAGTAGGAAATGGCAATCCCCTCCAGTATTCTTGCCTGGAAAATATCATGGACAGAGGAGCCTGATGGGCTACAGTCCATGGGGTTGAAAAGATGGGATATGACTGAGCGACTGAGCATCATCATCACCTCAAATACAGGTATGCTCCTAGTGGCCCTTTCCTGAAAGTTTTTAACATTATATTTCACAAGGTGTGCCACAGATTACTGGTTGAGAAGTTTTGTCCCAGTTCATGATCTCTGGTTTCCTTGAATCCAGTCCTACCAGGCTACAATTTATTTTATATGCTGTTGCTTAGTTAATCCTCTCAAAATTCAGCTCTGACCAGATCATCTGCTCACTTAGAAACATTAGTTAACTCCTGCTGCCAACAAAATTAATTCCATATTTAAGGTCCTCTACGATGTAATTCTTATCATCCCTTTTAGGACCCACATTAACCCTTACCATCAAAATATATCTATTTGCCATTAGTATTCAAACAGTCCCAAGCCTTTCTATGATTGTACCTCTGATATTACCTCTTGTCTTAGAGACTTTGTCTATCAGAAGCATATCAACTTTCAGTTCAATTCAGTTCAGTTCAGTTGCTCAGTCGTGTCTGACTCTTTGCGACCCCATGAATCGCAGCACGCCAGGCCTCCCTGTCCATCACCAACTCCCAGAGTTCACTCAGACTCACGTCCATCGAGTCAGTGATGCCATCCAGCCATCTCATCCTCTGTCATCCCCTTCTCCTCCTGCCCCCAATCCCTCCCAGCATCAGAGTCTTCCAATGAGTCAACTCTTCGCATGAGGTGGCCAAAGTATTGGAGTTTCAGCTTCAGCATCATTTGCTCCAAAGAAATCCCAGGGCTGATCTCCTTCAGAATGGACTGGTTGGATTTCCTTGCAGTCCAAGGGACTCTCAAGAGTCTTCTCCAACACCACAGTTCAAAAGCATCAATTCTTCAGCACTTAGCTTTCTTCACAGTCCAACTCTCACATCCATACATGACCACTGGAAAAATCATAGCCTTGACTAGATGGACCTTTATTGGCAAAGTAATGTCTCTGCTTTTCAATATGCTATCTAGGTTGGTCATAACTTTTCTTCCAAAGAGTAAGCATCTTTTAATTTCATGGCTGCAGTCACCATCTGCAGTGATTTTGGAGCCCCCCAAAATAAAGTCTGACACTGTTTCCACTGTTTCCCCATCTATTTCCCATGAAGTGATGGGACCAGATGCCATAATGCCATGATCTTCGTTTTCTGAATGTGGAGCTTTAAGCCAACTTTTTCATTCTCCTCTTTCACTTTCATCAAGAGGGTTTTTAGTTCCTCTTCACTTTCTGCCATAAGGGTGGTGTCATCTGCATATCTGAGGTTATTGATATTTCTCCCGGCAATCTTGATTCCAGCTTGTGTTTCTTCCAGCCCAGTGTTTCTCATGATGTACTCTGCATATAAGTTAAATAAGCAGCCAGTATATTGTCAAGGTGACAAAATACAGCCTTGACGTACTCTTTTTCCTATTTGGAACCAGTCTGTTATTCCATGTCCAGTTTACCTGTTGCTTCCTGACCTGCATATAGGTTTCTCAAGAGCCAGGTCAGGTGGTCTGGTATTCCCATCTCTTTCAGAATTTTCCACAGTTTATTATGATCCACACAGTCAAAGGCTTTGGCATAGTCAAGAAAGCAGAAATAGATGTTTTTCTGGAACTCTCTTGCTTTTTTGATGATCCAGTGGATGTTGGCAATTTGATCTCTGGTTCCTCTGCCTTTTCTAAAACCAGCTTGAACATCTGGAAGTTCACGGTTCATGTATTGCTGATGCCTGGCTTGCAGAATTTTGAGCATTACTTTACTAGTGTGTGAGATGAGTGCAACTGTGCGGTAGTTTGAGCATTCTTTGGCATTGCCTTCCTTTGGGATTGGAATGAAAACTGACCTTTTCCAGTCCTGTGGCCACTGCTGAGTTTTCCAAATTTGCTGGCATATTGAGTGCAGCACTTTCACAGCATCATCTTTCAGGATTTGAAATAGCTCCCCTGGAATTCCATCACCTCCACTACCTTTGTTCGTAGTGATGCTTCCTAAGGCCCACTTGACTTCACATTCCAGGATGTCTGGCTCTAGGTGAGTGATCACACCATTGTGATTATATGGGTGGTGAAGATCTTTTTTGTATAGTTCTTCTGTGTATTCTTGCCACCTCTTCTTAATATCTTCTGCTTCTGTTAGGTCCATACCATTTCCGTCCTTTATCGAGCCCATCTTTGCATGAAATGTTCCCTTGGTGTCTCTAATTTTCTTGAAGAGATCTCTAGTCTTTGCCATTCTGTTCTTTTCCTCTATTTCGTGCATTGATCACTGAGGAAGGCTTTCTTATCTCTTCTTGCTATTCTTTGGAACTCTGCATTCAGATGCTTGTATCTTTCCTTTTCTCCTTTGTTTTTCGCTTCTCTTCTTTTCACAGCTATTTGTAGGGCCTCCTCAGACAACCATTTTGCTTTTTTGCATTTCTTTTCCCTGGGGATGGTCTTGATCCCTGTCTCCTGTACAATGTCACAGACTTCTGTCCATAGTTCATCAGGCACCCTATCTATCAGATCTAGTCCCTTAAATCTATTTCTCACTTCCACTGTATTATCATAAGGGATTTGATTTAGGTCATACCTGAATGGTCTAGTGGTTTTCCCAACTTTCTTCAATTTAAGTCTGAATTTGGCAATAAGGAGTTCATGATCTGAGCCACAGTCAGCTCCTGGTCTTGTTTTTGTTGACTGTATAGAGCTTCTCCATCTTTGGGTGCAAAGAATACAATCAATCTGATTTCGGTGTTGACTATCTGGTGATGTCCATGTGTAGGGTCTTCTCTTGTGTTGTTGGAAGAGGGTGTTTGCTATGATCAGTGC